>NC_086242.1:31345000-31667500 GCF_036321145.2 Pelmatolapia mariae | reverse complement strand
TAGATAATAAAGATTTTATAGGGACATGTAATTGGGTTGCTGAGAAAATTTATAGCTCTCCAATCAAAAGCAGTCAGCTATATAAACAGGACGTGACTGCAGTATCATTAAGTCTAAGTGACAAAATGAAAGTTTTAGGAGGAAAACTGTAGTGCCCATCCTTTGTAAATATGGTTGTGCCATCAGAGATCATTGCTAGCACTCAAATGCACATAAAAAGAAGCAGGTTGTGATACATAAGCTCACATATGCATAGTTAGTTTTTCTTAGTTTTTCTTACATAAATTTGCAAAACCAGGCAGGTAAACAATAGCAAGCAGAGGGAAAAGCCTCTAAAATAACACCCCTTTGATGCTTTCCTTCTCCTCACATACAGGGTCTTAAATAATCAGACCCCATGTTATCTTAAAAACATCATAGTACCATATCACCCCAACGGAGCCGTTTGCTCTCGAACTGCTGGCTTACGTGTGGTCAAAGGAGTTTAGGAGGCATAGCCTTCAGCCTTCGGACTTCACTCCTGAGGAACAAGCTCCCAGTTTTGATTTGGGAGACAGATACCCTCTCTACTTTTAGGATTAGGTGACCCTGAACTCCCTTCTCAGTTACACAGCAATAGACCTAGGGGGCTTCCCATGATGCACTTAGTGTTTCTTCTTCATTCACCTCTTTTCACTCAGTACGTGTTTATACACCACTCTGCATTTAATCACTAGCTATTATTAAACTCTGGCTCTCTTTTGTCCTGTCTCCCTCCCCTCACCCCCACCTGGTCATGGCAGATAGCTGCCCCTACCTGAGCCTGGTTCTGCTGGAAGTTTCTTCCTATTTAAAGGGAGCTTTTCCTTCCCACTGTCGCCAAGTGCTATTTTATTGGCGGTTGTCTGATCGTTGCGGTTTTCTCTCTGTTGTTGTCGGTTCTTTACCTTACAGTAGAAAGCACCTCAAGGCGCCTGCTGTAATTTGTTTGCCATAATTTTATGGCAAACAAATGTGTGTAGATGTGTTGGACTATTTCTGTTTTACTTCTTTATCCATATGAACTAAAATATGATCATTTTGACAATGTTTCATGTTTACTAATCACAGAGTGAGATACTGTACGTGCATGGGTTTAAAGAGTGTAAAGATTTTTTTACGTAACAAGTGTTTTGCAGTGATATAGCTTGTTAATTCATATGAGGCTTTTATCAAGAATCTGTTCCACATTTCCGATAATCCCAGTCATGTGTGGTTTCTCAGTAGTTTTTTTTTTTCTTATTTTGATCTAAATCAATCTTAGGCACTAAGATGGTGTTCTTATTTGGTGTGACTCAAGGACACTTGTGAAACATTTGCAGTTTCTGATGGGCACAAACTTGGTGCTGTGGGAACTGAACTTGTTATCTGTGAGTTTCTGTTCCATCTCCCACCACTGCCCGCCATGAAAAAGTCATAATCCATAGCTGACACCACGTGTCCTTGGCCTGTATCCTAGCACTGAGCCAGGAGGAAGCCTCTAAAATAACACCCCCTTTGATGCTTTCATGCTAGCCCAAATAAAACCATGCCTGATTTACCGCAATGACACATATTAACTTATATGAAAGGATGTGCTTGTTTATGGAAGAGCAGAACTTGAATCCCACCTTGTGATGCCTCAAAGGCATTTATGCCATTTATCTTTAATATTTGCTTTAAAATAATTCATTTTGTATGTATTTAAGTTAAAAAGAACAGTAAAAAGAGTTAAAAAAATGTTAAGGAGATTTAATTTTGAAGGTGAACTTGCTAATAACCTCACTTCCTCGTGGGTCAGAGTTCATTTCCTGTTTTCCTCCTCTTCCTGGTTGCTCTAAGAGGGAGAGTGACATGCGGTCATGCTCTGAGGCTTATCCACAGCCATCCACTTGGGAACATTGTTCAGGCAACGCCGTAAGTGTATATATTTCATGATGAAGGTGTTAAAAAGGCATAAATAGCGGTATTTGTTAAAAACTATATTTTATTTGTAATTCATGAAGGTTGATTTGTACATGTTAGAAAAGGCAGTTTTGATGATCATTACTGTTGCTCAAGCTAATACGAAGATGTAAGGTCACATTTTGAGTTATTTTGTGATGCAATATTTATGTAAACACGAACATTTTTTCTATTCTGTATTTCTTTTCAACTACAGTTTTCACCGCTTGTCAAATGAAGATTGTGAGTAAAGGGTCAACTCTACTCGGACTCCTGTATTCATTGACAGAGGTTTAGCTTGGTGTTTAATCAGAGTTGCTACACTCTGTAACAGAACACTATACACCTAAACACTAAGTACTCTCAGTAGGTTATCACACTCCTAAGACAAATAGGTGGCTTTTCAAAATCTACCAGATGCAGATGAATACATTTTAATAATAAAACATTGTGCAATCAAAACTACAATTTATCCATTTTTTTATTGACCAACCATGAAGAAATCAAAACTGCACAGTCTCCCAGTCTCACTTCAAATCTCATGTTCAGGCAGACTGTTTGGCATTAACTTAAACATTAACCTAAATTCTCAAGAAGCATTGCACCTGGGTACTGTTGTCGGTACAGATTTAAAGGTGTCTGTTTTGTTTTTAAATTGTGCAATGAAAATAAAAGCTAATTTTCTTTGTGACAAAAATTAAAAACTCTTGCTTTAAATTGTAGTTCTTATATAATTCTCCTGTGCGTGCATGTTTTAATTGGAAATTTGCTAATTACATTTTTTTCTTATTTGGCCAGTGTTCTACAGTAAAATCTAAATGTCTCAAATCAATATTTTAATGTAAACAAGACAAACCATAAACTCAAAGGAATTACTTGTAGCAACAAAGTACAGCTGCTCTACAGTGCTTTTCAATCATGTAAGGATACGAGCATTTTAATAGTTGGCACCAGTACCAATAAAATAACATAATTTTCAATACCCAAATGCAATAACAAAAAATAATTATCTCATATTCTTAAATAGAAACTTCTTTATTAAAAAGTTTGTTCAATCAGTCTTGGCAGACCATTTATTTATTTTGTTGATGGGACCCAGACTGAAATGTTAGGATGGCTGGTGTAGGCTGTGTATACGAGGGATAACGTTAGTTAGCTTAAGCATTTGTTTAACATTAGCCACTACATTTTCTTCTGGAACATAGCTGCTTTTGCAAATAAAATACTAGCAGGTATTTAAAGATTACATAAAAAAGGATAATGCTGTTGATGTTGTTGGACGTGGAACTCAAACTCATTCACCTTGAATTCTTTGAACAAATCTAGTTTTTTAGGTGCTTTTCTTTATTTGAAGTCTTTCCTTTCCTTGTCTGAAAACTGTGATAGGATTATTTGCATGTGTGTTTGTTGGTGTCCTTCTTCCTTCCTTTTACACTGTGAAGCACTTTGTGCAGCATGGACTGTTGGTAATGTGCTATATAAATAAACTTGACCTTGACCTTCCTTCAGTATAGGTGTATGGTGCCTCCTTTCAGTACTGGAAGAAATGCAGCCTTGGTACGTACCATAGTCTGTATAAAACAGGCTATACAGAGAAAACAAACAGATATGCTGGATCAGAACTGACAGAAACAATTATGCTGCTGATCAAACAGGTGATATGTGAGAAACATGGTCATTAGTTTTTTTCCCCAAACACTTTATACCCAGTTCTTCCCTCTTTTATTTAGACCCCTTCAGCGCTCCTCTCTTCCAGGTGTTTCTTCCTTTCTTCCTCTCTTCCTAAGTCTCCCTCCTCTGCAGTCCTATAGATGTCAATTGATCTGCCTTCTTCTGTCACTCTCTCAGTCTCTTCCTTTCCTTTGTTTGTGTTTGTCACTTCTTCCCTCTCCACTCCAGCTGTAATGAGTAAAGGTCAGCCTGTCTGCTCTCTCCTCTTGCGCTGTCAGTGTCCATGTCTGTTACTGAGGTACTTATTAGCTCTGGCCTTTAGCTGCTGCCCTAACAAGCAGGAAGCACAGCAAGAGAAAAGAAGATGACCTCAGGCACGGTTAATTCAAGTGAAGTCACAAGTTTGTCAGCCAGGAGACTGCTGCTTTGTTTCTCAAGCTTTGCTTCCCCCCCCCCTTGCTTTTAGCCTTGGCTTTCACTCACTGCTTACTTTTTAGGCACCAAAAACGGATTAAATCTAGGAAAAAATCATTTCTTGGGTTACAGTACGCCGCTTCTAAAACATTAGCTCTGCACATTGATAAATAATGATTACTCACATGGGTTAAATGTGACGCCAAGGTGTTCATTTGCATAGCTCTACCCATGAATGTGGTTTTTAAGTGCAAAAAAAGTTTATTTTTATAGATACCTGGATGCCTCTATCTTGCTGAAAACCAAAATGGGGATGACGTCACTCCCGAGTTCCGACATCAAAGTTCCAAGCTATCTGGATTGCAGCATTAGTTGTGGTTATACCACAGAGTTTCCTGCAACTTTCTACCAGGAGATTTTATTGCATGCTTTTTATTCATGCTTCCATCTGCTGACAAGCTTTACTGAGATGCTGATTTCCTTTTCCAGCAGGACTTGGCATCTGCCCATAGTGCCAAAACTACTGCCAAATGGTTTGCTGACCATATTATTACTGTGCTGGGCAACAGCTCACCTGACCTGAACTCCACAGAGAATCGATGAGTGATTGAAAGAACCCACCCTAAAAAATACAGAGAAGCTGAAAGCTGATTTTAAAGCAACCTGGGCTTCAATAACACTTCTGCAGTACCACGCGCTAATGAACGCCACGCCACACTGGAGTGGTAATTTGCGGTACTGAGTACTAACGGTATGAACAAGTTGCTTTTCAGAGGTTTTAAACATAGAACAGATTTTTGTGTTGAATTTTTTTTCTCTTTTGGCTGATTTTAGGAAATATTATGTAAGCTATAATCACGTAAATTAGAACAAAAAGGGCTTGAAATATTTCCCTTTAGTTGTGATGAATATATATGTTTGCCTTTTTAAAATGAATTACAAATTAAAATAACTACTCTTTGTAATGTTGCTCAGCTGAACAGTGACTTCTCTACTGTTCTTTGAGTTGAATGTTAGCATGTTGCCATGCATCTCACTTCATCTCATAGCAATCAACCAATTTGATTAAGAGATTTCAACATGCTGGTAGCGTGGATACTTTCTCACTGACATATTATACTGGGAGGCAGAATGGAATTAAGCCATTATTAAAGTTGTTAGATTTGTTTCTCCTTCAAGCTACAACTGAAAGTGTGGGCTGTTCTTTTAAAGGCTCATAATCTCTATGATCAGTTATGATGCTGACTGGCATTACCAATCACTGCTGTACTCTAGCAATCTCTTCTCTCTTCTGTTATAACTTGCACATTACTTTTCTCAGCTTATATATACAACTTATTGGAAGTTACATGTCTACTTTTTAATGCACAGGTACAATAAACAATCTGCACTTTTCTAATTATTCTAAATATTCTTAACTATTTAAACATCTTTCAGTATCCTGCTCCGTTTGCACACTATGTGTACGCTAATTTAAACAACTGTACAGTACTCTGCTCTGGTAACTATTGTCCATGATGTAAATATGTAAAAATTGTGCTTCTGTTCTGTGTCCTGCTCTGTTTGTATATGTGTGTTTTTGCTGCTGATACAACCAAATTTCCCCTTGTGGGACAATTAAAGGATTATTCTATTCTATTCTTCTATTCTATTCTATGTTGAACAATTCAAATGAAGTCCATGGCCGGTTGTGTTAACACAGTAAACTGATATAAGGAGGATTAATAATAGATGTGATAAAAAGACACTGTGTCCACTTTGGCAGTTTGAAAGAGTTTGTAGTATTAATTTACATTGTCCTAATAGCAGCATGACATCACTTTGACAACACAATCTCAAGTGCTCTTCAGGGTGGCTGTGTTATTGTGTGTGTGTGGGTGTGTGTATGTGTATGTGTGTACCCTCAGTAGGGGAGAAATCCCTCCATCTGCTCCTCGGGCACCATGGATTTGCTTTGCCCTGACTCAGCACTTTTTATTAAGCTTGCACACATGTAGACTCACAAACTCAGACACAGCCACTCACACACACACACACACACACACACACGCACACACGCACACACACATACTCCATTGAGTCAGGGATACCAGCAGCATCCAAAGTAAAACAAAAATCAGATTGCAGCTGGGTTAGTTATGGCAATGTTTCTGCAAAGGTTAGCAACTGCATCAAGGCACCACTCTGTGTGTCTGTGCCTTTCAGTCCTTTTCTGCCTTTGTTTCGCTTTCTGGCCCAGTTCACTTCTTCACTCCCTTTCTCCAACCTACTCATCCTCTGCGACAGGTTCCTAAATTTCCCAAATACAAACCCACTTGATTAACTGCAGTATTTTATATGACACAGTTCAGACTCTGTAAATCCACAGGACTCCTGCTGTGTGTTCCTGCCATCTTTCCTGTTTTGATCTACACCATTTTTTTCAAATCCAGATATTTTAATCTTTTCCCAAAACATTTCATTTGAAACATGAGCTTGAGGTGATTAGAGGTGATTAGATGCAACTAACTGTGCTTATAGAAAAACAAATCATGGAGGCTATCAGACTCAAACATCCCTGATGGAATCTGGTGCATAAATATTCAGCAGCTTATTTCAGATAAGATATATTTTGTTTATGCCAGAAATTTTGAGAAATTACTGTGTTACAGCAGCCAAAACATTAAAAACACATACTAGCTCAATAAAATGGAGTACCACAAAACAAATATGTTGTTTCTCCTTATATGCTCTTATATTCAATATTCTAATCCAGATTCATTTTGATTTTTGCTTACTATGCATGACAGTGAGTTTTCCTTCTTTGATTAAGATGCCCATGGATATTATAATCTGTGTGAGAATACTCCACGTTATTCCTTGTGGAACATTTAGTGAAATCAACTTTCACCTGCTTTACTTTTGATTTCACTTCAATAACAAAGCTCGATAAAAACATTAAACAGTGATACATTGTCAAATATACCACAACATTTTGTGATACTTAATTGGAGGGTGTATTGCTATCTCTACTTAAACAGGTTTATTGCATTATATATTTGTATTTGATTAATTTACTTGGATATTAAAGGTCCTTAGTACTGAAAAATCCACCTTGATTTTTGTTTGTAGCTAAAAAAGTCAACACTAGAAGAAATCCAAAAACTTTTATAGCTGTACTTTTTGCACAAAGAGCTGAGTTCAAAGGCTTCAAACTGAACAGTCATTTCCGTTCAGTTCAATTCAGCTTAGTTTATATAGCACCAAATCACCTCAAAGTGCTTTATATTGTAAGATAAAGACCCTACAGTAATAGAGAGAAAACCCCAATAATCAAATGACTCCCTATGAGTAAGCACTTTGTTGTCAGTGGGAAGGAAAAACTCCCTTTTAACAGGAAGAAACCTGCAGGAGAACCATCCATCTGCTGCAACAGGTTGGAATGAGCGTGAAGAGAGCCAGATTAAAAATAAGTAATGATTAAATGTAGAGTGGTGTGTAAACACATAGAGAGTGAGTGAAGAAGAAACACTCAGTGCATCATGGGAAGCCCCCAGCAACCTAGGCCGTTTGTAGTGCAGATAGGAGGTTCATCTGATCCAATCCTGAATATAAATGTTATCAAATAGGAAAGCTTAATCCTAATTACAGTTGAATCCAAACTCGGAGCTGGTTCCATAGACGAGGTTCCTGAAAGATGAAGGCTCTCCCTCCCATACTCCTTTTAACCACAGGTAAGCCAGCAGTCCAAGAGTAAAATGCTATGTTGAAGTGATATGCTACTATTAGGTCTTTAAGATTAGATGGCGCCTGACTATTCAAGATTTTTTGATTCTAAATTTTAGAACATGGCTCAATAACCTTAGTTTTATCTGAATTCCCTATGAAACAAGCAAACGTGCAGATCTAACTATAGACTATCAGCCTTCATTCTAATGAGGATTTCTAAATGAGTGCATTTAGGTGCAGTATTATGACTCTGTCCTTACAGTTTGCTGCTACCTCCACACTTGCATCTTCTTAAAAAAAATGGTATAGCAGTGTCAGACATACCACAGTGCTGATGGGAGTACCCTTTTTAGACTACAGCATGAACACAGTGTGTGTTAGTCCCATACATCCCTGAGTGTCCTCTCCAGCTGTTGCAACAGATGTTGCCCAGACAAAAATGGAGCACGTTACCCCTGGAAAATATGATAGTACTCTGCATGTCACTGGAGAACAGACAAAAGTTTCAGCTCAGTGATTTGTCTCATGTCAGAGAAGATATTTTAAGTGAAGTTGAATCACATTCACTTTCTCTCATATTGTCACCTTGGTGAGCTCATAAAAACCAGAACAGATCCATTAAATGGCAGGACAAATCTTGACACTTAGTTGTGGAGATTCATAAATACCATTCTGGTGCTGCATCATCTAATCCATTTTTCTTCAAAGGGTTTGTGGCCCAGATATATCCCACTTAATGTCTTGAGGATTTATTAGTTATCATCATGAAACCAGGCAAATGTTGACATATTCTAGGGTTTTATGTCTGTGAGCATCTATGTGGACTTCAATCAAATCCAGAAAAGGGATGCACTATAATTGTACTGTGGTTTGCAACATTTAAAGTTCAAAGCAGGGTCTCCTTATTATTAAAAAGATATTTAGAAATGGACCATTAACTAATATATCTTTCCAGTAACTTAAACCCTCTCTGTGATGTTTCTGTCATCTCTGAAGGGATTTGCATTTTTGGCATATAGTTTTTAAACTTCTCTTCAAGTCGATTAAAGGGAGCCAATGGCTTCTTGGCATCTTTGACCATCGTGACATTTTGTGATATGAAAAACCTGAAGATTTCATACTGAAGTGACTGCCATGCTTGGATCCAGACACTTGAGCTGTTGAAGTATGCAGATTAGAAAACACCCATTTACCATTTTATAATCAATCTGAAGACTTAAGAATATCTAAAAAAATGTATTGTACAAACCAAGAAATGCTTTGAAAGACAAAAACAGAATAAAATAGTGTGTTAAATCTTAATTTAGATACCTAAAGGCATCAACAGGCATTAGCGGATTATTGGCAATTTATGTTGCTGTCTTTGATTTCTTGTTCTTTAATGATTTCTCCAAATTGGCTGTTTGAACTGGTATTATTTCCTTGCCATTCTTTTCATTTTTACTCACTACTCACACTCATACAAATGTCTCAAGTCAGTCAAAAGTCACACAGCTCAGTGTTAATGAACCCTTAGGATGGTTATAGGCTGCAAACACAGAATAACAAGTGAAATGATTTTGACACCATTTACAGAGCCGTGGCTAACCAAACAGTCAAATAACACAGGCTTGGATGGAGTATTAGTAATACCGTTTTGCAAATGTGATCCACAATACTAACTTATGCATGTGAACAGTGGCCAGCTGGTCATATTGGTTAATCACCACCTGACTGGTCAAACCTTACACCAATGGCTTTTTATGCTAATGTTTTCACACACAAACACAGAGCATTTCTTTCACTGTCGACCATAACTGCTTTTTGCTTGAACTTCATCTTGATCTTAAACCAGGTCTTCTTGTTAAAATGTAATATTTTACCTTATGATAACCATAGTGCCTGCAGTGTGACTGTGTAAGAGCCGTGGTCCCACAACAAGAATAATACTCACACTAAGTTTGCACTAACCGTGTATACCCATCATTATAATCCACTCTTTGTTTTTGTCCCCTGTGCAGGAGCTGGAGGTTGGTCTCCTCTCGTCTCAGACCGATACCAGTGGTTGGAGGTGGACCTGGGGAGGAGAACCCAAATCACTGCTGTTGCCACGCAGGGCCGCTACGGCAGCTCTGATTGGCTCACGGCCTATCTGTTGATGTTCAGTGACACAGGACACAACTGGAGACAACACCGGCAGGAAGACAGCTTAGGGGTAACTCTTCTTCCAGTGGCAGGATTACATAGTAGTGTTGGGTGTGCAACATATTTGTGCAGTCACCTGATGGGAGTATGGATGTCCATGTCAAGCCATCATCTTGTTGTAGACATGTTTCACTAGAAAAGTACATATTTTTTAACTGATCGTGAAAAGATCATCGATATTTAACAAAAAGTGCACACAAAAAGAAACCCCCCACATGTGTTATATAATACAGATTTTAACAGCTAAAAATACAGTTTGTCCAGGCAGTGACACTCTACAATCACACACAGTTGACCTAACTGTCATAGACATTACTTAACATTATCTGTGGGGACTGGTGCTGCCTGCAGCAACATGGCGTGCTCACCAGGAGCCTTTCACTATTTATTAATAATACATGTAACAATGAAAGGAACTTGGGCAGGAGTCTGTTGACGGTGTGGGTCTGCTGTCAGACAGTTTAGCCTGTGCTGACAGGAGGTTGGTGCTGTTATGACAAAGACCGCCTGGCGTAGAAAAACTCCCAGCTTTGATGCCTGAAATGACAAAGATGTCCATCACCAGTCTGCGAGCAGGTCGCTGAATGGGCGCTTCCGAGCTCAGCCGCTTTCGATAAGTGTGGCGGCTCTTAAAATGTAAATATGCAGAAGAAATTGGTGAGAAAGCTCGCTGAGAAAAGCACGTGGTGACTTAAGTACCTAGTGTTGCGGTTGCTTTACATCTAAATATATCCCCCATTTCTTTTTCTCTCTTTAATTTTTTATTTTTCCAGCGTTGTTTCAATAAAAAAGAGAATACTAGACTGGGAGAATGACTGATCACCAATGAGCAAAGTACAGATGTCAGAATGACAGGCAGCCATGCAAGCCTCGGCTGACTGAACAACATTTGATATGATTCAGAGGAAGTCACGAGTCTCCTCCCTTCTGTGTGGAAGAAAGTGCAGCTTTCATTACAGCAGCAACCCAAAGAAAACTTTTTTTCCCCTCACATTTGACTGGCTACAACTTTTTCACAGTGAAGGATACAAATTCTCCAAAGCCCTTTAAGTCATCACTAAAGAACAAACTCCTTGTAGCTTAAAAACATGTTGATTTGACAGTCAGCATGAAATGCGGTGAATCCACATCAGCTTTTAGAGCACTTTTAAAGCTTCGTATATTAGTCAGGCTTGCTTAGCGTCTCTGTGATGGTGAGAATTTTACTGCAAAAACAGCTGCATCAGTCACAGCTTCTCACTGACTTGTGAGGTAAAGGTAGAAACAAAGTCTCTACTCAAGTTACTTTCATTTATTTGATGGTTAGAGTCACTAACTACTTCATGGATTAAAAATAGAATAAAATTAGATCCCATCATCAAGCAAGTTGCATGTGGAGTCTTACTTTATGATGCCACATGTTTCAAATGTTTCAAAGTGTGATTAAAAAGGAGACTGTGCCCATAGAAAACAAACACAAAAATGACATTAATTAACCTTTTATCATTCACTCTTACTTATTTGGATGCTTTCTTGAAGTCCCAATCTGACCATTTGCATTTCACCATTTTTCTTCAAACTTGAGTATGCACTAACTTGTTGTGGGCGGGTCTTCCATCCATGATCATGACCTATCCTTCCCCATCGTTCTGCAACAAAGGAGTGGCTAAAGGAGAAGCACATTAAGCTCATGGAGTGGCCCAGCCAGTCTTCAGACTTCAGTCAGCTAGAAAATCTGCAGAGAGAGATGACATTTTCGGTGACATAAAAATCAAATTAGAACTTTCATGTAATGTGTTTTATTTCTAGATTTTTTTCACTGATATTCTGTCTCTCTCCATTATGAAACTACCAAAGAAATAAGAGACTGTTCATTTCTTTAGAGGTAAGCAAACTTACAAGTTCAGCAAGTGATTAAAGAATTATTACCCCCACTGTACAGTATATCTCTGGCTTCAACCCAGACACCAAACAGCAATCTCAAATCCCAAAGAAAGCACATCACGTCAGAAGCATGACCAACACAATGCTTGTCATTAAATTTGACATTTAAGGAGTTATGCACTATGAAGGCATCCCTCAGCATCCCCAGGATTTCCTGTGCCACAAACATGCTTCTGGGATGCGATCCAAACATTGTCGGAAAACCAGACCAACATAAGAGGTATATCTGATTTTGGCCCATGGGGTGGCAGGCACAAGAGTTTGGTTGAGATTTAACAGTCAGTGCGTCATTTAGAAGTTGTTTTAAAGCCCACTTATGATAATTTACCTCCCTGATAAAGTAAAGAGGAGCAAATGAGGTTAACAAAGCTGGCAACTCTCCTCAGAACTTCCTAAGGAGCAAAAGTCATTAGCATGGCAACAAGTATATTTCAGCAAACACCCCATTTAATTTAAAGTGAATAACCTAGCTTCACTGTGGGCAGCTATGCAGTGAAATGCCTATGTTGACTGAAATGTCACTTGAATAACGTGTCTGCCAACATTATTTTACTGCTGATTCCAAGCGTTCTTTTCTTGTAGCTCCTTTTAATGAAGGACTTTATTGCATAATTCAGTATTTTTATATTGTCTTGGTGGTACCAACTACGCCAGGCACAGTTCCTCTGCGATTCCTTTGTCATGCCCTCTCATCCTCTTCCTCGACTCATTCTCTAGCCATTCCTCTCTCCTTGACTGAAGGCTTGTCAGAGGCTACTCATATTTCAAAAGAAGCTCGGGCAAGTAAATGAGATGCTGCTCTCCTCAGCAGGAAACAGAGCCATTTGTTGAGCTTAACGCTCCGCTGCCCAGCCGGCTCAGCCCTTCAAAGCACTGAAGACGGCACTGAGATCACAATTATGCAGTGCCAGAGAAGCCAATTTCTCTCACACAGTCACATCGGTACACCCTCAGCTGAGTCTCTCACACAAACACACAGGCAGCATCACACAAGCGCTCCAGATAGGACACAAGCAAAGGACATGCACACGAACACATGGACACCTACTGTATACCGTATATGCAGCTTGTTCTTTTTTTTTTCTTCTTACACATATTATTGCAGGTGTTTCTCTGTGTGTCTGAGCCCTGCTGGATTCCCACAGGCAGCTGATTGGGAAAAATAGAAGCCATTAGTCTTTTAAAGAGAGGCTTGCTACGGAGACAGAATAGGTCCAAGTTATTGATCACTGGACAGAGATGAGGGAGAGGGAGAGACATTATCATTACTTAGGATCAATGGCTTCGGTGAGTTCAGAGTTTGAAAATGAAGACCGTCTCAGGGCAGAGGAGGTTTGGGAGACTTTTTCTTTCCACTGACAAGGAGATTTAGTGCTGCAGCCCTCAAATATGGAAAACTTTCAATGTATAATGGTTCGATCTAGCTTTTAGTCACCATTATGAACACTTGATGAGAAGCATATCTATCTGCTTTCCTGATAGAGGCATCACCCTTTAGTGTTTGTTAGTGCTATTACATCATTATTACATTATTACATTGTTGTTGCAGCAATCAGCTGACTGAGACAGAGTGTAAGAATGAAGAAAACTGTAACTGTAACAAACATGTAACTGTATTGTTGCAGGCTTTTCCAGGTAACAGTAATGCTGACACTGTGGTCCAGTACAAACTGGAGCAGCCGGTCATAGCTCGCTTTCTTCGTTTAATCCCACTGGACTGGAACCCCAGTGGGAGGATTGGCCTCAGACTGGAAATATATGGATGTCGATATAGTAAGTAACTGTGAATTAAGTGTTATGTTATAGCAATTATAAATATATCCAGTGTTTATTTTATCATAGAATATTTTGACCTTAAGTGACATATAATTATGTTATCAACAGTTAATTGGTCTTGATTGCCTCTCTTGAAGTCTTTAATGCCCGACTGGCTTCAACTCATTTTGAATGCTAAAAATGTAAATGTGTTATGGCATTAAAAGTGTCTTCTTTTAAAATATTTCAAATGGCAGTTTTGGCTTGTTATTGTATTACAAGTATTTTGCTAGCAGCTAGTTTTGTAGCTTAGAATGTAAAGTCAAACTTTAGTAAATTAATTTAAATCTTGATTTGTTGGATTAAATCTACACAGATCATCTCTATCAAATTTGGATTATGGTGTTTAAATGTGGTGTGGAAAAATAAGAAATGGTCCCTGGAACACCTTGAAAGTTATATTAATCCTGCAGCATTATATACAGAACAAAATTGTTCATTGTTTTTTAGAAAAATAGATTTAAAATACTCCCACATTTCTATAGGCAGAAACATGACTTTGGTTTGATTTTGCTCTGGTGTGTGATGTGAGTTATACAAACCTTTTGCAGCCAGCTTAGAAACCATTAGTTCTGAGAAAAATAAGCAGTGCTATTCAAACACTAAGCCATGCACTAGAGTTATTGGGTGTTGTGTGTGAGATGTACAGAGACCACATGGTTTTAATACAGAGTGCAATAAGAAACAATAGAAATGTACATGCAAAATGCCTCCAAGCAATCCAAGCATTTCAAGGCAGCAGCAGCAAGCTTTGCTTCTTTGTAATTGACTTAACTAAATGTCAGTCCTGTTACTTTGTGTTGTACCCTACCTATAATAAAGCTATGGTTTGTAAAACTGTACTTCTCTCTGAGTGACAACAGGGCTTAAATTCAACTAGTGAAGCCTACTGATCAATCGCCATCGCCTCTTTATTTTAAAATATACTAAAGAAGTTTCACAAATCGAACATAGCATTGTTTAACACGTCAGACACCACAAGAAATGGTCAACTCTGGGCTAAATCATATGGAAAAGTGATGTTAATGGGGTTAAATGTGCTTGCTGAGTAAATAATTTCACCAAGAGATCCAAATCTGTCTAGAAATATTCTTACAATTCTGTGAAATTCATGATGTTAGAAAAATGGTGGCAAAGACAGAGTTTGCACAGTTGTGTTAGTATTTGGTGCTAGTATGTTATTTAAAATGAATGAAATGTAAAGAATAAAACTTTTCCCTCTCCCACTTAATTTTGTTCTGTAGCTTCTAGCGTGGCAAGCTTTGATGGGAGCAGAAGTAGCTTGGTCTACAGACTGAGTGTGAGGGCAAGCTGGACTGTGATGGAGACTATTTCTTTGAAGTTTAAAACCCTGAAGAATTCTGGGACACTGCTCCATGCAGAGGGACAGCGAGATCACAGCCTCACGCTGGTGCTCGAGAAAGGAAAGCTGCTACTCTACCACCTACAGGGTAGGACATCGGTCTCCCAGATCTACAGCCATAAATTAATGCTTTGTTTTGTTTTCTTACATGATAAACATAACCCCAATAATGCTGAATCATTCTGCGAAATTGCAGTTTATAGTGATATTGCCTAATTGGTTGTGCAAGATAAATATATTCACTCTGTTTAAATCAGGTCTTTTATGCATGTGTAGCTTGTCATGCTGAGACACACATTGTTGGAAAAGTCTGACAATGCCACTGCCAGCAGAGATGTAAAACATACATTTTCCATCATTTGAACAGGCAGCGGTACCGTCACATATACAGAAAGTCTGTGGTCCCAAAGGACTAGCACTAGCATTAGCTGCCAAGCTCTCTAACAAGCCTCCTGTGACAACATTAGTTTAAACCCCAGCACGAGTCCATCTGTTGGCCTTTTCCCCGAGTTTGTGTTGTCCATCTGTCACTGCTGAATGTTTGTAATTTACATATATATATGTGTGTGTATATATAGTGTGACCCCTCAGCTTCCCACTGGATGTACTGATGGTATAAATTTGACCTCTAACCTGTAAGGGTCCTATTAGTGTCCAGAAAGACGTAAAGGAGGGTACGCTTTAGGGCAGCCCAACTGATTTAACAAATTGCTTGTTAAGATTTACACTTTTGGGAAAAACCGTACCTGTCAGAGGGATTTTGTCTGCTGTGATGACTTGTGTTTTGATCTTAATAGTGTGCCTGATTGTCATGTTGTCATACTATATAATCAGGGACTATTTTGCACACCTCAAACAGTTTGCAAGCAACATATTCACACCAACTGAACATGGTAATGTTTTTGGATGGACCAAATCAGCAGTGATCGACTTCCTGAGGACAGTGACTGAAACTCTGTGCTGGAGAGTGAGTGAAACTTCAGATGTTTGAATTGAATTCAATATTTTGGAAGTTCCTTGAGCCAACTGCACTGGCAAACTCTGCAGCTCCACTCATCTGTCCATTCATTTTTCTTTCATTGTTTAGTTCTGCGAGTAAATGTCAGCTAAACATGCAAACTGTACAGCGTAATTATGCACTCACTCAGGGTCCAGAGCTTCCAAAATCCCTTCTGTGTATAGGAAATTTAATATCTTGCATGTTTTGTCCCTATAATGAAATGGAACAAGCTTGAAGTCACTCTCAACCCATCTGCTGGTTCACTTGCATGTTTGTCAGAAACAATTTTGGGAAATACCTCTGATTCAATTTTGATGAAACTCAGGGGAATTATGCTTCTTTCTACATATGCCTTTTAGCTCACTACAGTGCTTGTTTGTTTATCCATATTTCTCAAGCTCATTAGAAAGAGTACTATATATCCAACTCTGAAAAAGTTGGGATGCTTTGCAAAATGTAAATGAAAACAGAATGCAGTCATTTGAAAATCTCAAAACCCATATTTTATTCACCATAGAACATAAAAACCATATTAATTGTTTTCCAATAAATATTAGCTTATTTTGAATTTCATAGCAACACATCTCACAAACATTTGGACAGAGGCAACAAAAGGTCAGAAAAGTAAGTGGTACTAACAATAAATAGGTAGAGCAACATTTTGTGACTAATTAGAATAACTGGCAACTGATCAGTAACATGACTGTGCATAAAAAGAGCATCTTAGTAAGGCAACGTTTCTCAGAAGGTAAGATGGGCAGAGGATCACCAATCTGTAAATTGTGTATTTCACAATAATTCTCATCAACATAAAATTGACTATGAAGATCTCATCATGTACAGTACATAACATCATAAAAATATTCTAAAAATCTGGAGAAATCTCTGTGTGCAAAGGAAAGGACACAAAATCAATATTGGATGCCTGTGATCTTTGGGGCTTATAGGGCACCATATTAAAAACAGGCATGATATTGTTATGGAAATCACTGCACAGCTTGGGAAGACTTCTAAAATTCATTGTCTCTGAACACTGGTTGCTGTGCTGTCCACAGGTACAGGTTAAAGCTTTATCAATCAAAGAAGAAGCCACTGCCTGAACAGTATCCAGAAAGGCCCCCAATCTCTCTGGGCCAAAGCTGATTTAAAATGTACACATGCTACTATCCCATCCAGACAATACCTTTTCAGGGAAAATCTTGCACATTTCAGCAGGATTCCTAAACCTCACACTACATCTATTACAGCAACATGGCTTCATAATGGAAGTCTGGGAGCTAACCTGACCTGTAGTCCAGACCTTTCACAAACTGAAAACATTTGATACATCACGAAACAAACAAACAACAAAAAAAAATGCCACGAAGAACATCCAGGACTTTTGAGCAGCTTGAATCCTCTATCAGACAAGATAAGGACAACATTCCTCTCACAGGAATCCAGCAGTCAGTCTCCTCCGTTTCCAGATGTTGTTAGAAGAACACGGCATCCTACACAGTGGGAATCATGGCCCTTTCCCAACTTTTTTAACAGATACATCTGATATATCTTATATTTAATCTATTGTGATTTAAATATGGGTTTGTGACATTTGCAAATCATTCCAATCTGTTTTTATTTACATTTGTTTACACAGCGTCCCTACTGTTGTTATCTGGATTTGACAATTTGACCGTATCTGGCAGATGCAGTCAGTCACAATGTTGGTGATTGACTGTCATGAAGGAACTCGTGTTTAGCTTTGTTCTTTTCTTGTCTTGTTTGTCTCACTGATTCTTAGCTATTCCCAGACTCTTCGCCTCTATCTAGTGGGGGGTCTCTCTTTCTGGCCGTTTCTCTCCCAGCTTGACGTCCTCATCTCTCTCTTTTAATCTATAATCTATGATGGATGCTATAAACATGTGTCAAGGATGAACACTGTGGAGCACAGTGGGTTAGCATAACATAACCCACTGCCTGTGTGGAAGCTAATGAAGGTAAAATGTTGTGATGACCATGAAGCTACAGACACAGGAGTCAAAAGCACAACTTAGAGAGACAGAATTAAAAGTTAAAAAAAAAAACACTCTTCACTTTAACAAAAAAGTTTGGTAATCACTCAGCCGCTGACAGGGACCAGGCCATGGCAGTTCAGGGAATCTGGGAAGTCAAATTCCCTAAAAATGTACACTGGGAACTAGAGGCTGGAGCACACAATACAGTCTGGCACAGAAAGAGAGGTACAGCCATATTAAATAAACTCTGGGAATAGCACAATGAGGCACAGATGACACTCATGATGGTGGAGCTGACACAACACTGAAGTGCCTAAAACACGTGTATTAAAATAAAATAGGAAACCATGATGAATGACAGGAAAATAGAAAACATGACCCAAGGTGCAAGGCGAGACATCGTGTGTGTGTATCTGGCGTAAACAAGGTTAAACCTGAGGTGCTGTTGGACTGCCAGCCTGTCGTATTATCACCATATGGCAAAGCTCTCATCAGCCGTGCCATCTGGCTGCTGGAGTACTCTGCCGCTCTGCTCATCAGCCAGGCCTTCCTTTCAGTTACAGCTGAAATTAAAAGTGCAGCTTCCTGAGAATATATCACTTTCCCTCAGAAAACCATATTTTGTGGTCCTAAATGAAGATATATTTTAAAAGTGAAACTGTAGATAAAACTAATTTCTATGATTAATTATGTGTTTATTCATTTATTTCTGTGATGTAAGATTGTGTGGTTATATTTATAACAGAGCAATAATTTGTTCTAAAGTTAAACTTTCTTTGATGTAGAAATAAATGAACAAATAAATAATAAATAAAAAGCACCACTTAGTCACTGTACTTTTCATTAATCACAGTATTCTCTTATCCCAAAACAGGGGACATGCAGTATAGTTGAAATTTTGCAGACTAGTTGTTTGGTTGCTGAAAAACTGAGTGAGACTCGGTACCTGCTCTTTGTGTGGGTGAAAGGAGAATTCAAAGAAAGATTAGGTTAGAGCATTGATGAACTAATGGTAGCACACACCAGAAGGTCAAGTAGGAGTATGATGCAACAGAGAGCATCCAGCTGTTAGAACTAATAATCGATCAAAACCTTCTTAGATGAACTATAAGCACCGAATTTCCCACAATTCCTGCCATGTTTTGATTTGTGGAAAACTGAATATTTTGACCATCACTATAAGCAAAGCTGAGTTTGCTCCATACTTATATTGCTTGAAGATTGTCCACCAGATTGGATGTGATACGAAATATGTCCTCTATGGAAAAATATGTCCTCCAAACTGGTTGGCAAGTGGTTCCTTGGGTTGCTGACAGTTGCTGGTGAAATCAGATGCAAAGAGGTTGCTGTGCAAAAAAACATCCTTACAGTTGCTTTGGCCATTAACAGGTTGCCATGGATGCCTGTAGTTTGCATGGAAGACACAGACTTGTCTGCAAACACTCTACCTTCAAAGTAAAAGTGTGCTTCAATGGCGCAGCAATGGCTCCACAACTACTTTGAAGGCTAACAATTTCAGTTTTCTAGCTGTGTTGCATTTTCCACAGTTTCACTGTAACTTGGAAAATACATGTCAACTAGTCAGTTTCTTTCATGCATACTACAAGTGACACGTAGCAGTCTGCTAGCAACCAAAGCAAGGTGTTTGCAGGTAGGAAATATATGTTTTGCTTTAGTGCACAGTAGCTGCCAGGAGGGAGCACTGAGTGTCACTAGGCCTGAGAGATGGGGCTTTATTAAACTTACCCTACAGTGGGACATGTTCAAAATGACAGACAAGTCAACATCATATGTTTAGTGATCACATGACAACAAAACCTGAATACAGTACATGCTGTACCATTCAGTTCACGTTTCACGATTGTCAGACTTCCTGCATCATCCATTTACTTAACCATAATTAAAAGCATTTCAAGAGAAGACATAATTCAACTGCATTTTAGTGTTATATTAATGTTTGAAAAAGGGACCTTTCATTTACTATACGCAACATTATTCTTCAGCATTTGCCATGCAGGCACACAAACACACACACACACACACACACACACACACACACACACACACACACACACACACACACACACACACACACACACACACAGGCTGAAAATCCCAGATTCCCACAGCTATTTTTCTAAGATTTTGTGAAAGCCTAAATTTGTTGTTTCCAACTCTGCTTCTTTACTCACCCTAGTCTCACCCTCCCTTTCTGCGTTCTTGAAATAAAAAGCAGAATATTGTCCAATTCCCATTAGTTATGACTGGGTGGAAGTAGTTTATTTCCCTGGTGGTATTGTCTAGTATATGTCAGCTGGAAAGAGGCGTCATCTGCAAAAGCTGTCAGTCTGACATCAGCTCCCTGAGTGACGCCTGTCACATCCCTGCTAGACTCAGTCCGATAGTCAGCAAAGTGCTCAAAGAACTTTGGGTGGCTGGGAACGACAGTAAACACGGGATTGTTGTTGTAACGGTGCAGAGATTATATTGAGCTAAGTTGCGATTATCCTAAAAATCGTACTTTGCCTCAGTCACAGCACTGACACTGCACGCTCTCTTTATTGCCCTGCCTCTCTGTCAATCCCTACCCTATCTTTTTTTTGCTATAGAAAAATTTTTTCATGTTTATTTATCAAAGCCTTTTTCATATGTGATCCAAATTCTGCCTCTGCTAGTTCTTTTTTCAGATTGAATTATTTACCTTTAACAATTGCATGGTATTCATCTTTTTTCTTCTTCCTCCCTCTGAATCTCCAAGGAGCTTGGAGTCTACAGACAGTGTAATTTAGATCAATAGCTTGGAGCATCCACCCTGAGCCACAGCATGCTCCTCCACAGTCAGCTATTGGAAGACAAGAGAAGATCAAACTAACAGAGCTAATAGATAATAGCAGAAGGTTTAGATGCATTATCTAAACACTGAAGAATGTGAGAGACTCTCTGAAGCTCTTCACAGTTATCTCTCCCTTTTGCTGGCCTGATCCTGTCAGTCCCGGTCCTCTCTTTAACGGTGATTCATGTCACTTCACGAGAACAGCAAGCTGGCTGAGACAGAGAGGTGGCTAACGGCAGCTAACACTATGAACTGGGTAAATGTACAGCTTATAAGGGTGCAAGTGTTTTCATTAATTAGTGAGCAACATCCATTAGCATAAGTACACGTCTGAATGGAAACACAAAGACAGGAATAACAGACAGACCAATAGACAGTGACCAAGGAGACAGACAGTCAAACAAACACATGCAGTGAGACACTTAGACCCTCTCTGTGTGCCTGTGGCTGTCCAAGCAGTTGGAATAAATTGACTGGCTCATTAAGATTTATGTCCGCTATCCAAAACCATCTCATTTCCTCTATGCTTTACATTTATCAAAATGTCAGTTTGCTGTAATGTAGCCTGCTGCTTCATAATTCACTTCAATTCTGAACTGCCATTGGAAAGCTGTAATACACAGCAGTAAATGCGCTGAGGGCTCCAGTGCCTTTTGGACAAATGGTGTTAAGTATCACTGACGAAATTAGGATGGCATCAGAGATCCATGCAGGGCAGGCTGCATGTTAAGTGAAAGGCTTTCTTGTCTCCGTATTCTCAGCAGTGAGGACATGCTGTGTTCACTGTCTGGTTTCTGGCATACTAAATGGAATATTTCAGGGTTTACAGTAGCACGACTTTGCCACAATCAGCATTTTGCTCATTGTACAGAGCAGCAAAAGCTACAACTAGATCTTCCCCCCAGGCATCTGAACAGCGCCGCTGAAATCAGATGAATGTCTTTGGACAAAGTGTGCCAGTTGGCAGAGAAAATAGAAGACAATGAACTGCAGTGATTGCTGTTGCATTTGCTTACTCAATTCCACTTTGTCTACAGCGATTTACTCGTTTTGTATGCTGCCTCCCAAGAGTTCCAGAGGAGCCAGAAAATGGAAAGAAACCTCTTACTGCACTCCCCTGCTGTATGATAGGTTACTTACTACTGAATTTTTCGGTGCGGTAAAAATAAAGAATGTATCTTTAAAATAGAATTTAAAACAATTTAAAAAAACCCTCATAGTTCATTGTTTAAAGGCAAATGTAAAAATGTAAATGACTGCCGTCTTGTTTGCCTTTGAAGACACTGGGAAGTGAAAGAGATTTGTGGCAGAAAAAAAGGAGAACAAATGGAGGACTCTTTCTAAATATTAATTGACTGCAGATGGTAAATATTGCTATAACTTCTTGCCTTTCACACTTACTATAGGACTGATTTGGTTCATTCAAATTTATGGTAAGCTAAAATGAATGTTTCAAAAGAAGACATACTTTGTCTAGAGAGTAATTCAAAAAAGAATAGGAATAGCATCTTTGGGGTATAAATGCCAACCTATGCTATGATTATCTACTACTCTGTATCTATCTAGCACTTTGATCTTCATGTTGTTTCCAGAGCTTTCATGTTTTCTGTTTAGTAGGTTTTTAAAAAACAGTTAAACACATTTATGTTCCCCTCAGGATCTTAGTGATCTCTTAATTGGGGTTTTTTGTAAACAAATGCAAGTTGTTGCCAGAGTGGCAAAAATACATTTTATCATAGCGTTTTACCTATAGACTGCACATTAAAATGGACATAGCCACTTTGACATCATCTATACGTTTGATACTTAATTCTCTCTGACAGCAAATGGGACGCCAATTTGTGCTATTGAAAAAGATACTGTATTTACTGGAAAAACTGAAGTATTTTGGTAAAACGTCTTGATGCATTCTCAATCATCCAGGTAAGTAAATCTCCAAAAGTTGATTCTGTTCATCTGGACGTAGTGTTTTCAGTGCGAGAAACATTTCGTCACTCACCCAAGTGACTGAAGAAGTCACTTGGGTGCGTGACGAAATGTTTCTCGCACTGAAAACACTACGTCCAGATGAACGGAATCATATTTTGGTAAAAATAACACAAATTGTCATTCAAAACAGCCACAGCCATTAATTATATATAATATAACCATATTATATAACCCTCATATAAATAGGTGGGTAATAACTTATAAAAATGTGTCCCATCTTATTTTCAAGACAAGAAAACAAGAGAAAAGAACAGACCCAAAACATGTTGTATCTTGATATAACCAAGGCCGTTTATGCAATAAATGGGCCTTTTAACATGGGAGTCTTAAGGAAATGTCTTCCTTTTGGAGCCAGCACCAACCTGCCGTTTGATGGATTGTAGTTTGTTTGTTTTTTATTATAAAACTTTAAAACTTCAGAGCCATTAAAATAGCTTTTTAATTACTAAACTACTCAATTCATTTTGGATTTTTCATTAATAGCATGGAGGGTACTGCATCTGCAATTTTGTTGTGCAACCTTGTGTAGGATAATGATAATTAAATTAATCTTGATCTTTTTCAAAGCCATTGATCTGTGAAATGGTTTGACACCATTGGTAAGACTGTGTGTCCCACCATCCTCATACACAAAGATGCAAATACATGAAATAAACAAATCTGAAACCCACTCATAGTCAAATTCTTGCCATGGATGTCTTGCTCCTTTTCCCTCTGTATGGTATGAAATTCCTTGTTGTAACTGTGACTAAAACTAAGAATTGGTTTTGAGAATGTGTGTTAGCTTTGCAGTGAAGTTGTATTTTAAATGCTGGCACCACGTGACGATACAATCCTGAAATAATCATAACAGTATATCTTGTGATAAGACTTGTCACTGTCATCCTTCATAAACAGATTTAGAGCTTGAGTGAAGAGGCATAATGGAATAGCAGACAGAAAATCATCTGGCAATATTGCCTTGGGGACCTGTCTAGGGCAGTAGGCTCCTGCAACACAAGAACATTCAATATTTGTGCATTCAGTCAAGTTAAATTAGGCTGTTATTGTAGTGTTACATAGCTTTGCTCCTTCGGATTGATTAGTTAAGCCAATGGCATGTGAGAACCGCAGCATGTTACGGTTCTCTTAAATTGAGCCTTCTTTCTCTCAGCTTCCTAAACTTGCAGGCAAGGAGAAGGGGAATAAGGGAATCAAGAATGACAGAGAGTGAGAAAGAGATTCATTAAAGGAAGTGAAGTGTTTCTATTATTGTTTTCTCTTAAACAACTTGTTTATCCTCAGCATAAGTACTGGGAGCAAGAGGAAGACAGGCTTCTGTTGATGGAACTAGGCTAGCTGTTTCCCATGTTCCTATCTCTGTGCTAAACTAAGCTAAGGTAGTTATGTCCTGATCAAAGCTCCATTGTTGAAGCCCCTGAAAAGTTGGTTTCAGACTGGAAGTAAGTTTGGATACTATTTAACATTAATCACGATCTCAGTTAGGGTAGGGATCACCATATTTGGAGAAGCTGGAATGTTTACTCATCAGCTAACATTAACTAGCTTCATTAGCAAGGTGCCTCTTTAGGCTACAGTATGAGCAGAACACACAGGCGACTTAGTGCTAACGTATTAATAAAGTAATACTAGCATAACCAAACTGAATTACAATACATTTAACCATAGCACTGTAACATGAGATAGCTAACAGCCGGTGTGTACTTTTAATCCACTTTTGGTTCGTATAAAAAATACTGATGAGATTTATTTGCATACATTTATTTTATTTTTTTGCTTATTTCCATTGCAAAATTGAGCATTTTAGCACAGGAAATAAATAGGAGCAACTAGCTTTGAGGAACTAGCCTCAAGTTGCCTCTAGACTACCTGCAGTTTTTGTGACTTCCATGTTAGATTTATCTTTCAGATTTTAATTTTAATTTCATTTAATTTGATTGTTAGTAGTGGGAAAACTGTCGTTGGACAATATAGAAAAAAAAATGAAGTCACTGATGCAAACTTTGAATGCAACATACTCCCTTGTTGAAACCTGAAACGGATACCCACAGTTTGATCTATTCAGCAAGTTGATCACTGACAGTTATTTTAGATTGGAGAAACTAGTTGGTTTATGATAGTAGTGGTTAAAAGCCTCAAACTGATTTGGGGAGCAGGCTTCAGATTTTTTGTAAGGTTTCTTCTTTCTAACTCCCAACCACCAATTTTCCAGCATTTACCAGCCTTTTGCGTAGCTCTCCCTCAGACCCCTAAACACACAATGAGGAGTTGGAACTCTGTAATTTGAACTGTCTTTCTATCTTGAAGAAAATACCTTTCATAATTAATGACTTGGCTTATATCTCTCCTTTTGTTGTAGCTCTTTCTGTCAGCAGAACCTCGTTTCCTAACCAACACATTGGAGGACCCAGAGATGAATCCACCTATTAGACCTGCTGGTGTTGGGTCTGTCATTAATTATGTCCTGGTATCATTTTGTAGCATCATCATTTCTCGTGCTCTGTCCTCCTCCCTCTCAGCATACAGAAATGTGCTCTATAATGAAAGAGGGTGACCTCAGTGACCTGCTTCCTGTTTTGAAACAGAGATTAAAAAATATCCCACTGATGCAGCAATCTTTCCGTGGCGCTTTTTGTTTTGATAGATTGAACACAATCCCTTCCTATAGGTGTTTTGCTGGGAAAAAGCACTGACTATTTTCTTCACAGATGTTTGTCCTTGTTAAAAATGTTTTATGGATGTTCATCTTCAAGTGCGTTGGAGGTAATAAACTTCAGGAAAAAAAAAATCAAAGATCCTCAGCAGGAGATGCATAATGGGATTTCTGCGTTGGCCGGGGACGTTGCTCTTCTCTGAAATGTACCATGGCACCGACATGACAACTTTTCTCCCGCTCCTCTCTCCCTCTGTGTTGCAGGTGTGAGTTCATCCTCTGGTGGTCAGCTTCTCGTTTCCCTGGGCAGTCTGCTTGATGACCAGCACTGGCACCATGTAAAGCTGGAGCGGCTCAGCACTCACCTAAACCTGACCGTGGATAAAAATACACAGCAGGTTCAAATACCGGCTGATCTCAGCCACTGGCACATTCACACGGTGAGAGGAAACACACACACACACACACATTCTGAAGCAAACGTGTCAAAAGCGCATCCACTCCTGCAGAAATATTCATTTGTTCAGCAGCGTGAGTGAGTTACTCGTTAAATAAATCAGACAGGACGCTCAAGTCATATTAGTTCTTCTAGTGAATGAAAAGGCAGAAGGTGGGCAGCTTTCTGTGCCAAACCAGCTTGAGAGGGTTATTCAAAGGGGCTATTCAGTGCATAATTTAACTGTGTGAGTGTACTGAGGCAATAAAGAGGTGTTTTTGAGCTCATTTTTCTGCATTAAAAGGCAGCGTACTCTGTGACTGAACCTCTTACAGCAACCTTGATGCCATTCAGAGGGAGAAGGTAATATTATTATAGTGTGTTTTGGAATTACTGTGCAGCTGACGGTGGCGGCTGTCCAGAGCCACGGACTGCAGAAACCCATCCTGTCCAACAGGAACTTTCATGGCTGCCTTGAGAACCTGCTGTACAGCGACATCAACCTGATAGACCTGGCCAAACACAGCAGTTCACAGGTCGCGATAGTGGTGAGTCATTATATTTCAGCATTTTATGAATTAAGTTTACCACAAGCACTAAAAGTAATAGTGTGGTACAATTTTGCCTACTAATCGCTTGTCACTCATGACGCCGAACTAAAGCTGTAATGTTATTAATTTAAGTGTTGCATGTTTATATTAATAATTCTGAGGACATCTCTTTGTATACACGCAGTTTTAAAAAGTTTAGTAGAAAAAAAGCAAAAGTTTTTGTGGAGTCTAGGATTGAAAACGACTGCTATATGTTACCATTTAGTGTAGTAACTCCTTCCTTTTACAAAAAGCTTTCATTGTTAAATATGTTAAAAATAAACATGACCTCATCTTAGTGTGCGTAAAGGAGAAAAGATGAGTCCAAGTCCAAAGCCAGCTCAAAGAGTATAACATCTGTTCTTTCAGTACAATATTCATTGTTGTGTTGGGGTTCACTTGCCGGTTCATCTTCATGCATCTCTGCTTGTGTAGGGTGTATGGCACATTCATCTGTCGTTTAGCAGCAAGTGCCTTGACTGCCTCCACAATCCTTTTGTAATATCTGTAAAGTATTCTAAATATTTTCTTTCAGCTTTTTGTTTTGTTTTGCAAGAACTGCAATGTTGAGTCCTATATGACATTTCAAACCTACGAGAAAAGAAGAGATTTTTGAGCATACATTGAAATTACTTCATTTTTGTGTACTAAAAAAATGCATCTTCAGAAATCACTTCTTTTCTAGTAGGTTTGTAATGTCATGTAGGACTCAGCATTGCAGTTCTTGCAAAAACTAAACATTCAATATTAGTCCTGAGTCCAGTGACTCCACCATCTAGTCGAAGCCTTTCTGTGTGGAGTTTGCATGTTCTCCACATGACACTGTCGATTCTCTCCAGATACTCTGGCTTCTTCCCACAGTCCAAAGACATGCATTTTGTGGTATTCGATTATTAGTGATAGTAAATTTCGCACAGGTGTGAATGTGAGTGTGAATGGTTGTCCATCTTTCTGTGTTAGCCCTGCATCATATTGGTGACCTGTCCAGGGTGTACCCAGCCTTCCACCCTGTGGTGCCCGGGATAGGCTCCAGCCGTCCCCTATGACCCTGAGGATAAGCAAAAGTGAATGGATGGATGGATAATTATTGTTGTATTGTTTTACACTTTCTTCTTACTCTAAATTGTGTTTGGTGATATGATCCACTTTGTGTGTTATTTGTAAGAATGCGTTAACATCTATCATTATTGCATCTCTAGTGAATAATTTACTGGGCCATTGCATCGATTGAACCAATGTGCAGAAGTTAAATGTACTTCATTAATTCACATAATTCACTTATCAGCTACACATTAGCAGTCAGCACTGGTTAGCTGTTGGAACGGCTGCTGTGCTTTGCATGTACTGTTTTTGCAGCTAGTAATGGTCTTTATGTGGATTTTATGTGCACGCTCCCTGCCATTCTATGTTTTCTATTGGTCATGCAAATGTCACACCATGTCACCAGCGAGTGCTCACCAACCAGGAAAATAATAAATTTCAGAGCACAGCGGTGCCATTGAAGCGTTGTATGTGAAGGGCACTTTAGCAAGGTAATGGGGCAAATTTGAGAGTTTATGTTTGATTTGTTTTTGGGATGGGATTCCTAAAGAAGTTTTAAAAAGTTTTTACAAAAGTCAGCCACAACCCTATATCTAGGGTTTAATATGGATATGAGGGGTAGCATCACTGCAACAGAGTTTTTTTCCACCACTCTGATTGTTTATAGGTCAGTCTGGCTGATCCTATTTTCATCCACCAGTAGACTGCACCTCTAGGAAATTAGGAAATAAAAATCCACGCACATCATCTCCATCTTGTTGAGCAGTTACAGAGCCAAAAAATGTGACATAGACATCTTCCACATATCGCTTTGGTCTTCCAATTCAATGTGTTATTCATAGAAGATTTATTCATCAGTTGTTTGTCCTATGTAAGACGTGGATGTGATCGTATATTATTGTCAGTGGTTGTGGTCATGTGACCTAACACAGGTGATTAAAGATGGGAAGGTATGCTTGAAACATCACAAACTACTAAATGCATTAAATAAAGAAATTGGAGTTCTGCAGTGTGCCAATCGTTCATTTTTTTTCCCTTTGAAAATCAAAAATTAGCTGCAAGTTCAAAGCAACTTTCAGTTTATGTATTTGTAGCTTAAGAACAAGTGACATTTTTATAGTAAATAAAAAGTCTTCTGTAAAAAAAATAATTTAATAGAAAAATGGTCTTTTATTATAGTGATGATAGCATTTTCTAGTAAAGCTGTGTTATCCTTCTGTCAAGGCTGTCAATTTATTATGATAGTAATTAATTATTTAGCATTTATCATTCTTCTGTTAGAATACTTGCGTGATGAAAGTTTGAACAAGTTGCGAACTTTTATTCCCTACGACAGACTTTTAGTGACTTTTCCCCCAGCCTTCCTCTTTGCCTTTTCTGCATCATGGTAATTATTATGCTAATGGTCACTGTCATGATTACTATTGTTATCATCATTATTTTCATCATTTGCATCATCATCCTCCCTATTTTTACACCCATCATCATCATCATCAGCGTCATTAGCATCATCATAATCTCCTTCATTATCATCACCAGTGTCATCACATCTACATTCTGATGTTACAAAGCCCAAAGCAAAAGAGCTGCATGAGACAAGTGGCAGTTAAAAAAAAAGAAGAAAACTTGAACCATACTAGCTTATACGCGGTAAATTCCATCATGGAATATTTGGACACACTGCTGTTTATAAAACTATATTTCTCTTGTTGTATTATTTCAGTTTCCTGATGTAATTAAGAAATTTGATTATGTGGCACAAATAGGCAGTGTGTGCAAAGCCTTTCTGACTCTGATGTTTCAGGTTTCCAAAGAAAGCCTTCAGCGTTTTAGCTGTTCAGCTGATATCAATATGGAAATACAGGTGTCCTTTTTCAGAGAGGTGCTGATGAGACCTCTGTGACACCCAGTCAAACCAAATCAGCCTCTGCAGTCGATGAATATTCATGTTTTATCTCTTTCATAATCATTTCTT
This sequence comes from Pelmatolapia mariae, assembly GCF_036321145.2. Lineage (NCBI taxonomy): Eukaryota > Metazoa > Chordata > Actinopteri > Cichliformes > Cichlidae > Pelmatolapia > Pelmatolapia mariae. The sequence continues at coordinate 31,637,970 of NC_086242.1, read as the reverse complement.
TCTCTCTCTCTTCTCTCCTCCTGTTCTCAGGGCAATGTGACCTTTTCTTGTGCTGAGCCAGTTTCAGTGGCTGTGACGTTCACTGACTCCCACAGCTTCCTCCAGTTACCTGGCCTTACATCATGGTCAACAGGGCTAGTGTCTGTGACGCTGCAGTTCAGGACGTGGAACAAGGGAGGTCTGCTCTTGACCTTTGGTCTCCCGCAGCAGGATGGTACAGTTTACCTATACCTGAGCCAGGCAAGGCTTCGACTACAGATCAGTAAAGCTGGCAGATCCTCGCTGGACCTCAGCGCAGGTGGGTTCAGTCACGATCTGGATGTTTTTCTATTCATTTGCGCATACATTAGAGTATGCTTAATGGTCACTTCATTAGGTACATCAGTTCAACAACACAACTATCTAATCAGCTAATCACTAATGATTGTAGCATGGTTGTTGGTGCAAGACCAGCAAAACATGCATGATTTTCCCACATCTCTAGAGTTTACAGAGAATCGTCTGAAAAAGATATCCAGTGAGCGCCACCTCTCTGGCAGAAAATGCTTTGTTGATGCCAGAAGTCAGAGGAGAACTCTGTGGATAGACTGCTTCGAGCTGACAAGAGCAGTAACTCATATACCCACTCATTACAAATGAGCAACAGCAGCAGAAGACCACACTGGCTGCTAACCTGTGACCTAAAAACAGGAAACCGAGGTTACAATCAGCACAGACTCACCAAAATGGGACAGAGAAGTTAAAATATTTGCGAATCTGATGAGTTTCTGTTTTTGCTGTAACATTAAGAGGAAGGAACAGACTTTAGTGTAAACCACATGACAGCATGGATCCATCCTGCCTTGTATCAGTGTTTCAGACTGCTGCTGCTCGTGCATTGATTTGGGGGATATTTTCTTTGCAAATTTAAAGCATCTTTAAACGCCATGGTCTACTTGGGTTTTGTTGGCCATGACCATCCCTTTACGACCACAGTCATGTCAAACTGGTTTCTTGAACGAGACGGTGATTTCAGTATACTCAAATGGCCTCCACAGTCACCAGATCTCAATCCAATAAAGCACCTTGGATGTAGTGGAACTGAAGATTTGCATCATGGATGTGAAGTTGACAAATTCTCAGCAACTCTGATGCTGTCATGTCAATATGGACCAAAATTTCTAGGGAAAGTTTTGAACCTTTTTGAATTTGTGGCGCAAAGAACTTATTCTGAGAGTAAAAGGAGGTTCAACCCAGTGCGGGCAAAGTGTACCTAACAAAGTGGCCAACAAGTGTATGCAAGTAAAAAATGGAAATGGAGTAATTTATATTTTTCTTATACTTTAAATTAAAATTAAACCAAGGTCACATCCTGATTTGAACTCAGTCACACCCTGTTCTGGATTTTGTATGTGTGTCTCAGGCTCAGGTCTGAATGATGGTCAGTGGCATTATGTGGAGCTGAGCTTCAAACATGATCATCTAAGCATCACAGTGGACAAAGATGAAGGAGCCACCGCTCACATCAGCATCTCGGTTCCTCTCACCTCAGATAGTCAACTCTTCTTTGGTGGTAAGAATACCTGCATCATGTACTACTTTTATATAGAGAGATTTGGGGGGGGGGATTTTCAGCATTTCTAAAAGCTCTCTATGGTCAAAGTCAACAGATTATACATACTGTAAGCATGTGCAACTGCTTTGCTGCCAGAGAAACTGCTGACATCGACAGACAGGGGTAGTTAAAATTCATGCAGGTACTCTGATAATAATTATCATCTCCAGATCTCCTTTGGAGGTTTAGTGCCACCCAGAGAGGGACAAAGTCATAAAGCTGCTCGGTGGCTCTCAATCCCCACCCCCCTCTTCTTTCCCATCTTTCTTCTTTTTTTTCCTCCTTTTTTGTCCTTACTGTATCCACTATTTTCTCTCTCTCATTCTGTCTCTCCAAATCACCGGTGTTTTTATTTTAAAATTGAGGTTTTCTTCTTTTCATTTCCCTCCCTCCTGTTACTGTAGCACATGTATACTTTCTCTCTTCCACCCCTACACATGTACACACATGGAGCTAAAGACAAACTTGTTAAGAGATCAGCTGCAAAATTACATCCACCTGCCTAATATTGTGCAGGTCACTTCCATGCCACAACAGCATATATCAGAGTGGACAAAAGCCCTCTGGGGGTGTGCATTAGATTGTTTTCAGCAGATCCTCTGGGTCTCGTGGGTTGCAGTGCAGGGCCTCTGTGGATTGGGTTGTGGTGCTGGGTGGTTGTATACAACAATATTTAGGTGATTGTGTCAAAGAAACATTTACATGAATGCCAGGGCCCAAGGTTTCCCAGCAAAACATTTTATTGATCCATGTTATTTACTTGACCTGCCCCTGGTTTAAATGATGTGTCTGATTGGTATATCTGCAGTACACTAGCCTACTGCACAAACCTAGTAATGAGGGTTGCTTTGGACACCCCCTTTCCATTGACATTGTCAGTAACACTGCACCTTAAATAACCCTGTTTGTCATTCACAGGATGTAGATTAAATTGATTAATATTTCTATAATATAACGAATATGTATCACTGTAAGCAGCTGTAAAAAATACATCAAATTTTTGTTAATGTACAGGATATCTTTTGAAATGGTTTTTTAAAACTTTTTTTTTTTACATGCATTATCCTTTCACACACCTTTGCCTGCAGCATAAATGTTTATATACTGCTTATGAATGGTATCACAACATTAAAGGAGTGCTCCAGTTTTTCTAAGAGTCAGCAGCCTTAGTATTATGAGCAAAGGATGGCAGTGAGTTCAGCTGTAGTTACATTCTTAACCTAATTTCAGGTGAAACTCAATTGTTATGACATTGTGATCAACACTAAACTTCCTGCTGCGTCATCTTGACTGCCATAAGCAAAACAGGTCCAACAAAATCTTCTTCTGAGCTTCTAAAATTTAAAGTGACAACGACCAGTGACTCATCTTTCCCCCCTTCCTGTGGTAAGAAGTGCCAAACTGTGTGTCTGACTGACTGTAATTAGAGCAATGCAGAGCCGCGAGCAGCAATGCTGTGTTGGGTCACCAAATACTGCCATCCAGGATCAACCTGAAGCATGAATCACTGATGGATAAAACATGGGGCTCATTCACAGGATTGGGCAGAGAGGATTTATCTGACAGCCACCTCTGGACTGCTTGTGCTGAGGGCTTAAATCAGAGTTCATACACAGAATCCAAAGTCTGTGCAAAGGCTCATCACACAGAGCAAGATAAGGGAGTGGTAAGCAAAAACATTTTGAGGGTAACTGCCTAAGAAAAAGTAGATATTAGACCATGATGATATTGTGAATTGCTTTTTCAAATGAATGAATAAGATAAACATGAACTGGGCCGGTAGGTGGGGTGGAGGGCCTTTGTTGGTCAGCTACTCTTTTGTGCATGAGGTGATCAGAAAAAGAAAGCTTACTGAACCTTTGTGTTAGTGCAACTAGCAGGTCAAAATAGGTTGACAAAATATCTCAACATCTAAGTATTTGTGTTCTGAAAAGGCTGAATACTTTTGATTTTAGCTCTCCTGTAGGTTTTCTCTGCTGCATTGGGGTTTCAACAAATTTCGTAAAAACTTTGATTGCCTGGATACATAAATGTGTCACATTTCTATCTGTTCAACATTTGTGCTTTCATGTGAAAAACTGAAAGCATAAATGTGCTCACAGGATGCTATGGAGTCTTCTGAAAAACTACGTACACCCTTATTGCTTCTATTGGAATTAAAAGGGGAAGTGGCAACCAGGTGCTGCTAATCAGTTCAACTGGTCATTAGCAAGTGTGAACTCTATCAGAGCAGAAGATCTGGTAGTTTTCTGATCTGTAGTACAACAATATGGTAACACAGTAACACAATCTTTCCAGGAAGATACTACAGACCTCAGTCAGCATGTCAAATGTTAAAGTTCATAACAGTTCAATTATGAAAAACCGAAAGTAAGTATAGCTTGTTTGGAAGGCTTGGAACAATGTCTGCAGGCAGGCAAGACCAAAATCAAGATGTTTGACCATAATGCACAGCAATATATTTGGTGAAAACCAAACATTATATCAGCACAAACACCTCATACTAACTGTCAAGCACAGTGGTGGAAGTTTGATGATTTGATGATTATTTTGTAAAAACGGGACTTGGGCCCCTTGAAGTCACTGAGATGTCCATTAAGTTTGGCTGATCTGGGTTGTGCAACAGTACAATGACCAGCAGTTATACTGCTGAAGGTAGTTCTTAAAGCTCGTGAATCTTGACATGTACTTAGTTTATCACAGAGTAGAGTTCTGTGAAAACATAATTACAAATATTTGAAACCCCTACCATTTCCAAACAATCTGTTAGTCTTAATAAAACCTAAAGGTGCAGTCTTCAGAGGTGTGATCATTGTACAACTTTGAAGAGTGTAAAATGACTTGAGAGTGTTTATTTAAGCTTATGAATGATGATGAATAATAAAATATAATATAAAAGTTTTTAATAATATTCAGAAGGAGCTGCTTTTTAGATGACAGCTGCAGTTGCAGTGCCTGTTTGTCCCAGCTGACTTTGTTTGCATTCATTCTCAGCTAGTCCCTGTAGTTCACTGCTAGGTTTTGGCTCTCCACATTCTGTATTCTAAAAGAGTCAGGGGTACAAAGTCGACCTAACTGCAGTCACGACCTATCACCCATTGAAAATCTTTTGGAGCATCATGACAAAAAAATACAGCAAAGGAAGCACTGAGCTCTTAAACAGCTGACACCCCAACAGGAATGAGAAAATATTTTTCTTTTAAAACCACGGAGGTTAGTCTCCTCAGTTCTTGCTTACAGGGTATTGCTCAAAACAGAAGTGATGTAGTACGATGGAAAACAACCTCCTGTTCCAAAACAAAAAAACAAGGGATATTAAAACATACCTCAAACTGTTTCTTTGTTTCCACAGTGTTAATGTTTGTTTTTGTGAGCTGGTTTTTATGAGACGTCTGTGGGTTTTTTCTGAATGTCTTATAACGTGCAATTTTTTTTAAAATCAAAAATGTGAATTAAGATTTTTTTGGGGGGTGTATTTTTGCACCTAATTAAGATGTGAAGAGATAATTCTCAGGAAGGATGGAAATAAATATTGTTGAGAAAAACTTTGGAGAAAATCTATCTCTGAATTTTTTATTTTAAAAATAATAATCGAGATCATGTGGAATCATTTGGATAATTTAAAAGTCCAACCATTAGATGTTTTTCCCTTCTCAGGTTGTCCCACTGAGGAGAGCGCTCAAAAGTGCAAGAACCCCTTCAACACATTTCAAGGATGTATGCGTCTCTTGACTCTGGATGACCAAACTGTTGACCTGATCGAAGTGCAGCAAAGGCTGCTGGGAAACTACATCCACTTGCAGATTGACATGTGTGGCATCATTGACAGGTAAGTCCCTAAAAGTGCCACCTTTCAAATGTAAGTGTGGTGCCAGGCTGAATGTAGACATAGTGAAGTGACTTTTATTTGTTAGTAATTACAATGACATACAAATGACAATACAAGAATAACACCTAATATTAATTATAACCAGTGTTGGGTAAGTTACTTTAAATTAGTAACTTAGTTACATTACGAGTTACTTCTATCAAAAGTAACTCAGTTACTTCAAGTTACTTGTTACTTTCAAAGGAACTAGTTACTAGGGAAAGTAACTTTGGTTTTACTCAGAATTCTCTTATTAATGTGTTGCTTCCCTAACTGCAATACCAGCAAGGATGGCAGTCTTCTAGCTTGCTTACATGTTAGCGCTATCCTGCCACAAGTGCACTGTGCCACCTACCAACAGAAAGGAAAAAATAATGTGCATATTTCCATGGCAGAAATCCCACGCCTGGACCGTCGTTGACCGCCGCCATGATCCTAGCCTATGTCACAGCGTCACGTGCACTTTTTACGTCCAACACGGAAACTGCAGTCGTGGTGCTTTCGATTATACTCGGAACTCGGAAATTCTGCCTTCAGAGTAGGAAGATGTGGGTAATTCCAGACTGCAGATGAGCTGCATACAGGGCTGGACTGGGACAAAAAATCGGTCTTGGGCATTTTGGCTAGAGACCGGCCCACCATTATAGGAAAAACCATAAAGCCTTTGAATGAAAACAAACGCTGTTGTGACAGTGATGTACACTGTCTTGTTGATATATATGTATCTATCTAATAAACTTAAACCTACACCACCCTCCCTATTCTGGTACTCTAAACAGTACTTAGCCAAAACCCCAAAACTGCTTGCTTGAGTTAACCTCCTGAACTATCTACAACACATGAGAATAAGAAAGAAAAGTATTTCTTTGTGCCCCCCTTTTCCCTTTTCCCTGTTAATGCCCTACCTGGCCCCCTGGCAAAACTTTGCTAGACTCTGCACAGTTACCAGCTGTCAGTCTAAAAAAGGATCCTGGTGTTATTTGTCTGTCAGAAACAGTTCATAACTTCCCTTCAACTCATTCATGTCACGTAAAAGGTAAACCTGTTTCTCCATCACCTGTTCAGCTCTGATGATTCAGTAAGGACATCTCCTGGTTTCATCTTCATGTTTCCCTCTCACCACATATCCAAACTGATATCAGGACCAGCAGCTTTTACAGCTGTGGCTCCAGCAAACATCACCTACTACTAGAAAGTAATATTAAATAAATCAAGCTCAAAGGTGCTGCTGTTGTTTAAACGTGAACTCCGCTGGTTTCCTCTTTCTGGTGCAAAGTGGGCGATAAACAAACAAGAGAGACGGGACTTGCGACAGAAAAGCCGGTCAGCTGATCATTGATCAGTTTCATGATTGAAGTAGCAACAGGAGAGGGAGGGGGAGAGAATGAGAGAAGAAGAGGCAGCTACGCAGCGTAAGGACAGAATAAATCCAGCTTTGTGTATTTTTTTTTCATTGTAGCCAAAGTACGGGACAAACTGTAAACGCGTAATATTTTCTCTGAATACGGGACGATTACATTTTTTCGGGGACAGTTGGCAACTCTAATAACTAACCTTATGGATAAAATAAAGTTCACTATCAGTAACATCATAGCACCCCCCCCCCCCCCCCCCCCCAGCAGTATATAAACTCCGTCATGCTAGCTTGTATGCAGTATGAGTTATTATAACTGACTGCAAAATGTTAGCACAATGAAAATAAACTGCACGTAAACTTGGTTTATATCTGACTCACATAGACTGCAAGTCATAACTTCTTACCTGAAGTTCACCTGACACTCCGACCGGCGGCCGCCTCGCGTCTCTTCTCCTCCTGCCTCACCTTTCCCTCATCCACCTGCTGGCCTCCACCGCTTGCTAATGTTATTGAATCTGTGGAAGCTCCGCCATAGCCACCACCAAACAATTGAGTTATTTGTACACATCTGCCAGCATCTGGCCAATCCACCACCTTTCATTGTTTATACCGTTATGGAAAAAAAAGAAAGAAAAGAAAAAACGAAAAATCACCATTGGCTTACTGAGTCCAGCTATGGCTGCATATGTGTTTAGTAGTAATTTGTTTTTGTAGAGGGCTAGCAAAACAACTGTTTTCGAGGGCATTGCCATATTGGAATCCCGACTTCTCTGACGAGGCTAACCAGAAAGCCGTTTACTTGAGTGTGACATTGTTCCCAGGTCCGTGTTCCGATTTCCGAGGTAAGTCGAACGCAACACATGAAGTAATGAATAACGACCCTATCTAAAACCCAGTAACGATTAACGCATTCCTGATTTTGGCATAATAACTAGTTACCGTGCTCGTTACCACAATAATAACATAGCTACTGTAATGCGTTACTTAATAACGCGTTAGTCCCCACACTGATTATAACTAAGTACTGGGTAATAATTAGATGCATCATGAACGTGGACAGTAATTTTCTGAATTTCAGTGTTCTCCACCCAGTGTATATATCCGTGGACACTATAATGATGATGGAATTGGCTACCATGAAATTACCCATCGGTTTCTGAAGCTCCTTGAGATGTTTACAAGATGTCAGAGGTCTGTCTGTGAAATTTGTGATTGGCAAGTCGTTAGCCAGTAAGTGTGCAGCAGTTTCATACCACAGATAATCCTTTAGAAACATAATATGACAATGTATTTTTAAAGAATAGACTCAAGCTCATTTATATGTAAATGAGCTTGTCCCTTTCATGTGTTTGCAGCAAATGCACAGCGGAAAATACCTGAGGGCAAATTTCCACTAGCACAACCACTAACACACAGTTAGCATGTGGCTATGGTCAGTAGTGAGTTCTTCATTGTTACTATGAAAGTATTTGTAAGAAAAACCTATTAAGATACTAGTAAGAGATACTTTCTAAACATACTAGAAAATTATTTTTACCTGGCATTTACCCAAATAAATCTGTTTGACCTGTTTTTGTTTGGTATTAAAAAAAATAATATATATTTATGTAAGGTAATGGTAGGGGTACAGCACCAACTTTGGTGTCTTGACAAACCGGCTGTAGCAGTTTGGCTTGATTTAGGAAAATATTGTAGTTTGGGGTTAAAAAAAATGTTCAGAACCAAAACCCTGCCGTGGGAATGATAGACCCATCTTACTAATGCCATAACCGGGTGTGTCTAGGCAGTGTGTATAAAGCCACACCAGCTGCTTTGATAGACTGCAGTAACAAAAACTGATAAAAAGGATCATATTGAAATTAAATCTCACACACAAAAGGTCAAGTCCTTGAAATTGAAATGAGAGAACCACTAGCCACTTATGCAGAGCTCTTTTCCTTTGCTGCTTAACAACCCTGTAGGAGAGCCTAAAGCCTTGTTTGCTGTGCAATTAGGGAATTAGTTGGCACTGATAGGCAAATAATAACAGGGCACCTTGTGTAGGCGATTATCAGATTAAAAAAAAAGAAAAAAAGAATGCATTTAAGTTCTTGCCATGTTTCCTTTGAGAAAACAGACTTTGAAAGTAAGAAAAAAAGCAACACTATACAATAAGGAATTGGCAGTGGACTTTGTGTGTACTCAGACCGAGCATGGTTGCCTTGTACCATGCCTGAACACAATTGTCCCTCCTCCCCACTCCCCTGCTGGCCGCTTAATGATCTGGGTCCACGTACGCATCATTTTGTCTCAGCATCTCAACTCTTCTCTCTTTCCTTGCCACTGCTGGGGAGCCTATATGTGGATTGTAGGAGTAGTGGAGGAGTGGAAACAGCAGGTAGTGATCCAGCAGCACCAAGAGGTACTGGCATGTTGGAGGGAGAGATGGAAAATTTTGCATCTCAAAAAGACCAAATTTGATAGAGAGAGGAGTTTAATATGTGCATGATGCAGTGCAGCTCAAGCTTCGTCTAGCTTGTAGGTTACTCCTAACCTTTGTAAAGAATGAAAGAAAAAAGCGAAGGAAAGTGCTGTTTGTTCGATTGTCAGCCTTTGGAAAATCGCAAAAGTTGTTGCAGCCCTAAAATTTGCCACAGCAAAAGCGTGGGAGGAGGCGGTTTCAAACAAACACTTTGATTGAAGCATACTGACACCTTTAGGACGCAGATGCTTTCCAAGGCTATAAAGTTCCTGAGCTTACCACCACCACCTCGACCTCTGTCCACAGCAAGTGTGTGTGAGTGTGTGTTTTGAAGCCAGATAGATGAAGCTGTCAGAAGGCAGTAATTCTGACCTCTTTGCTTCTGCCAGGTAGCTGACAACTTAATAATACACCTTGTCAAAGCACACACACATTTTCAAATAAAAAGAAACACAGGTCACTAAGAGGTCCACTCTTCTTCTTGTTGTGTCTGACTGTCTCTGTGTCTGTCTGTCTGACAAACACACCGGTTTGTCAGCGTGAGCAGGGACTCACAAACATAGAATTTGCTATGCAAAGTCACTGTGTGTGTGTGATGTGAAAGCATATCTAGGAGCAAGTGCAGAGCAGGCAAAAAGAGTGAAAATACATACCTTTCCCTTCTCTTGCTCATGCAATGCAGCACGCTACAGCTATTTGAAGTCTTTGTTGGACATCCCAGTCGGGCTGTCCAGTAATAATTTTCAGATCAGGGAAGTTTCTGTGCCGTGTTGCTTTAGCCAGAGGCAGTAATGGAAACCAGGGAGATTGGATGCGAGTCTTGTGATCCAAGCTGTGTTACAGCACACTGTCATTCCATACTATAACGTTTCAGATAAGCTACAAAGTCTTGACTGAGTTAATCCAGGACTCCTGTGATGTGGACTGCAGTTCGTGCAGTACGTGACCAAGTCGCATTGCAAATCGTCAAGCTGGGAGCCCCCTGGAGACTTATAGTGGTCATAGTGTTTATAAAACTCTGGATTTTCACTGGGTTTGGTGATAAAATGCTATAGGGCATCTCACCATTCGCCCCAATCTGAAGTCTCGTTGTCTGTGTTCCTGTCTGAGGCTGCAAACAACTCCCTGAATGTTGAGACAGTTGACAGAAAACTCTGTTTCTGGAAAGTGTTACTCTCTGTGAATGTAAGCAGTTCTTGCCAAGAAAAGTTTAGTTTGCTCAACTTAATGAAGATAAAGTTATGCTGTTGATTTGATTTGTATGGAAGTGCCATGAAAGTCCATCCACAAATTATGGTAAAAGGATCTCATCAAGTCAATCAAGTTGGGGAAAAAAACTAATTGGAGATTGGAGACAGATGTTTCCCTCATAACAGTCTGCAGTCACTGAATCTGTTGTTTATCATTTAAACAGTTAGAAATCAGTTCTTCACCAAGTTTGCTTTACCTCTTTATTCCCCCTTGTTTGTTTTCCAGATGTTGTTGATATCCAGTCCCTGTTTTTCTCTGTTTTCTCCTCCGTCCCACTCGTTAGTTTCACCATTTCCTTCCCACCTTCTCTGATTTTCTCTCCCACCATCCCATCCCGCCCCACCCTCACTCTTTTTCTTTGATCTTTTCGGATGCGTTGCACGGCTGAGGAAGGTTTTTACACTATAGTACCCAGGAACTTTCGAGTAGAACAAGACATTTTTGAAATGTGGGGTTACCATCAGGAAATTTGGCAAGTAGTGTTAGGGGTTCAAGTCTAGTATTATGTCAGTGAGGGTTCTCACAAGTATACAGACACGTGCTTGTGTGTGTTGACAGCTGATTAAAACTGATTTAGGGGTTAAATGCTGTTGTAGAGCTCCTTTTCACACACAAGATTCAACAAATGTAACACAGCTCCTAGTCATCATTTCATAGTTAAAAAGAAAGTCTTTATAAGAGTCAAGAGATTAGATTTTACTGTACCAAATGTAATTTCTCCTGTACAAAGTTGATGTTGTTTGCTACTGACAACTATAACATTGGTACACATCATTCATCTCATTAATACCTACATACAAAGTAACACAGTATTCTAAAAATCAATAAATAATCCATTATTGCTGCCGGGGTGTTTAACAGCAGTAATGGAGTGATGAATGCAGCAGTGTCTGTGTTTTAAATGGCTGCACTGAAAGGAGGTGAAGGGTGTGTTTTTCTTTTTCCTGATGCTGTTTTCCTCTTATGCAGTGAGGAGTTTGGTTGTTGTTTGACTCCCATGCTCTCCATGGCCTTTGTGTGAGGCAGCTTTTTACTTCACTGACAGGCTGCCAAAACATGCTGAAATTCCACAGTGTAGAAAACTCTCTGCTATTGTGTGGTAGATGAGAAGCACACTCTGGGCAATGAAAGAATACAGAAAAAATAAAGTCCACCATGCAGTACCATGGACACTTGTGCACACTTTTACTTCACAGACTTTCCACATTAGACCCTTGCTTTCTGTGTGAACCTACAAGTACCCCAAGTTGACTTGTTAAATAGTGTATGGGTAAGCGTTGTGGAGATGGAGTGTATTGTGCTATTTTTCGCCTGCTTGGTGTGATGAGTTAGAAATGACTGGAAACCACCTTTTTATGGGAAAAAAAGTCCAGCTTAAACAAATTAGAAGTTAAAGTGGGCTTGAGCAATAGTTGACCAGGCTGACTGAAGTTCTTTCAAGGTCTTTTGTTAAATATTGGCTGCTTTTTCACCTATTTTCAGCCCACTTTCCAGACGTGACCATTTTCAGAGAAATGTCTTTTTGTTTGCTAAGCCACTTAATACTGACCTATGAGTCATTGAAGCATGAAAAAAAGGCACCTAACTCAAGGGATGAACCAGAGTTGTGTCCACACATCAGCAAAGAACCAATTTAAAATTGTACCTTTAGGCACTTTGTCACTAGCAACCTGTAATAAAAACAGATAACTTTTGTAGTAGAATCTACAAAAAGTGGTTGACAGATATAAAATAGTATTTTTGCACGTGTTTCCCAAAGAACTTAGCATGTGTTGGCATTTTATGCAGCATATCCTTAAAAAAAGTTGAGGAAACTGGTAAGTTGATGATAGAAGATGTAGCAGATCTAAAAAAGCGTCTACAGCAGACGAACAGTTTCTGAAAATCTTGTCCTTAAGATCTGAGAGATGGTCATTCTGTTAATTCTATTGCTCTGTCATGGTTTGGGGCTACATTTCAGCCAATGGTGAAACAATGTTGGAACTATTAATGTAGTAAAATAACATCAGATCTTGGTCCACCATGGTACCATCTATAAAATGGACCATGTCATTGGGCTTAAGTCAGGTGACTGCGGAGGCCAGGTCATCTGGCGCAGCACTCCATTACTCTCCATTACCCATTACTCCATTGTCCTGTTGAAAAATAAATGATGGTCCAACTTAAACACAAACTGGATGGGATGGCATGTTGCTGCAGGATGCTGTGGTAGCCATGATGGTTCATTGTGCCTTCAATTTTGAATAAATCCCCAACAAAGCAAAGCACCCCCACACCATCACACCACCTCCTCCATGCTTCACGGTGGGAACCATGCATGTAGAGACCATCCGTTCACCTATTCTGCATAAAGACGCATAAAGACGTGACAGGCGTCACCAAAGATCTCAGTTTTGGACTTATCAGACCAAAACACAGATTTCTACTGGTCTAATGTCTAGTCCTAACAAATCTCTCTTCTGCGTGTTGCTTTTCCTTAGTAGTGATTTCTTAGCAGCTATTTGGCCTAAAGGGCTGATTCACTCAGTCTCTTCTGAACAGTTGTTCTAGAGATGTGTCTGCTACTGGTACTCTGTGTGGCTTTTATCTAGGCTCTAATCTGAGGTCCTGTTAACTTGCGATTTGTGAAGCTGGTGACTCGGGTGAATTTATCCTCAGAAGCACAGGTGAATCTTCCCAGGGCGGTCCTCGTGTGAGCCAGTGAAGACACATTCAGAGTTTTAGCAGTTTTGCAGACTGACTGACCCTCAGTTCTTAAAGTAATGATGCACTGTCATTTCTCTTTACTGAGCTGATTGGTTATTGCCATATTATGAATTCTAACAATTGTCAAATAGGGCTGTCAGCTGTGTACAAACATGTCTTCTGCACAACACAACTGATGATCCGAAACCCCATTAAGAAGGTAAGAAATTCCACAAATTAACCCTGACAAGGCCCACCTGTGAAGTGAAAACCATTTCAGGTGACTACAGAATGAAGCTCATTGAGAGAAGGCCGAGGGTTTGCAGCACTGTCAACAAAGCAAAGGGTGGCTACTTTGTGCAACTCTAAAATATAAGACATACTTAGAGTTATTCATCAATTTTTTCTTTGCTAAATAATTCCATATATCATACTTCATATATTTAAAACAGATCTTAAAATGTCCTCAGAGCCAATGGAAGGAATTCTGACAGTGTGATGTCATCTGGTAAAAAACAATAAAAAGCAGCACTTCTGGAGTGTGACTTTTTTAATGTAGATAGGGAGGTGTTGGAATAGTCAAGCCTTAAGAAAATTAATGAATGACATTTTCCAGATGGGAATGCAAATTTTGCATTAATGTGCGATTTCACAGATTGCAAAAGAAAACTAAGGCCCATTACTGCAGTGTCCTTGTGTGTTGTGCCATGCCTGTGGAGTGCACATGCAAATTAGCTTATAAGTGCTTATAAATACAGTTTATGTAATTGCACTGGGTCCCAGCTAAATATACACAAAATTACTGTTTTGCAGCTCTCTTAATGTTTTAGGCTCACAGGAGCAAGTTGCTCATCTCACCTCTATTAGGAGCTGGACACATGCATGTGATCCTGTGAGAAACATTATGCAGAGCACAGGCTGTACAGAATGGAAAGCTTTGCTGTTGTGGCTGTATGCTGTGTTGTGGGAGAATTAATTGAAAAAAAGAGAGGTATGAGTTTGATAAATAATGTAGCTATGGCGGATTGGTTGCCTAAGCCAACAGACGAAAAGACAAAGAATTCATGTAAAATCATTATTGTGTATTTATAGGCTATATATTTAGTCTGTGAGAGACAATAACCAGAAGGTGTTTGTATAAAGGGGTGCAAAAGAGGAGCAGCTATGGAGCACCACAGCAGACTGACAGGAGAAAAATGCTGTTCCATGTGCGGGACAAAAGTGTTTCTTCTCTTTAAAAAAATAGAAACGCAAACAATAAATTGTGTCTTTTTTTCTTTTTTTTGAGTGGCAGGTTGGGTGGGAGTTCAAGAGTTTTGTCTGTGGATCCTACAATGTTAGTTAACAATACTAACACAACAAAGGAAAGTTTCAAGCCACCTACATCTGAGAACACACACCTGTGGCTCTCGTTGACACTGAAATAAAGCCCTCTGAAATGTTTTTTTTTAAGACTGAAAGGTTTTTTTTGAAAGACTTTGTATATTCCCCATCTCTCCTACACACCTCATCAAAACAGTCAGGTATGCTGAAGGTCTGTTGTTCCATGCAGACATCCGTAAGAAACTTTTTCAGATAACTTTAGAAAAAACACTAAACATCTCTCTCTCTGTCTGTCTCTTTCATTCTTCAAGGTGTTCCCCCAGTCACTGCGAACATGGAGGAATATGTACTCAGTCGTGGAGCACCTTTCACTGTAACTGCTCCAACAGTGGCTACAGGGGAGCCACCTGCCACAGCTGTAAGCAACCAGTTTCATCTGAAGCTCTTTAAAATGCCTGAAGCCTAAAATTTATCTAGGAAAAAGTAGTAACATTTTTTTTTTCCTTTAACTTTTCATTTATTATTACGTGACAGAGATTTGTGTATTTACACATTGAGCAGAAATGTAAGTAAATGTAAGTCCAACCCTTAATCTCTTGTGTTGCTTCTCTATACTCATCAACTAGCCGCCAGCTCTCTCGGCATGGCTTTGGAGTGCAGACGATGTCTTTTTGTCTGTTTTTTGTTAATAACTTTTACAGCGAAAACAGCAGAAGGCTGCTCATACATGCGTGTTACGTTATTTCCTATAAGAAAAGGTTAATATTTAGGACTTTGCACTATTAACTTAATAAAATAGAGGCCACATGCCCTCCAATAGTTATTTCACTTCCCTCTTTTTCTTCTCAGGCCATTGTTTCAGAACTTTAATTAGCCAAGTTCAAATGGAAATAGATCAGTCGGATTGGTGGTACTTCATTATGCTGAGTAAATTGGACTTCTATTCAAAAGTCTTAAAAGGTCGTATTTTTTGCTTTTTGACACCTGCAGATATCCCACTATCTCTCATCTTCGCTTGGTGTATTTGTTCAGTTTGAATATATGTATGTATTAATGTCACGTGAAGCTGTGTGTTTGAAGTTTGTACAGTGACGTGACAGACTGGATTTCACTCCCAGTGGACAATCAGCCAAAGGTTCACGCTGAAATCAAACACCCATCCAGCATAAAAAATACATAATATGTACATTTCATAATGAATAATGAATAAGGTTCTCTTGCAGAGAAGTTATCGGATTAAAAAACGTGCCTGAACTGGTAAATTTTTTATATGTGATATCAGTTTATACCTAAACCGTATCCAGTGCAGAGAGGGATGAAAGGTGCTCTAAATAGCTTCTCCCGATTGCATTAGGTACTTTAGAATTAAGTTAAACATGCTTTTAGTAAAAAAAAAAAAAAAAAAAGCCTAAAAAGCTGTGGTTGGTTTTCATTGAAAGTTACACTTTACCTGCAGGCCTGTGGAGACTTGTGAATAACTTTGCCCCAAATTTGATATGCTGCTTCTTAACAGAAATAGCCCGGTTGGTAATACATAATGCAGAAATAAAGTGTCATTTTATCCACCGAGGAAAAGCTGAACAAAGAACAAAGGGATGGCATCCTGCTGCAGATGAAAGCCACAGTTTTCTCCCACTTCTCACTTCAAAGAGCACGCATCAAGCGCAGCGTCAATATCCGACTGTGACTTCTTCCTGCTTCCTTAATAGTTTGATTTTTAAATGTATGAGTTCCCCAGATATTAAAAATAATGTACACTCTTATGTATGAAAATGTTTTCTCCTCAAAAAGTTTTTAAAATTGTTATATGGGTCCCCACATATGAACTGCAATCAAACATTCAGAATAAATCACTTAATTTAATCGCTGGGCTTAAATGCGTTAGAAGAAATAACAGAGGGAGAAATCAAGAAAGATACGACGATGATTGGAAAAAGAAATATAAAGAGGGGGTTAGAATAGGAGTAAATGGGAGGTACATAGCAAGCATGTCAAAAAAAGGAGAGTAAGTCTCAAGGCAAACTGTTCTTTCCACATAAATGGATTTCAACTGAGAGAGTGCCTACAGTATTTTAGGTGAGTCAGATTAGAAATTAAACTGATTTTTTGCTTTGATTGTACCGCTGAGCATTAATTGAATCCTTCTACACGCTGGTGATGTGAACAGCTCTGAGCTGGATTACGGCCAGGTCTCCCTTTCTCTCTCTCTCTCTCACACACACACACACACACACACACACACACACACACACACACACACACACACACACACACACGCAGCTGTGTTAATTGAATTTGGGTCAGAACCTTTCTTCAGCTGTATCAGGGCAGTGTCTTGGGGAAAAGTGAAACAAGCATTGACGTGGCTGTTGCTGCTCATAGATGGACTCAGACACATTCCTTTGTGGATGTGTGTGTGTATTCTACACAACAAGCATTATGTAATCGTAGGGCTTTATATAATTTGCTTTCATCTAATTTTTTTTGCACAATTACCAGTTTTATTGTTACAATTTTAATTGATGGACACAAATTTTAATTGATAGATGTTTTTAGTTATTTGAAAATCAGTAATCTTCTCATGTTTCCATAAATTTTTTATGCATATACTCTGGGTATACATGTACATATGTACTGGTGGGCATGTAGTCTGCTTGACTTTTATACTGAAAACAGTCAGTGACTATCTGATGATGACCGGTTGAGAGTAAGAAATGTGTAGCGGTGATAGTAGAGCAGTAATGAGACTTGAAAAACTAGAACAAATCGGACTGGAAACGGAGAACATTAGCCTTGAAAGTAAAAGTTCTGCCTCACTACTGAATTTTAAAAACTTGTCATATATCATTTGAAGGTGAACACTTTCTAGTTCCAGGTTGCGGTGCACCTTTCACAGTTTCACTACTAGTGAGCAAGTAGTTGCTGAGTGTTTGCAGTCAAATGAGCATCTTTCTTGCAAACTACTGCTAGCAACGAAACCACAGGGAAGTTATGACCACTTTTATCTTGCAACTGCTGGCAATCTTCAGCAAACAATTGCCTAGATGACTTGCCCATGTAACTGGTGCCTATGTAGGTACAGTCACACTAGGGAAAATTATTGGGACTGTGTTTGATGAACTTTTAATTTCATTGCCTTTGAAATTGTTCTTTCAAAGTCAGGTCTGCAACCATTTACAGTCAGTCGCTGTCTTTAAAACAACTTTAGATGCTGAGATGTTGCTATCAATATGCAACTACATGGGGTCAATTTGACAATTACATCCAACCTATTTGTGATAAATCCGAAAGCCGCAAATCCGTTGCCATCTGCATACACAGAAATTCAATTAAAAAGAAATACAACTATTTTACTGTCTCCATATTCAGAATCCTGCCAGAAACTCATAGGTCTGAAACAGAAATTTAAATTTAAAAAGTCCCCACAAATAGTGCAGTATAAATAGTGCAGTGCACAGAAAAGTACTGGCATAGGAGTTTGACAACCTTGCTTTGTTATAGGAACATAACCAGAATGCATTGAATTGGTAACCAGTTGGTTTAAGTTCTATTGCAAAGATATCAGTGGATATCAGAGTGACTCAGATTGATTGCAACATTTTGGCAATCAATATGGATTTATAAATTGTCTGTTGCAAATCTTTCCAATCGCCTTGCAGTAGAAAGTTTTTAACAGAACATTTTGAAAATGGCTGTTGAATGCAAAAAAGTGAAAGCAATCACCCGCAATAAAATATTTTTCACAAGTTGAAGTCTTATTTTTACTCTAGTGTGACTGAGCCATAAAGCAAGTGAGTTATTTATATGTGATGTGACACATAATGTATTAACTGGTAGTGTTGGCTCTTTATGTAGATACAACAAATAAACAAGAATGTATTTTTTTGTTTGAAATTTGTATCATTCAATTGCCAATATTAGAAATAATAAAAGGGTTACATCATGTGAATTCAGTTTGATTGTATTGGCATCCCACGTCTGACTGCCCTTTATTAGGATGCATGTTACGGTTTAATGGTCCCAAGCATAGCTAAGAAAGTGTTGATCCAGTTTATTAAAGTTCACGTTTTTTATTGTGTTCTTTTCCTCAGCAATATATGGACAGTCATGTGAGGCATACAAACACAAAGGCAACATGTCAGGGCATTACTATATAGACGTGGATGGCAGCGGACCAATCAAACCCCAGCTGATTTATTGTAACATGACAGGTATGGTACACAAATGTATTCTATTTCCTGTTAAAGAAAATGTGCATTGTTTTTGTTTGTTTTTTTAGTTTGAAAGATTGTTTGGCTCCCAGCGTAACTATGTGCACACCTTCTCTTGGTCTTTCCACCCTGCCTGTCTCTCCACCAGAGGATAAGACGTGGATGGTGATTCAGCACAATAACACAGAGCTGACCAGAGTTCAGTCCTCCGCTGAGAGAAACCAACATTTTGCTTACTTTGACTATTCCTCTGAAGAGGAGCAATTAGTGGCTGTCATCAGCCAATCAGAGCACTGCGAGCAGGAGCTGTCCTATCACTGCAGGAAGTCCCGCCTCTCCAACACACTCGGTAACGTCTGGAAAAATAGTTGTTAGTTATTATGTGTTAAATCCATCAACTTTTTAAGATAAGATATTCAGAAGAAGGGAGGTGGTGTGAACTGCTGATGTATTTAATTTATTAAGAAATTAGAAATCAGATTACAATACTGCTGCACATTTGTTACTGATTTTGCAACACAAATTAAGTGGATTTGTTTGGTTTTATAATAAAGATTTAACTATCCATCCATCGATTCTCCTCTAACATAGGGCGAGAGGCGTGGTACACCCTGGACACATTCACATCTATGGCCAATTTAGAATCATCAGTAGAATCACCACTGACTGCATGTCTTTAGACTGTGGGAGGAAGCCACAGTACCCAGAGAGAACCCACGCAGGCATGGGGAAAACATGCAAACTCTGCAAAGAAAAGCTGGTCAGGTGGTGGAGTCAGACTCAGGACTAGGGATGGGTATCGTTTAGGTTTTATCCGATACCGGTGCCAAACCGGTACTTTTGAAACGGTGCCGGTGCTTAAACGGTGCTCAAACCGGTGCTTAAAGAATGGAGAACACAAAATTGGTCCAAAAACCTCTCATGTTCAGCTGTTTCTTTTGTAAAAAGATAACAATGTTAGCCTTTTCTGCAGCTATAGGGCATATATGGTATCACTCTTGGCTGGAAGCAGTGCTTAAACAATGGGAAAAAAAACACAAACTTTGTCCAAAAACCTCTCATGTTAAACTTTTTTCCACTTTTTCTTTGGTCATTTTAGCCTTTTTGGCCAGGGTGAAGGGAGTATCTGCCATCAAACAAGAAGACAGCCGCATGTAACTACGACGGTGTTTGCTAGTTCACCTTACATGCATTAATTTAATAACATGGTTAGCCTACTCAACATAAATTACACACAAACAACATTAAGCTACTCACGCAGAGAAGAACGGCTGCTGCTGCCATCATCATCCATCATTTCTGCTACACTGGCAGGGCTCGGGGCCAGGACTCTACTCTTCGAGTTTTTGGGGGATGTTGCTAACTCCAGGTCCGATAACAGGCACCACACCCGCAGTAGATGTGCTCGGTGTGAGGTCTCGCAGCAAGCTATCAAACACGGCGCATTTCTCGGCTTTAAAAAAACGCTATGCGTCGCCAGGTGTTTCATCGGATTCGAGGTGTTACCTCCTTTGACAGTATCACAGTATCACCTAAAAGTACTTGTTGCAGGCTGCTGAGTTTGCATCTTTTGCTGCGAAGTACAGCCAGACTTTTGACCGCTTCGCCTTGGGCATTTTTAATCTGTAGCTCTGCTCTAAAAGAACGTACGTACCTGGACCCGCCTACTATCCTCGGAAACGTAAAATGATTGGCTAGAATTGGCTCAGGAAAAAAAAAAAAGCACCGAAACAAAGCACCGAAATGTGCGCTGCTTTTCGGTCTGGTTACTACCGTTTATGTCAGAACCGGTGCCATCATGGCACCGGACACCGGTACCCATCCCTACTCAGGACTTTGTTGCTGTGAGGCAACGGTGCTAATCACTGTGCCACAGAGAAAAATGAAATGACAAAAAATAAAAAATAAACAAATGAAAACAGATGTATGATAAATTCTCTACTGGGGATGTTTCCCTTCCCAGCCTTCATTATCTTTATAGGAATCACCATCTTCATACCATTTCAAAATGACTGTGAAATTGATTGCATTTGCAGTCTAACTCTTCCCTGTAGTGAAAAATAAATTAACGCTTAATCACGTCTTTATCTCTGTGTGTGTGTGTGTGTGTGTGTGTGTGTGTGTGTGCTCAAGAGGGTGCTCCTTTCAGCTGGTGGGTGGGAGGCGCCGGACCAGGTCAGATCCAGACATCTTGGGGTGGAGCCCTGACTGGTACCCAGCAGTGTGGTTGCAGTCTGCAGGACAGCTGTCTGGATCCAAGTCACAACTGCAACTGTGATGCCGACTACGACCAATGGTACTGTACTTTGGAACTGCAAATGTGAACTATTCTGGTATCACTCCAGGCTGTAAGTTCTGGGGTCTATTTAAATCTGGCTTTTTGATTCTTTGTGTTTTAAAAGAAAATAGCTTTTGTTACCGTATCATGGAAAGTGGGCAGAGTGTGTCACTGCATTTTGAAAACACGTGTATGTCTCTGAGATTCTTTTACAAACTGATTTGGTTGCTTCCCATGACATCCTGCCACACTGAACAGCAAAGAGCCATAAAACAACAAATCCCAAGATATTTAAACGTCTCTCTCTTTTTGTTATCCACTCCTTTTTTATTCAAATCCTTTCATCCACCCTGTAAGCAATTCTGTATTTAGGTCACCTTCTCCAATCCTGTGACCAATTCTGCAGTTAGACCCATGTTGTAACCAATCCTGCTGCTGCCTGCATAGCCAAAGGTCCTTCATTCTATTATCTCTTAGCCTAAATCTGTACTGGGGAACTCTATTTTTATAGACTCTTCTCCTGCCATCAGTATCTCATCAGATACACGGGCGCTGGATGCTGCCTACAGTCCCAGATTTATTTTTTGACTACATTTCACAGCAACAAAGCAGACTGCTGGAATTTGAAGCACCACAGAGCCGAGCTCATGTGGTGAATTTACAGATTAATCACTCGACCTGCGTTCATTCAGAGACGGTTTTCACAAGACATTGTTTCAGACATGTTGTGTCAGCTTTTCTCAACATCCACCAGTGAGCCTCTGAGAGCAGACAAGCGCAGTCGAGAAATGAGGAGTTACTAATCTAAATACGGCCTGTCCTATTTTTTCAAACACAGTTTTGTTTGAGTTTTAATGGTGACAAGTTTTACCTTTGCTTTGCATGCATGATTATTCAGCTTTCTAATACCGATGCTTTCTCACCTTCCACACTCTCTTCCTATTCTTTCTTGCATTTTTTTGCCTTTTATGCAACCCTCCTCCTCTGTCCCCTCTTGTTTTTCTTATCTTCCCTCTGCTGTCTCTTCTTTTCATCCTTGTACCTCAGGACTGAGGACTCAGGCCTGCTTACCCATAAGGAGACCCTCCCAGTAAGGTCTCTGGTGCTGGGAGACATCCATCGGCCTGGGTCAGAGGCTGCCTATAGGGTCGGACCGCTACGTTGTCATGGAGACAGTAAATCCATTTCAATTGGTTATGGTTTAGCACAATGGGGGATGATGTTAAATATTGAGACCTCAGTTTTCTCCATGTGAATATCATACATATTGATGATGTTTTGATGGAGTACTCAAGAAGTAGGTTTTATTCAACCACAGAGTGAAGAGAATTCAAGTAATTAGTGTATCCAATCACCGACCATTTAACTTGTTAATGGGAAAAGAGTCTGCACAAGCTAATTAGTAGCTAAAATATGACTTTATTTTTGCTCTTTAATAACAACCGCTAACACAAAGATATATAACAAACTAATGTAAGTGATAGATTTTACCTTGTGTTAATTGCTTTTAATTTCACCACTTAGTTTAATGACTACATAAATAAATGGCTTGGTAGATAAATCAGCCTAAATGAGATAGCATAGCTGGAGTTATGCCTTTATTCTTAGTTAATTAGCTGAACAGTTGGTTCATTTGTTTACCATGCGATTTTCATTATATAGCCATCATAATGAGTTTTCTTTTAATAAGCCTTGTTCCAAAGTGATATATCAATTTTTTAAAAGAAAGTTTTACATCCCTTTTTTATGAGCAAACATAAAGAGATGTTATGACACATTTAAGAAGTGATTTTCTTTTTCTTTGCAGAGAACTTCTGGAATGCTGCATTTTTTGATAAGGAGACATCCTACCTTCACTTCCCCACCTTTCAGGGAGAGTTGAATGCAGACATCTCTTTCCTGTTTAAAACGACATCGTCCTCTGGGGTTTTCCTGGAGAATTTGGGCATCAAGGACTTTATCAGGATAGAACTCAGCTGTAAGTGAGAACTTAATGTCCTGGATAATTGTTATCGAATGCTCAGTGCTTTCTTGATTTATTCTAAATAACTGATAATGACAGTTTATAAGAGGGATTATTGCATTTCTGCTTCTATTTTGAGATTAACTGTGCAGTTTGTTTCACGTTAGCTTGGCAGAGGGGAAGAGTTTCTCAGTGTTTACAAATGTTTTTATTTGTTCAGACACTGCTAACTTCAGCCTCTAGCCACAGATGCCTAGAGACCGCTGAGTGACTCCCTGGCAACTGCCCCTCGCTAGGGAAAATAAGTAGACTTAAATCCTCCTTAAATTGGTTGCAAGAAGATTGCGACAGTCTCCTATAGTTTCCAGTTTGTGTCAAAGGTTTTCAGGTCGTACTACTGCTCAGCTCTTAGTTTATAGAGCAAACGTGCATAGAAGTCAGTAGCCGCATGCAAACTACAGTCTGCCAATTATGATGATTACATTGTCCCATGTTTTTGTTGATCTTCTTGCAGTTGACAGTCCAGTCAAGGCAAATAACAAAAATCACAGCAGCAGTTCCTCAAAAGCCCATCACAGTACAAGAGCTGGCTAAAAAAAATATCTGTTCGTATATATCAGGAAGTTTCAACTAATTGGCCTGTAATTGCAATATTTTTCCACCCAACTGAATGAAAAAAATCTGAAAATTAAAATTAGATTACAGAGTGATTCTCAGTGAGCCTAGAAATGTATTACTGAACATTAGAATTATCATTACTTTTGATTTCAAATGAGGCTTGGTTGTAACAGTCTCAGCACACATGCAATTTCCCACACACAGATACACACAGGAACAAACAGATGTGAGTCTTTTTTTCCTGCCCTCGGCCGGTCTCTAAATCATCTCAGATCTACGTCCAGCTGTCTGTCCATGCTGCCAACAGATGGGCCGGTGGGAGGAAGTCACTTCACACTTCTGCCAACATATGATGATGGACGAACATGACTGACTAATGGGTTTGCTAAAAGACGGCGCAGTCTGCAGCCAGACTGCAGGGAGAAAGAAGTCTATTAAAAATATCACTGAAAAAAGCCACAAAAGAGTCTGATACACTTTAGTTGCTAATAGAAAAACATGAGTAAAAAAAGAGATTTCTTGCAAGTCAAAGCTTGTTTTCTCAACTGTGTTTGGATTTTTCTTTCTTTCCTCTTTTTGAATACAAAGCAAGAATCTGACTCCTTGCAGTCATTCTACTCTGCCCACATGCTTAACTAATACAGTTTGAAATTAGTGTAATTATTTGATTTGGCTATAATTTAATTTAAAAAAGCATAGCATGCATGTGCTCATCAGTTCATTTTTCCAGTTACAGCAATATCAGAGGACTCTGGCACCATCTGATCTACATTAGCTTTAGATTTGAATATACGTACACTATCATGTGCTTTATACTGATTTAAGCCAGAGCTTCATCCTCCCGCTCCAACTACTACCAGCTTTGCCTTTACTGGACAGCCAACAATGAGAAGATGACAGTAAGCATTGGGCGTATCAGACTGGAAATGAAGCATGGTCTGGCACTGGCACTTATCATACACTGGCTCTACATTTTGTGCAGTTTTTGTCATCCATAAATAAATGATCAATGATAAACCTCTTAACTTCTTAAGCCTTAACTTCAAGAGTGTCATCAGCTTTGGACACAGTGTGATTATGGACTGATTCTTTGGAGAATCGTGGTTTGCAGTGAAAATAAGCACCCCTTTGATCATTTTCAATGAAGATTTCCGTGAATCAGATGTGGTCTGCTGATGTGACCATCTCTTGTCACTGTGAAGGCGTCTTCACCTAATCGTTGTTTTTAAGGCTTTTATATGATCTTTTTATCTGTGAATAATCCTCTTCAGCTTCTACGGAGGTTGTCTTCTCCTTCGATGTGGGGAATGGGCCACTGGATGTACGAGTTAAGACGAACCTCCCGTTGAATGACAGCCGATGGCACAGAGTGCAAGCTGAGCGAAATGTGAAGGAAGCATCGCTGCGTGTCGATAATTTCCCCGCCGCCACGCACGAAGCTCCCACTGACGGACTCATGCATCTGCAGCTAAACAGCCAGTTATTTATAGGTGAGGAGCATAAGTTGACTTTTTTTTTCAAATTTTTAGGGTTTAAGAAACCTGAGAAACATTTAAAGTGAGAACATGTTAAAGGGATTTTTAGATTAAAATAAGTCAGGGTTAATTTAAGGTTATCAAGATTAGGCACTTTGTTAAGAAAAATATTGTCTCGATTTGAATTTGATGGCAACAACGCATCTCAAAAGTCTCAAAAGGCCAGAAGGGCAAGTTAAACTAAAAAGAAACAGCTGACAATAGCTCAGCAACAGGAGTGGAGATTTAAAAAAAAAAGCATATTAGAGAGGCAGAGTTTCTCAGCAGCAAAGGTGGGCAGATGGAACAACTTCAGAATAATGCCACACACTGTAAAGTTGTGAATACTTCTCAACAACATCTGTAGTACATAATATCAAAACAGAATCTAGAGAAATCTCTGTGTGCAAGGGACAAGGCTGAAGAGGCTGGGTGCTGACTGGCTGTATGCAGTTCCAATTAAAGATGTTTAGAGCATGACATAAAGAAACAGGACCGTTAGCAGCTACAATACAATATCAGACAAAAACATAATACTGCTCCTTTCCCACAATTCCAGGAGCTGGTCTCCTCAGGCTGAATTTAAAAGAGGATGCTGCCATCAAATTCAAAATGAGCTCAAATGTGATTTTTCTTAAAATTATACTTTTTTCACTTTAAATATGTTTTCTGTGTTATGTTTTGAATAAAATATGGGTTTATGAGATTTGCAAACCATTTGCAAATCATCATTCTGTTTTTTATTTATATTTTACACAGTGTTTTTCAGAATTGGATATGTACAAACACGCATGCAAATGTGCCCACATGCAAAGACAACCTGATGAAAACACAATTTAATTCTTGCAGTTTCTACCCAACCACACAAGTCCCACATGGACACCTGTTGGAAATCAGGTAGTAGTACTGAATATCTGCATAGTGTATGTAAAATAAGAGCAAACCTTACTGTTAGAGTCCAATCCAGTTAGTTTTTAGGTATTTAGAAAGTTGTGAGGAGTGATTAGAAGAGCTGGTGATTTTGACTTTACCAAGAAAGAATTCTGCTATACTGTATGCAGGACGTGCTGAATTCAGTTTTTCTAAACAGTAATTACTCTGGATAAGTAATGTCCGTTTGTGTGTGCTGAGAAAGTGTAATGTTTGGTGTGTGTGATTATAACCTTCACAAACCAACTGTGCATTCTGCTAGGAAAATGGGAAATAAGTGCAGCCAGTTATTAAAATTTGCAAAAAATACCTAGAAATATAGTAAATACACCAAAAATACTACATTTCTAATGAGCTTGAAACTCAATATTTGGTACGACCACTTTTATTCGTCAGCATAGTCTGAACTATCCTGGACAAACTTTCTTGTAATTGTCTTCAAAGCTTGTCTTTAGATGTTGGCTGCTTTTTGTTCTGTTCATTGTCACGAAGGTCCCACACTGCTTTTGTCAATTTTGACAAAATCTCAAACACCACTGGCTGAAATGTAGTAAATAAAGTAACAAAGTGTCTAATTTTATTTAATTTAATTTAAAATTGGTTCTTTGCTAAGTTGCCTGTTATATGTAGAGACAACACTTACTCATTCTTTCTGTTAGTTGCATTTTTTATGGTTGAATAACTCATGACTCAGTGGTAAGTGGCTAAACGAAAAACAAACTGAAAAAATATTGATGTGAAAATGGTCAGAAGCGAGGACTGGACTGAGAATGTGTGAAAAAGCAACCAATATACGAACAAAAACTTTGGAAGACCTTTAGATAGTCTGGAGAACTATTGATCAAAACCACTTACAAAAATTCCATGAAAACCTGGCTTATTTGAAACAAAGTATAAAAAATGAGGGGTGGGTCAAGACTATTTATCTATAGTACTGTAGAAGATCAATAATACTAGGTGTAAGAGTTTTACAAGCACAAAAGAAATGACATTTTTGTAACCTGGAGATAGGAGTCTGTGAGGAGGTTGGCTTCTATAGACACCTCTATGATGCATCAGTGCAGGAAATTGGATACCAAAGGAGACTGGTGAAACACCTAAAAGATACAGCCTTCGGCAAAAGAGTGTGAAGTCAATGAAATTTCAATAATTTCCTGTTTTCACTTCTTCTCTTCCTGTGTCCTGAGTGAAATGCAATATTTTTTCTGAGCTGTGGCTCCAATAATTGAGATATATCATTATTATTCCCCACAGTTTAAGTTCACCACATCTGTTAGACAGCTGAAGATGTTTTAGACATCACTGACAAAAGCAGTGTTACATGGAAAGTAAATGCAAACAAAGAGCCAACATGGAAACCTGTGCAGTAATGCTAACTAGTTAAGTTTAAAGGAATAAAGCAACTGCCATAGCCCTAGTGAGTTAAAAACCATGGTATGGGGATACAGGGTTGTGAGTTCAACTTCACTATCTCCACCCATACCTGATTACTGCCAGACCTGCTGAAACCTGTCCGACAAACTGAAGATCTCAGAAAGCAACACACTGTGCTGCAATCTAAAGAAACAGCTAAGAAACAAAGTCATTGGCATCAATTATCATGGAAAGGGTTACTAAAACCATTTCTACGCCTTTGGAGCTCCACAGTAAAAATCGTAAAGATCTACAAATGGAGAAAACCTGGAACAGTGGTGAACCTTCGCCAGACCCACCAAAATTACTCCAAGTAATCAACAATTCATGTAGGAGGTCCCAAAAGAAGTCAGAATAACATCTACAGAACTGCAGGTCTCACTTGCCTCATCAGTAAGAAAGAGAATGAACAAAAATGGCATCCATGGGAGAGTTCCAAGGCAAAAACGTCTGCTGACCAAAAAGAATCCAAACATTCAAAAAACATCTTGATCTCCAAGACTTTGGGGAAAATACTCTGTGGACTGACAACACAAAAGATTTGTGTCTTGTTACATCTGCCATAAAACTAGTACAGCGTTTCATACAAAGGACATCATAGCAACAATCAAACATTGTATAACAAAGTATACAATTACTCTGCCTAGTATACACTAGGCTAGCCCTAGACACTAGCCCACTAACAAGCTAGCCCTAGACACTAGCCCAGTATCTAGGGCTGCTTTGCTTCATCAGGGCCTGGACAACTTGCCCTAATTTATGAAATTATGAATCCTGATGGAAAATGTTTGACTATCAGTTCATCCCCTGACGCTTAAGCACACTCGGGTTATGTGCTGTTATGATCTGAAACATAACAGCAAGTCCACCTCTGAATGGCTAATAAAAATGAAGGTTTTGAAAGCCTAGTCAAAGTTTGGACTAAAATCCAATTAAGATGCTTTGGCATGAATTTAAACACTTTAAACAGACTTTAAACAGGCCGCTGATGCTGGAAAACACTCCAATGAGGCTGAATTAAAAACAATTCTGCAAAGAAGAGTGAGCCAAAATTTCTCCACAGGGAAGTGAAAGACTCATAGTCAGTTATCGCAAACACTTGACTGCTGTTCTGTACCTCATAAACAGAAGCAAAGTTTGGGGGCTTTCATTGAAAATACCTTCCCTGTTCTTCAGCCTCGCTCTTGGGACAGCCAGAGGCAACTGGTAGGTGACCCATGGGACCTAAATGTCAAATCCGAATAAATCCCGAGAAGAAACCAAAACCAAACAGATGTATTGTCTGACTTTCATCATTACCCACTCTGTGGCTGTGTAACCAAAAGTCGGTTAGTTTCCACTGAAACACAAATAAAAATGGGTCACACTTTTAAAGTTACATGTAAATTCAAATGGCAAATAAAGCTATGTGATGTTGTTTTTAACGAACATTACCAAAACAACAGGAAACATTGACACTGCCATTTGGTCTTCTAGTGAGTGTTTATACTACCAGGGGAGTGTTTGTGGGACTGAATCAAAATAAATCACTTGTGTTCAATGAAGGAGCATGTCGCCTGGCGTGACAATGCAGCTCTGTGTATTTTGAGGCATTAGCAGAGCTCAGCAGCACAGGGGAATGAGGGATGTCAGACTTTGGCTATATGCGTATACTTATTACCGGTTTTTCTTTTCATGAGATTTGTAAGAAGCAGCTTTATCCTTTAGAGGAGATAAACCTAACTGTATGAGCGACACTTACTCTTTTAAAAATGTAATATTGCCTCTTTAACATTACGGTTTAAACTGACTGAGCATTTTTTTATTAAATCAATAGCTTTTGTCCATTTTTAGGAGATGTTGCATACATTTTTCCACCATTTTCCTCTTAAATTCACCACTTCCCTCCATCTGTTCCAAACACGTCCAGATGCCTATACATTAATCTATCTGAACTGTGCTTGAAAATCAGTCTTGTACTGTAAGACTTTGGCTTTGTTCAAATATTATGAACATTGGTTCATTTATTTTTGTAGGTATTACATTTTTTGAAGAGAAACAAAATCATTGAACAAAGTGTGATGAGACTGAGAGGCTGCAGAGAGATCGAAGTGGGAATTGAGTTGCTGGTAGTGTTAAGCTAATAATCCGCTCTGGACAGCTAAAAAAGAAACGAACATCAGTCGTTTTCTTTACTTGGGCGGGATTTACCAGCAACGCACGGGGACTCATTTGTTTGAATAAAAATGTGATTAAAAGGATTTTGAAGGACAATGCTTTTTAAGAAGGTGTTTTTGTCTGTCAAAAACTTGACTCTGTTTTCAGTAAAACGTCAGCGTTTGGGTGCGTTTGCGCTCTTTCTGCAGCTTTATTGTTAATCCAGTGTGCACAGCATGCCCTCTGTGGAATCATAACTCACAGTACTGCAAAGACATCTGTATTACTATGAATAATGGATCTCATTTGTAATATATCAAATTGTGTAACTTAATAAGAAATTATGTTTGCTAGTTTAAATAAATAAACCTTAATATTTCCTTGTTTTTAGGCTTGCAGTTTATGAACAATACAATTCAGGCAATTCAGGAAAATTAAGCACGATGTCATTATGGGTTATGTTTTGCATTATTGTTACTTGGCCTAGGATGTAGCTACATTAATCAATGCTTTAATAAATCATAGGTGAGTGTACTGATACATGGCACATCTGACTTTAATGGTGCATACTGCTTTGGTGAAGGAGTATCGGGCTATTAAATCTCTGTAGCTTGATAATGAAGTGTTCATAACCCTGTAATTTATTGTTGGTCATGGTTGTGTAATAGTTTTTTTGTTTTCTGGTTGATTCTTTTAAGGCAATACAGAGGAAGGCAGCTTTGTATTTATATGGCAGATAATCAGTAAATCCACAGGACTTAAAGCACGAAATATTTCTGTTTCTGAATTATACAGATGAGAACATAATTATGAGCCCCCCCTATGTCTTTTTAAAAAAATATTTCCCAAATGCTGTTAAACCAAGCAAAGGAAACTTTATATGTTCTCCCCGTGTCTGTGTGGGTACTCTGGCTTCCTCCCACAGTCCCATGACACAGTCCCTTGTAGATGGATGGCTAAAAAAACACCAGAGTAAAAACAATCAGTCCCCCTTCCTTCCTGCCATTCCATTTAAAATTCACTGTGGTTACACTGTGCACACTTTTTTTGCGTTCCATAAAATAACATTTCCACATATAGTAAAACCAACGTGTGCAGCAACCAGACAACATGAAATGTGCATAGTTTGGCACCAAGTGCACAGGTGGAAGACTGGATGAAGTAGATACATCCTCTTAATGCTCAGGACCTTAAGAAGGCCCTGATTGTGATTCCACCACCTGGCTGAGGCCTTTCTGTGTGGAGTTTGCAAGCTCTCCCTGTGTCTGGGTGCTCCCGCTTCCCCCCACAGTCCAAAGATGTGAATCTACATTTCCCAAAGATGTGAATGGTTGTCTGTCTCTTTGTATTAGCCCTGCGACAGACTGGCGACCTGTCCAGCGTGTACCCTGCCTCTCGCCCTATGGTAGCTGGGATAGAATTTCAGCCCCCCCTCAAACATGACAAGGATAAGCACCAGAAAATGGATATGCATTTATTGTTTAAAGCAGAAGCTTCAGGAAATCAGTAGATTTTTCTTTTCCAAAGCTACAGTATGTATATTGTCAGGCTTTTTTCCACATGCCCAGCCATGCTGAATTAGGTCAAAACTCTGCAAAATGACCATCTTGCAAAGCCTCAGCAGCTCGCTTCAGTCAGCTCACAGCCAGTATTCTAGCAGAGTGTTGATATGGCAGTATGCTCCGGGGTCTTTCGCTCCATCTGCCAATCTTCTTCCAAGCTGCGAAAGTCTGTCTGTGCTTTTAGCTGCGAGGAGCTTCTCTTCAGCCTTGATCAAAGAGCTGGTCTTCTTGGGATTATGTTTGTTGCTGTAACTGACTGCTGAGGTTGCTATCTCAGCATCTGCTTTGTGCACCTGCTTGTGCTACCACCGGGAGCATCCTTTCTTTGGGCAGCTGCTGAAGATGGGTTTGAATCCTCCACCCAAACATTGTACTCAAGGCGTGTTGTTCTTTCCCCCAAGAGTGAAAATTTGCAGGACTAGGCAAACCATCATGGGCTGCTTCGATCAGGAAGCACACTTGGTAGAAATCAGCCTGCAATGCGTTTTGTGCTACATTAAAAACTTTCCCCTCCATTTATTAAATGTCTGCAGCAGGACACATAGGTGGAAAAATACACAGCCTCTGATTTTAGCAGTGCCGTTCCAAAGCATTAAGCATTGCAGCATTGAATATTAAGCATTGTAGTTCACTGTTCTTACTATACTTTTAACAGCAGTACTGTGTGCCATTGCTTTAAACATATACTGCTTAACAAATTTATTAGAGAACCACCCAATGCATAGTTTATATCGCAACTACCCTAAATGAACAGTACTGGTAATTACCAAAATCATTCTTTAATGTTATTATTTTGTTTGTTATCATCTGTTATGGTTAGTCCACCAGTATGTGCAAGCTCTTTAATCAAAATTATTATTTTTAATGCTACAATATAATTATTGTTGTCATTCGTGAAAGACATGAGACAGAGAAAATATGTTATTATCTTCTGATAAAGTTGCCAAATTGCAGTTATTCACTTGCATTAATAAACAGAACAATTAGTTTTAGTCCTTGATTAATTTCTGACTTCCAGGCTCAACTTGGAACCTGCAATTCAATTTTTCAATTAAAAAAACAACAACAAATTTTTAGTTTTAAACAAGTTTTCTTTTGACAGATTTCTAAATTATTTGTGTTTTCTTGTTTTTCTCACTGATAGTCTAATACATTTGTTAAGCATTGTATAATTTCTACAGAAGCAACCTCTCAGTTTTTGAGCTGTTGAAACCTGTGATTGTCTCAGCTGTACAGTGAGGAGACCGGTGATTGGATGAGAGTGAAATTATTAGTCACGTCATTTCATCTGATTTATAATTCAGCCCTTTTGCACTTACAGCACGTACCAATGACCTAAAAAGACCACTCTGAGCTTGTTGTTGCACTAGAGTTAAAACAGGGATCTGGATTATTCACCATAAAGTGGGAAAGTAAAACTGCTTAACTGGCTGAAATTCATGTTGTCATGCAAGGCTTTTCCTTTCACTCCTACAGGACTTCTTCCTCTGGCAGCGTGTGTCCTTTGTTTCTTCCCTTGGTCAGAGGTGGCACCCCTCAGGACCCCGTCCTTGTTCTTTTTGTGCACTGTGATATCTTCCTTTCTTAACAGTCACAACCAGTACTTTCTAGAATCATGGTGTAGATTTGGCTTTTTAAATCATCATTAAGCAGGAGTTTTCCTTTCTCTGTATTTCATTCTTTGTAGTCAAGCTTATCTTCACAGAACGTGTTAAAAGACGTTAATTAATTTTCCTGCCCCGTGTGCTCATAATGTGTAGGTGTTTTATAACTTTTGTTGCTGAAGGAAGCCAGAGCCACACAGAGGTTATCGATTTTGTGGTATGAAAAGCCGCTTTGGCTGAACATTGACTGTGACAGTAATACCCTGCCAATAACTGTCTATGAAAACAATAATAACTGTCAGGAATGGATGCAGCCAGCTTGGTACTGTAATTTTGCCCAGACCCTGTGTGAACTGCCTATATTCGAATGTTAATAGGAAAATGAAAGGAAGCAGGGATTCGTCAGCACACACCAGATGGCTCAACAGCCAAGTAGTTAGTCCAACAGCGAGGACCAGTTTTAGGCTGTGTGACTGTGTCTGCCCTGCAGTGCAGACATGGTCTTGTGCCACAGTAGCAACTTATGGCTGTCAATCAGAATTTACTGCTGAGAAGTATGAAAAACTATAGATCTGCAGTCTATAGGAACTAGATTGTACTGCATAGAACTTTCATTAAGAGGTTTGAGTCTGAGTAGGCAGAAAAAGAGCAATGGTGTATCAAGTGTTATTTCTTTCCTGGCAGGAGGCACTGCATCCAGACAGAAAGGCTTTTTGGGCTGTATCCGCTCTCTGCAGCTGAATGGCGTCACTCTGGACCTGGAGAAGAGAGCTAAGATCACGCCTGGAGTCCTACCTGGATGCCCAGGCCACTGCAGCAGCTATGGCTCGCTGTGCCAGAACGAGGGTCGCTGTGAGGAAAAAGCCAAAGGTTTCTCCTGCGACTGTGGACAATCTGCCTACACTGGAGCCTTCTGCCACAAAGGTACAGACACTCACACTGACAGTGGAGACTTTCTGCCACTGATTACACAGATCCATAGGCTCAATTCATTGATGTTCTTTGTACGGACTGTTTATAAAAGACTGACGTAGCTTCTTGGCAAACCTAATGGCAAACCTGCCTTCTTTCATCATTTTTATTTTTATGTACGCCTGTGAGAAAATGGCGTTATGGATCACTTGATTTATGAGCTCAGTAAACACTGTATCACTTTATTGTCTTAATACCTTCTTTCAAGTCTTATAAAATACAGTATGATAATTATTTCATACATCATGGTATCCATTTGAGTCAAAAAAAGAAAAAGAATTAGAGAGCAAGATCTGCTTTCGAGCTGGCCTACTTTTTGGCTGATATAACACCACTGTAGCAGTGCGCAGTGACCCTTGCACCAAGATGGCGACGGTCAAAGTCCTTGACAATTCAAGCTAGGATGTGCACATTCTCTGGCTCCGTGCCTTACTAAATATATTTAAAAGCAAATGCAAGGCTTCCTTCTATATTTAACAGATTAAACAAAAGTATTAACGTGAACTTTATTCATAACTGCAAACCCAGAAATCTCAATATCCAGCAGCCTCCAGACAAGAACGACTAATATTTTAAGATCACAAGCTGCAGCAGCAAACACCTCAGGGAGCCATGGTCTGATATCATAATGAAATTGAAAGGAAATCTCTAGAGTTGAAATTGGCTCCCTCCGTATTTTTGTCCCTACTATTGCCTTGACAATTTCATTTTTTTGTGCATAAGAGATGAAAGACTAATTCAGCATAAAATTCATTATAGGTTTGTGTCTAAGAAAGGCAGAGTACACTTTTAGATGCAGGATCTTTCATGAGATAAGGAATGAAAAAGAAATATTAGGGTGGTATTTGATGGCTTGAAGATAATAGTTATTCTGAAACACAGTGTTGTATTTTACAACCCTGCATAATATTCCTGTAATATTGAGAGACCTAGAAAGTGTCTGGTTCAGATCACAGTAAGCTGATTCCGATCTTTTGGATGTAGTGTTGTCCATAGGAGAAACATTTCATCACCTGTCCAAGGGTCGACTTCCGACTATCCTATGTTTCTCCCACTGAAATGCTATGTCCAGAAAAATAGAATCAGCATTCTGGGATGACTGATGTCTGATTTAGGCTTTAATGGTAACATTTTATAAGTGCAAGAAAATATGTTTAGACACTTTTTCTTTTCTCTTTCTCTGTAATAAATGAACATCTTAGTACTTTATACATTTATATATTCCTGATGCTTTCATTACATTTTATAACACTTGTACCAACTTTTGAATGACTTTGAAAATCAAGAGTGATTTTCTTCTGTCTTAACAGCAGCTTATTATGTTTTTTTATGGCATTTTATTTTGACAGTTCAGTCTGTGCATCCTATAGAGCTGCTCTCCAAATAAAGGGAAAGAGATTTGCTGGCCAATTTCATATATCAATCACAGGCATTACATTAGTGAAACTCAATGGAATGACATCTTCTAATGCTCACTGTTATAGTAAACATGGAAATAGAAGAAAGAAAGAAGAAAAAAGTATAAAACTTTGAATTAAAAGTTTGATTTATGCTTTGCCGTAAAAGATCAGGACCATGTGTTGTCTTGTTACACTATTCAGGTTAATGAGTTTGATCTTTCCTAAAAGCATTAGGGTAAGGGCAGCTAATATTAGCCTACAATCTGCTATGGCAGCATTCAGGGCACGCAGTGGAGAAACACTATATGCAGTGGAAGAGCTAAATGAAAACACAAACTCTGGTGTTGGTAATGCTATGTTGCAACTTCTAGTAGAGGACACAAACACACTGTCCATACATTTGGACTGCACTTAGTTTTTGTTATAGGGGGTAATTAAAGTGTGTCAGGTCTGACATGCCTGTTAGAGAGAAGGAGCAAACAAGAGAAACTAAATAAAAACTTTTGGAAATTTGATATTTTATTTAGTTTCTCAAGTTTTCCATAAAAAAAAAAACTTCAAGAAGGGGAGTGGAATAGAGCAGGTGTTGATTTGTGTGAGGCAAAGCACTCAGTGACCTATCTTAACCTTCTGCACCACCGAAGAGGAATTAATATACAATATTATGCAAAAATCTCAACCTGCATTTCTTTATATACTGCTCAAAACACAAACTTAAAGAAAGACTTGGGAAATACATCAGATCTTGGTTGGGGACAAAAAAATCATGCCGGATATCAAGCAATGCTTGCCTTGCTTGCCCTGATGAAATGCCACAGGTAAAGTATGTTTTGCTGTTTAAACTAAGACGTTTAATTAGCTGATTAACTCACAAAGCAACTTGTTGAGTTATTCATCAAAAAGTACTTACCTCCTTTGTTGTTATCTACTTTGCTTTGTCTGGACTGTGTGGACAGGCAGTTTGAGAAGAAACTGCAGAATCAGGGAGATCACAGAGAAGACCTTAAGCCAGATATTAAATTACCCCCCCCCCCCCCCCCCACCCCCCCCCCCCCACACACACACAAACAATTCTTTCTGTTTTTGTTTTTTGCTTTATAAAAGCTATAATGAAGAAATATTTTCGATGAAAGAATCTGAAGAAATGTTTTTACTAAAGTGCAAACTGAACTAAAGAGCCAAAGTTAATGTTTTTCAGTTCTTTAAAAAAAAACAAAAAACAAAACATTTTCAACTCAAAATTTACTAAAGTATTCAACCAGATGCTCATTAACATTTAATCAAAGCCGCACAGTTTCCCTAATCTCAACCAAAATGATTTGCTGCTTCGCTCTATCATATGAAGCTCAAGATGTCAACTTTGAATTTTTGCATCCATTTCGTCCACCCACAATCCACCTGGAGTTTTAAAAAAAAATTTCTACTTTCTTCAGTTGATGTGATGCTTATCATCAAAACAGAATTTGCAAAGAGCATTAGTTGAATTTAATCTTTAAACCAGCACATTCAGCTCCGACAGTGACACTTCTCACTAACTTCTTAACTCCCAGAGGTTTCAGCCAGCTTTAAGTCAACAACATCCATCACCTACATCCTGAAGGAGCCCTTTGAACTAAGCAGGAACAGCAGTGGCTTGCCTTCATCCATCTACTCAGATATCACACTAAGAGGAGAAAACATCTCCCTGAGCTTCAGCACCAATCAGAGTCCTGCTCTTCTGCTCTATGTCAGCTCGTTCTACAGAGAGTACCTGATCCTGCTCATCAACAAAAATGGTGAGGACTCTCAAATGGCATTTTTTCTTGGCTGTCTTTTGTTGATAAATGATTGCTTCTTTTTAATTCTGCAACCTATTTTCTCATCTCATTGTTCCTGCAATTTGTTGAATTAAGCATCTCCTCTCTCCTTTGCTTTCTCCTCCCTCTCTGTCTGTCCTGTGATGCTTTTTTCCAACAGAGCCTGACTAGTGGGGTTGGGTTTTGTTTGTTGTGGTTATTTATTGTATTCAAAGTAAGTAAACTGGCATCATAGGAAATTCCAATCAGAATCAAAACTCCAAAGGGGCTGATTAAAATATTTGGATTTATCGTCTAAGCCACTGAAAATATACTTTTTTGTCACTGTTATGAATAGAGTTGTTGTTGCTTTGTAGACACAATATTGAAGCTTTTTAATGACACAAAAAAAGCAAGTTTAAATTAGCTG
Source organism: Pelmatolapia mariae (assembly GCF_036321145.2). Lineage (NCBI taxonomy): Eukaryota > Metazoa > Chordata > Actinopteri > Cichliformes > Cichlidae > Pelmatolapia > Pelmatolapia mariae. The sequence continues at coordinate 31,600,625 of NC_086242.1, read as the reverse complement.
ATCAAGCCAATATCATGTATCTGAACTCTTGCTGAAGTATCCAACTAAATCCCAGGGAGAGTTTTATTTTGATTGTGCCAAAGCACAAATCAAAGCAATTTCCTTAAGGCCTCTGCTACTGCACAGAGACAAATTTTCCCATCTGACTCAGTTACTGAAAGCCTGCAAGACACTGCTCCAGCTATAAGAGTCTTTTTATTATAAATATATGGCTTTATGATAAGGGAATTAATCACTAATAGCCCACACTGAAAAAAGAGTCAAAATGAGAGAATCAAATTATATGTGTAGTACTAAAGAAAGATTATTTCTTATCATTTCTGTTCATCTTTTAAGCCTGCAAGAATCTCAGAACATTCAAATTATATCCGCAGCCAAGGGATATAAATGTAACACTGAAACATAATCAATTTTGTATCATGGAGTTTTATTCTTAGATATAAAGTGTTAATCCTTACAGTATTACATGGTTTGTAGATGATCTATTAAAATATTCAGATATGTGGCTTGTTTTCTTCTTTGGTTTTATTAAACAATAGTTTCTTTCATCTACTACCCGAGCTAACCTGAGTTTTTGGCCTAATAACCTAACACCCTATTAACCATTCAGCACGTCAACTTGTTTGTTTTCAGGTTTGAGAAAATTTGCAGTTGTTTTGTCAGGCCAGATTATGAGTAGTTAGAGGAGGTGATGCAATGAGAGACCATTAATTTAGTCAAACATCTAACATTTATTATAGCAGTAGAATACAGTCAGATTTAGCCTCTGAGCTCACCATTTCATGCGTTTAAAATAAGGAAAGTCATGAGAAAAAGATTTACAGGTTTGGGCGGGGTGCGGCACTGCCTGCTGTTTCAACCCTGCAACACGATACATAGTAGGAGGGACACTAGCATGTTAGGAGGGGGATTTTGCAGGGATAGGATGTGAAGAGAGTGAGGCATGTTGTGCATGTCTGACACAATGCAGTTAAATTAATTTACTTGAACTTTATCACAGGCTTTGCTCCATTTGTGCCAACTTCAACTTTAACCGCAGACATGTTGAGACCATAGATCACCATTTAAAGAATAATACAGATTCATATTTTGCATTATTCCATGAATAGATCTACTTTGTTGTTTGTGGTCTTTAATAACATTATATTTTTTCTGAACCTCAATGTCATTTGAGAGGTGAAGTAACAGAGTTCTCATCATCGTTTGAGAACACTTTGTTTGCTTTTGTGTTTGTGAAGACGAGCTGGAACTGAGGTACAAGCTGCACAGCGGCAGAGATGTGGAGACGCTGAGAAGCAGAGTCATAAACGTGGCTGATGGGCGCCTGCACACAGTGACCGTCAGGAGACTGGCAGATATCGTCTCTGTGCAGGTGAATACAAACACACGGGAGATTTTTCTTACTCTCTTACAGGTTTCTGCTGTTTCTGTAGACATAAGCAAGCTGGGCTGTTACCACCAAATGGAATAACACACAGGTTTTTCTTCCACCAGAACTCCACCAACATTTAAGTCTAAGAGCTAAAGAGTACATTGTTTAATTAATCTGCTGCTCACACTGCTTTAGCCGCTGGTGCTAAGAGGAGTCTGCTGGCAGACTCTGAGTGGAAGGAAAGTATTGTGGGCTGATGCTTGCAGCTATTTCTTTAATTTAAAAACCAACCCTGACCACAAGGATGCTTTTGGAAGTAGAATAAAATGTAATAAATGGCAGATTTCCTCTCTGTAGTCAAGCTATGACTGCCTCTCTGTTTTCTATCGCTCCACTTAAGTCTCAGCATTAGCAGATGTCTTATTGACAAATGAGACTAAAGCCCAAATGTCACTGTTTCCTAGCTTTTTTTTTTTTTTTTTTTGAATAAAGAGGATCTCTCTCAGACACGTTTACCACCTCAGTCTTTTCCTGCTCAGCTGCTGTGAATCGCACAGTCGCATTTCAGACTGCCTCTCATTAGAATATGCAGATCAGGCTCCAGGCTGAACATATAATCCTCACATGTTATGCTTTTTCCTTCACTGTGGCTCACATAGTCGTCGTCATTTAAACACTTGACATAAAAGTCTTTGCTTAATGTTGTTTTCAGATTGACCAGAACGCCAGAGAGGACTTGAACTTGACATCTGATGTGGAGTTCAACAACATCAAATCACTCATACTGGGCAGAGTGGGGGGTGAGTGTGGCTATCTTAAGACATGCACCAGTACCGGCTCATTTGAATAACAGTACTGAGATGTTTGGCCTCATGTGGCAAAGTGGTGTTCTGGATCCTTGTGCTGTTCTCTGGTCATTATGTTGTCTGGAACAGAGGGAAAGCTGCAGCCCAAGCAACAGCTGTGACTCTGTGAAGCAAATCAAGCTAACATCCATATTCAGCTGGTCACAAACAGAGCACTCTCTTGAAGAGATTAGAAAAGGACACCACTCTGCGAAAGTCACTGCAATGTAGATGCATTTAAAAGTATGGTAGGTTAAGATAATTGTGTAAATGGCACTAGTGCAAAAGTTCAAAATATACCTACGTGTTTGTGCAGTTTTATCTGTGGTATCAGGGCGGCGAGTAACATAGTCTTTATATCTGTCTAGCTGAGCGAGGCTTCAGACAGCTGTAATCATAACAACTTCAGAAAAAGGTCTTTCACTTTGTATGGTAATGAGGAGAGAATGAAAAGAACAAATTACTTAGAAGATTGGAGTCAGCACCTTCAATTCAGCATAACAACCAAAAAAATAATAAATCTGAGCTGCTGTGGGTAGGGTCAAACTAAACCAGGAAGTCGGGAGGTGCCGTTCCCCCTATTCCTCTATGACAGAATGTTGTATTTCTAACTGCAAGGGGTTCTCATTAAGAAAGAAACACTTACGTGAATTCCCTATGCTGTTTTTGAATACCATCACTTGGGATTTTTCACTGCTGCTAGAACCTGTGGGCGTTAGAAAGGATTTTATATTGCTAAATTAAAAAAATCACTGTTTCTCAAAATGTAGGGGTAGCACAGGGTAAAAGCGCTGCAACACCTCTTAACCTTTGAATTCAGGTGTTTTCAGTTCAAAAGCTACAGGTGTAAAACATCAAGCTCCTAGCAATGCAGTGTCTTTACAAACATTTGTGAAAGGACTGGTTGTTATAAACAGCTCAATAAAACTGAGTGCTCTTATAATATGATCCCATCACCGAAACAAGTCAGTTTGTCAAATTTCTTCCTTATACAATTAACTGTAAGTGCTGTTATTGCAAACTGGAAGCAGTTAGAAATCATAGCAACTCAGCCATACAGTGGCAGACCATCAAAAGTAACAGAACAGGGTCACCCCGTTAATAGTGCATATTGCTGACTCAATAACTGCAGGGTCCAAACCTCCCCTGGCATTAACATCAGCACAAACAGTGTGCGCCAGGAGCTTCAGGGCATGGGTTTCCATGGCCAAAAAGCTTCTGTAGGTGTGATGTGTAGAAGGCTCCAAAACAACCCAGTATCACAGCAAAATGTCTAAATGGCACGACATTCACCATCTCCATTCCACGCTTTGAATCTCAGAAGTGTTAAATGGACATGCATGCAGGAATTGTATTGCTGCATGCAGAAGTTGCATACTAGCGGGGGTGATAAAAAATTTAAAGCCAAGAGGCTGGTAGTGAACAAAAAATGTATAAAGTGTATTCCAGGGTGCTTAGTCACCAGAAATCTAGGCGGCTAATGTGTATAAGAATGTCTATTTAAACACTTTCCCTTGGTTCTTCAGCATCCATGTCTATTTCATATGTATTTCATGCTTTGGACCGGCGTGTCTATTTTGCCATGATATCGAGTGGCCCAGTACTTTTATCCATTAGCCCTGGCCCTAAAGTACATGAGCCAAGGGGTTAGCAACGCTTCCTGAAACCAGTTTTGACTCGTACATCTTTTTTTGCAAGATCAGGCCTCTCATTTCACTATTCCCTTATATATCTATGTGTAGGGTTTTTTTCTATACTTTTGATTAAATAAGACAATGAGTGGGAGAGGAGGATAAATGGAATGAACATAAAATACATTTGCTTTCTGTGTTGTGTTGTGTTGTGAATAAAATGTGATTAAATTACATTTTGTTTTAATTGACATTTTGCACAGTGTCCCAACTTTATGAAGCAACTGGGGCTGTATTTTGTTTTTGTCAGGAAGCCACTGAACTCCTTCCTGCACTTGGCTCACAAGTAAGAAACAGATATAAATCGATGCTGTTGCTGTTTTTAGGTCCTCCTTGTTATGTTTTTTTTTTTTTTTTAATTCTTGACCCAGGCTGTGTTAGTATGTAACCCCACTGCCCCCATGCTGAGCCAGAGGACTCAGGCAGTCATATCAGTATCAGAGAGGCAGCAAAATAGTTGATATACTGTCGCTCCCTGCCAGCCCTGTCATCCATCAGACTAACTAATGGACCAAGAAAGAATGGAGAGATTCAGATGCTCACAGAAAGGGAGAGAGAGACAGAGACAGTGAAAGGAGGTGGAAGTAAAGGTGAAAAGCAGTTTTTTCAGTTCATATACTGTCAGGGTTTGGCTACATAAACACCTTTTGACTCTTTTTAGCATTTTGCACCCAAGGATTATTCATTCTGTACGATTAGTATCAAAACATTTGCCACATCAGCTGTAACATGTTGAGTTTGAGATGTTCAATTCCACATATTTTAATTTTTATATATATTTTTATATATATTCTTGTATATTTTTTCTCACAAGAAGAGATGTTGTCTTCTTAATACATTAGGTAGTTAGACTTGTGAGCCTGCATGCTGTGTTAAAGAAATTAGTTTTCTTTCAAATACATCCATTATTCTACCACCACAGCTTTCCCTTTTATTTTTTTTTCCTGTCCTCAGTCATACCTTGCTGACTCATGCATATATGCACATGACACAAGATACTTAAATCAAAGTCAATTTACGCTGAATTTAAAAACTCAACGCCTGATCAAATATGCAGCAGATAAACTGGCCTCTCCAACCAGGCCACTCTGCAGTGTCCCATTAATGTGGTGAAAAGTTGTTTCTCTCTGGTAATAACTTAGATGACTGCCAGTGATGTGCTGTGTAATCAAATTGCACTGCAGGAATAATTGTGGTTTGTACTGACATTTATAGCTGCTTAAGATTTTATTTAGCACCTGCTGCCACACATAGCGGGGATGTGACTGTATTAGAAAGTAAGACTCACTCCTTAAAGAGGTATGCACATGAGAAATAGGTATTTGAGTATAGTGAACTTACTGCCCATGTTTAAGAAACCAGTTTGACGTGGTTTAAGCTTCGTGATATGGTGCATTATTATTTTGGAAGTAGCCATTAAAAGGGCACACTGTGGTCACAAAGGGATGGAGACAGTTAGCAAAAGTACTCAGGTTTGCTGTGGTATTTAAATGATGCTCAGCTGCCCAAAAATATGACAAGAAAATATTTGCCACACCGTTACACCACCAGCAGCCTGAACTGTTGATGTAAGGCATGTTGTTTCATGTTGTTACTCCAAACTGTGACCCTACCATCCGAATGTTGCAGCAGAAATCGAGAATCACACCAGGCAATGTTTTTCAAATCTTCTATTGTCCAATTTTGGTGAGCCTGTGCAAATTGTAGCTTCTGTTTCCTGTTCTTAGCTGACTGGAGTGGCACCTTGTGTGGTCTTCTGCTTTTGTAGCCAATTTGCTTCTAAGTTTGACCTGTTGTGCATTGACAGAGCTCTTCTGGATACCTTGCTTGTAACAAGTGGTTATTTAAGTTACTGTTGACTTCCTGTCAGCTTGCAAGAGTCTAGCCATTCTCTTCTCACCTTTGAGGCATTTTCACTCCAGCAAACCACCGCTCACTGGATATGTTCCCTTTTTTTCAGGCCATTCTCTGTAAACCCCAGAAGTGTTACAAATCCCAATAATACCATCAGATCAGCAGAAATACTGAAATACTTAGACCAGCCTCGTCAGGCACCAAGAACCATGCCACGTTCAAAGTCACTTAAATTTGGACATAATTTATTTTCCTTGCCACTATTTTGTGCAGATGCAGCACGACAGACACAACATAATTTGTGTGGCTTTGATGCTGGATGCTATGATTTGTGCCCCATCTCAAAAGACACAGTCACAACCCGCCTTTTGATGCCGTGTCAAAAAAGAGAAACATGCAGTGACAAATATAGCAGTGACAAAGGAAAGCAGACCATCACAGCCCTTTGACGTTTATTTTTTTTTAAAGTTTCCCAACCTTTTGATACTGTCATCATATTGCTGTTGATGTGTACAAATACTGTATAACTGTATAACTCTGTTAAAGCAATCAAACACTTTGAACATAATGAGTGGTTGTTCATTGTCGTCAAAGTTGAGGTTTTATTTATCTGCCCCCCTTCTCCCTCTCCTTGCTGTGTGTTTCTCTCTCTGGATTCAGAGCCTGATGGATTGGATGCCGAGATGGCCGAGCTGGCCTCGCTTGGGTTCACTGGCTGCCTGTCAGGTGTTCATTTTAACTCCATCAGTCCTCTGAAAGCTGCTCTGCTCCATCCTGACAGCCCTGTTATTGTCACCGGCCCATTGGTGCAATCAAGCTGTGGTTCCTCTTCTCCAGCCAACACCTACGCAGCAGAAACAACACACTCCTTATCGGGTACAGGAAGCAAAGTCAGCCTCTGTATGCTCAGTTTATGTATATGTCATTGGCCAGCCCCCTCCCATCCACCCACCTTCTCCTGGTGTGGGAATCTGTCTGGTACGCCTTTAATATTATTCTTATGGCTGTTCATTAGACTTTCTTATTGGCTCATTAACCATCCTCCTCGGTAAACAGACAGAGTGATGGCACAGCGACAGATGAGATTAGTCAGACAACTGTAGTGAGGTCCTTTAAGGCTGTGCTGAGACTTTAAACAAGCACTATCAGTACTGACTGATGGCTTTCTCAGTAACTCTACCTTCTGTTGCTTTACTTCATACATACATATATATATCTATATATATATATATCTATATATCTATATATATATATATATATATCTATATATATATATCTATATATATATATATATATATATAGATATATAGATATATATCTATATCTATATATATATCTATATATATATATAGATATATATATATACATATATATATATACACATATATACATATAACCTTTATAGCTGCGTGTTCTTGCCTTCTCATCTTTGCTCTACGTATTTTTCTCCTCTGCCTCTGTTTGCAGGCCAGCCTGGTTCAGTGGATCCAGGTCAGCCTTTAGTCAACACCATCAGAAGTGACTCCGCTCTAATTGGAGGTAATGCTATTCTTCTCAGCAGGAATAAGAACAAATCAATAGATTATAAAAGTTGAATCAAAACCTTTGGGAAGATGCAGTTCTGTAGAACTGAACACCTTTTTTTTTGGTTATTCATCAGTTTTTCTTGTGACTGTGTTTATGTGGGCTTTCTTTTGCATGTGTGACTCACTGCTGCTTTGTCGTGCGTATGTGTGCTTGAAGGCAGTCAGGAACTTTGTGAACTGCCAGGTCTGTCTCTCTGTCCCGCACCATGGTTATAGAAACCAAGTTTCTCATTTGCGGGGCAGCTACGATGACAGGTTGTTGCGGACGGCAGACTTTAATCCATTACTTAAGTGCATCTAAACACACAGTGTTTGCCTGCAGCCTTGTTTGGCTAAAGATTAAACAAGTGTGACAAAGTTAGTTTTAGAGGTGCTGGTGGGCACATTCTTCAACTCTGCAGAAAGCTGCTCTTACCTCCGCCAAGGAGGTTTTGTTTTTGGTAACGCTTGCATGCATAGTGTCATTCTGTCTGTAAGTTTGAAAAGTTTTGAATAAATTTGAATGAATAAAACTTTGTCGGGGTGTAAAGTGGGGCCAACTTAACAATCCACTGAAATTTGCCTTACCCATGTTTAGGTATGTTTCCTATGTTTGTGTAATCAAAGTAAACATGTCATGCTACCCTTATGTGATTCTTAACATATGGTTAAAAATTAGAGAGCGATAATTTTTTTTCAGGTTATTTAACCTTTGACAAGAATGAGCACAAGTGCACAACATCTGAAACAATTTAACAATTCTTTTTCTTTTTCTTACCTTTCTGTTGTTTTTAGGGGTGATTGCTGTTGTGATTTTTGTCACCCTATCTGCATTGGCAGTGATGGCCAGATTCATATGCAGCAGGAAAGAAACATATCGGAACCAGGAAGTGAAAGCAGCTCAACCTGAAGACAGCAATGAGTTCCCCTTCAGCGGCCAGCCGGATTCTCCGAGCGCTCCCAGTGAAAACCAGAAGGAGTATTTTATTTAGCAGGACTGCTAAATAACCGCTCACTGACCTGACCCTGTACAGATCAGGAGGACTTACTCTCAGTGCTTTATAAAATACCACTGAGCTTTTTTCTTTGTTACCTTTTTTTTTTTGTAAATATTGTATAATTTGCTAGAAACACGGGCAAATGTGTTGGACTCCATTTCCCTGGAAGTAATCGATGGTGTCACTTTGATGTACATAATATTTAAAGATGCACAATAAATGGTGATTTGTGTGCTTATTACCCAAATTCTCTGCCATTGTGAAATGCTACAATTAATTTATTAAACAGAAAAACAGACGATCAAAAGGCAATGGCACATTTATGCTTGATTTATAAAGAAAAAAGAAACACTTTTCTACGAGGATGATGACTTTTATGTAAAAAAAATTGAGATGTCAGAGCCATAGGATGTTTTAAAAGATGGGAAGATGGACTTTACTGACAGGAGGATTGATATGCGTGGTTAACATGTGAAACCTCAGCCAAAGCACAGTGCAAGAATCAAACAAAATCCATCTGTTTTAACTTAACATAATTTCAACACCTGCTGTATATATAAATAATAAACCGTCAGTCAGTCCAAAGCTTTACGTCAACCCTTTGTCACCGAGTTGGTCGGAAAGCTTTTATGCTACTCCGTGTACTTTTTCATGAACAAAATAAAAGCTTTACAATGAGACCAAGGTCTTTTTGTTTTTTTTTAAAAGTTGCCTACCTGTACCTCCTGCAGTGAGCAGCCAGCCCGAGAACTCAAGGCGACACGGACCATAAAACACCATCTCCCTGCTTTCACTCTGCAGACATTTCATCTGTTTTTGCTGTTGCCTCCGTCTTTGCCTGATAGGTGTCCTGAGGACATAACCACACTAGAACATTCTTACCACACCCGAGCATGTTTGACCCCCAAAGTCCAGTTTGTTTGACTAGTGAGACTGCTGTGTGCCCTCCAAAAACGACCCAAATAATCCACAAAGTTAAAGCTTTAATGCTCCATTCACTTCGGGATAAAGGAAAGGAAGCACGGGTACAAAATATGGGGAATATGAGAGGAAAAATGAAGAATACTCAGACTCTGAAAGTTAAGCGCAGTGTGAGGCAGGCTAGCAGGGGGTGGAGTGTAGGACAAATGTGCGAGATCAATGTATGAGGCAGCCGAGCCTGGCAGCGCCCCAGCCTGTAGATAAAAACATGTTCAAGTTTTGTGACATCTGGTGTACATTCATCGGCCCTTTTATGTTTACCCGGTGGTCCTTTTACAAACTTGTCTATCGCTGCAGAGCTATGCATCATCTCATCTTAGCCTTGCTGCAGGTGCACCCCAGTTTGAGAAAGGATCCCTTAAGGATAATCAGAAAAAGAATTAGGATGAACTCAAGGAGACAGCTGTGTAGAAATGATGCAATGAAAGCCAACCAACTCAGTACATATATATTTCACTCTTTATGCAAAACTCTGAATCATTGGAGGTATTTTGACCAAAGAAGTGAAAAAGTAGTGCTTTTATTCTTTCATTTCCTTAATGGTTTCATGCATCACAATGTGAAGTCATTACTGCAGAATTTAGCTATTTGTTCTTTTTTGCTCATTTCTCTCAAAAGCTGTCATTGCCATTCAAATAAACGTCTCTGTTGATGCTCTTTAGCACAGAACATCCACGCAAATGCGATGATGCATTTTTCATGAAAATGGTTACTTGCTCTTCTACACATCAGCTGACTGCTGGTGTTTTTGTCTTTCCCGTGGAGCAAATAAAGATATGCATTGTCTTTTCCAATGTAGCTGAGAAACCACAAAGTGCTCCAAATGCAAACTTTATGCTTAGAAAATCAAAGGAAAGCAACAGCACAGCGATGCCCAATGAGAGGAGAGGTAAACAAAGGAACGGTATGGATGATATCAGAAAAAATAGCTTAAAAAGAAAGTAATTTTTGTGGTTTCACACAGCTCCCGTCAGAGGACTACTCTGAATAAGTCTTCTACACAAAACAGCAGTCGTCTGCATTTTGGTTGATGAAACAAAATGAAAGTGTATAAAGTGAATCCCAAGAAAATGAGAAATGTTCTCCTGCAAAGTACCCGGTCTCAGTACTTCTAGATTTGCTGCATAGCCAAGTCTCTGCTCCTTCAGCCTGCAGTCAGTCTCTTAAAAGCAAATGTTTTTCTTTAACAACATACCAATAATAAATCTAAAAGACACACAAAAAACGCTGTACTTCTTTTACAGTTTTCTTGTTCATGGAGAAAAGTGTGATTAATTAACTGCAGACTGTAGACAGTGGAACATTTATAAATGCTGACCCTATAAATAAAATTATGACGACTCACCAACCGAACAGTCAAAGCAACATCATTTATATGCATAAGTTAATCTATGCAGCTACTTTTTCACTTCAGTTCAGTTTTATTTATTTGGCACCAAATCACAACAACAGTTGCCTCGAGGTACATTATGTTTTAAGGGAAAGCTCATATAATAATAAAGAGAAAACCCCAACAATCAGACGACTCCCCATGCAAAAGCACGTGGCAATAGCAGGAAAGAAAAACTTCCTTTTCAGAGGAAGAAACCTCCAACAGAACCAGGCTCAGGGAGTGGAGGCCATCTGCTGTGACTCACACACAGGACAACAGAGAGCAAGAGAAAGTTATAGTTGACTATTAATTATTAAAATCCAAATAGGTGTATAAAAATGAAAAGAGGCGAGTGAAGAAGAAATGCTCAGTGTAGTAAAGCTCCCATCAGCCTAGGCCTATCGCAGCGTAGCTATGGGAGGAGTCAGGGTCACCTGATCCAGCTCTAACTAAAAGGAAAGTTTTAAGCCTAATCTAAAAAGTAGAGAGGGTGTCAAACTGGGAGCTGGTTGCACAAAAGAGGGGCCTGAAGTTGCAAGGCTCTGCCTCCCATCTACTTTTAAATATCTCAGGCACCATGTGTTGTGTGGTGCTACTATGATGTCTTAAAAATGTGACGGATCTGATTATTCACCAAGTATTTGAAAGAAAGGTTTTTTGAAAGCTGGAATATGTTCCCTGAACCCTCAAAACCTTGGGCAAACACACCCATAAAATGAGTAAGGTATTTACATCCACAAGGTATCCCATAATTTTATAATACTCTGCATCTCTTAATGACATCAGTAGGGGTGTTTCTCCCTGCTTTGGATTATGGGAATAGACAGATTAATGTTTTAACACAAATCACCTGTCAATCACATACCAGCACCGATGTGATGAGACCTGAAACAGAAAAAAAAGAACCTGTAACCAGGGTGATGTAGCAATGTTGTTATTCCAAATGATTGCGAATGACTGTATTTGACATTAATTTCCAGAATGGCTTTAGAATACCAATGACAGAAAGCACAGGATAGGACTCCTTAAAAGAGAAACTTCACCTTGTCATCGACTTGTTTTGTTTGTTTGTTTGTTTGTTTTTTTAGAGCCAGTTATTAATGTAAACCAAAAGCAAGAAGAAAAACTCAGTATCTATGTTGTTTTGTGTAAATCATGACCCTGTAAGTAGTTTCTCGTAGGAACTAATTTGTCTGCCGTATTAGACCGGCCAGCCTTATCACTGTGCAGAAGGAAACTGTGTTTACCTGTGACAGGATGTATGGATTTTATGTTGTTCCAACTGAGATTCAAACACACAAAAAAATGCTTGAAAAATGTTCCTACTGTTGTTATCCTGAATTCCTATTTGTCCTCACAGAGAGAAATACCAACTATTCAATGAAACTATATTGCTTGCATGTCCTGTAACAGCTGCTAGTTTGGGGTCCAGCTGTCAGAAGCAGCCCAGGTGATTCAGACATCTGAGTGGGACCTTGGCTGAGAGCTTTAGTCTCTGGTGGTTAAAGAGGTTAAAGGGTAATAAATTTCCTCCTGGGACCAACTGGGGAAATGACACGATATGGGTTCTGCTAACCGTCCTTTTAAGTGGCGTAACTGCTTTTTAACGACTTCCTCTCCATCCCTCTGAGTGCTTGTTTAGTCTCTGTCCCCCAGTCAGATAGAAGAGATGCAAAGCTTTTTATCTGCATTTGTGTCTGCTATTGGAACGAAGCCATAGCTGTTTGGATGGGTGGTTAAAGTCACTTTTATGCGTTTCTTTTTGAACCAGAATCCTGCTGATTTTTACAGATCAGCTCTACTTTGGCTCATCTTTGTGTTGAATGTCCTTTTAATCATCACTTACGACCTTAAAGCAAACTTTTACATTGTATATACGATTGTTTATATGTTCAAATCCAGTTGAATGGGAAAAAAAATTGTTGCTGTGCAGGAAATGCAGTGGAAAAACAGTGTTTAGAGGCAGCTGAGGTCTTTTGTTTCCCTGTTAAATGAAGCTGAAACACAGCAGCACTTTGCATCTCTGGAGCAAATTAAATTAACATAAATTTACATCACATATTGTTGTTCCTAAACTTTTAAGGCAAGGTTTTCTTTATGCTCTATGTGACATTATTGATGGGTATTAATATGCTTCCGTCAGCCTAAACAGATAAAAATCAAAGCTGACTAAACGGAAGTGTTTTTTATAATCACCAAATTCCTTCCAAATTACAAAATTTGGAGAGCGAAGGGAAGTTACTTCTTGGTCCAAACTTTCACGACAGGAATTAATTCATCTTGTTTAAGGCTGCAAGTCCTGGAAAGATGACTCACATCGCTAATAGAAGTTTCGAAAGCAAATTCGAAAGCAAAGTCAGCTCTGCTACAGCATTTTGAAGACTTTGACAAGGGAATACGCTCCTTTCAGCTGCTGTCTTGACACAAGGTGTTGCTATAGCAGGTATAGAAGTGTTTTACACCAGATGCTCTTCCTTGTCTACGTCTGTCATTGAACCAGCAACCTTTCATTGCCTAAGCAATTGTGACAGAAGTACAAAAACACAGCAATAATATAATCATCCAACCCGGAATCTCAGTTTCTTCATTGAAACATATGGATTAGCTCATTATTACTTGATGTAAGATACACATTTTTCCAAACTGTGTTTTATGAGTGCAAATGATTTCGGTGTCTATATTCATTCATTACAACAAGATTGCATCAAATTTGGAATTTTGTGTGTTTCTCAGTCCATATCACAGATAGGTAAATTTGAACTTCTGGTATCCACCATAATCACAATAAATGGCACAGGCATTCCCAGTGCTAAGTGGAATTTTCAAGTATCTGTACTCTATTTGAGTCGTTTTTTGGTTTTTTTTTGATAACTTTTTACTTTTACGCTCTCAATTTTAAACAAATATCTGTACTTTCTACTCCTTACGTTTTCAAAACAGGCTTGTGACATTATGTTTTTTTTTATGTTATGAATTGTGCTGCAAAACAAACTGAGGTAGATTTACTGATATTTAAAGGCTGCATGAAAATCCTCTGCAGGTTAGTGCAGGATAGACAGGTTAGTTTGCTGTAATGTGAAGGATTTAAAGTAAAGAAGCATTTGTGACTGGTGCTAACTGACTGTGGTTTCATGTCAGAGTTAGGTTAGCAGAAGCTGATAATGCTGAGATTCATCCACTGAATTCCACCTTCATACCAACTTTATACAGTCTAATATAAAGACAGTATAAACAGTGTACTGTCAGTGTAGAGGACGGAAATGAGGCAGGACATCTTATGAAACATCTTGTTAAATTCAGATGTGTAAATCCACAAAGAGCAGTAAACCTCAGAACAGCAGTAGCCCAGATCAGCTGATCACAGCCTGTATATAAAGAAAATCTACTTAAGCTCTCCATAGAAATTAGTGCGAGTTGTGAGTCTTTTCCGTACTCTGAACCACTACAAGTGATTTTACAATTCCATACCTGCTCAATCCCACTTTAACCTCCTCCCCACCTATTTTTCTGTGTTAAAGGCAAAGACACCCTCCACAATGCAGAAATCATTTTACATATTTCTTCTTTTTCTCTGCTCAAGATTTATATGTTTACTTGAAAATTATGTAAGAATGCAGTCCCCTGAATAAACACTGGATTCTCTGTTCAAACTGTCATCACAGGCCTCATGAGGTGATGTCGCATGTTTTCATCAGGTGACTTTTGTTTACCCAGTGGGAGTAACCGGCAACTTCTTGGGCAGTGGACAGAAAAACAAAAACCTGAGCTGTAGTCCCCGCTTATTTTCCTTTTTGTTTTTCTAACTCTCTGAAGACAAAAAAATATAAAACAAATTAAGGATAATGTTCTCAGAAATCATTGATATAATTTCTGAGAAAAATCAACAGTTTATTATTTTTTCATTCAGTAACAATGAAATTATTTTACTGTGGATTGAATGCCAATAATGAATGAATAATATACCTGCTGCTGGGAGACTCTGTTCATTTGATAATCACTGTACAAATGAAACCTGTCTCCATGTCTACTTGACATTCTTTGGATTACTACTTAATATCTAAAAAGTGGGACTACGTGTGTTTCATGCATGGTATTGCCCACTTTTGTTTCTACCTACATGCCTGTCGGATTATTTCACACTCCCATGGAGCATCCTCTGTAACTGCTGGCATTTCTGAATAATCATTTTGTTTCAGTATCACGCCATGCTCACATGACTCTAAATTACCCAAATACCATTAGGATTTCCGCTCATCTCTAATGTAACATGTGGACTAAATTGAATTTAACACACTGCTCACTCAAGGTTGGTGTCAAGTGTTATGAATAAACGTGCTCTCACCTGAATGAAGAGACTTGATTAATGCGTTCCTGTGAAACAGCAGCAATCAGTGGTAAGAGAAGAGGTGGGTGGAGAGAAAGAGCGTTGACTCTCTGCTGCTGTTTCCTGCTGCACTTTGGAGATCTGATGGATAATTACCAGCAGCCTTCTCCCTGATTAGTGATCTGATGAGACTGCAGCACTACAGGCAGAAAACACATCGCCACCCGCCTGATTATATACGACATCGCAGACCTCTGTTGTCACTTTGTATCCATCATAATTGTTCTGGAAAATTGATCTGGAATTGCAGCGTGGCTTCTATGGTGGCAAAACACTGTCAAGTTTAAAAACATGATTAAGCAAGTGAATCTAACATGAGCAACAAACAAAGAGCACACAGGTAGATATGCGAACTCTGTTGTGCTATTTCAGCCATACCTAGCAGTTTGATTGCAGCATAGGGTAATGCAGGTGACATTAGCCCAATATCCCCATTTTTCCACTGTTTTGCAGGATAGGGCTGGTGGTATTATATCATTTTCTTGTCACAATCCACATAAAACAAACATTTAATTGCTTCCAATACAACACATGTATGGTGTATAACCAAGGTGTGCAGTTAACTAGCTTATTTGTGTGTGATGGATATCCATTGTTGTGCAATATAAAAATCACATGCAGTGTCATACCATAGCACTACCATAAACGTGCACATTGCAGTATGCTTTATGCCCATCCCATGTACACTGTAGTAAACACAAAGTAAAGGGTGAACATAGAAATATTTACAGTCTGTTGATAGATTCATGTCTATTTTATTTATAGGCAATAGCAGTGCTATAGGCTCTAAGGTGCTTTAGAGACAGGCAAATTTATGTTCCACTACCATTCTGGATCTCATTTGGCTCCTCTCCCCTACATAAGCTGCCATTATAGGTTAAAAGTATCAGCATTGGTATCTGAAATTCTGCTGCCGTATTTACTTTTTATTAGATCGATATCAAAATTTGGGGGTCATCAAGCATCTGGGAGGAAGTTGGAATACCAAGAGAGAACCTGCAATGACATGGAGAGGACCTGCAAACTCCACACAGTTACAAAAGTATTATATTTGCCTGACCTGAACTACACATTATTTCCCTAACCAAAATATACCCTGTGCAAATATCACACATACATTAAAATTTTTGCAAAAATTTAAAAGAATCAAGTGATTAAAGGATCGTTTAAAAAAATCTGGTTTCACAGAAGTATAAATGAGTACTACCTTTCACCATGTAAAAGCTTTTTCTCCATTGTCTTAGTTACCAGGGTGACCAGACCTACCTCAGAAAGGTCACAAATCTTACATTAACAGCAAATGACCATTAACATTAAGGAGTCATTAACCTTCTTAAAAATCAACCACTATGGTTATTTTTCATTGATGTCCTACTGCTAAATTATTCATCTTTAACCAAGTCCAACCAACCAGTTCTCTCAGGTGTTAACCAAACAGTGACAGGAAAAAAGTAGTATAAAATAATAATAATGGTGTACAGGACACCGCCACTATATCCTTTTGTCAAGTGAAGGCTGCGTGAAGGCAGGATAGGACTCAAAACAGCTTTATTCCTGAAAAGGACCAAAATATTAAACTGAAAAAATACAAAAACCTAAACAGGCTCGCAGACAGAACACACAGTACAGAATCACAGAGGTCATGACACAGACAAAGGAAAACACAGGGGTTAAATACACAGAAGGAGCAATCAGGAAATGGAAGACAGGAGGGAAACACAGCTGGGACAAATCAGGCCTAATGAGACAAGGGAAGCAAAACCAGAAACACTGACATGAGACAGTGTTTCAAAGTATAACAGGAAACATAACAGACACGTGGACTTGACAAGGGGATACAGCAGACAGAGGAGACATCAACACAAACAGATACCAGAAGACTAAAACTCTAACAAAAACCACACAAAGAATCTAAACTTAGAACAAACCCTATAACCCATTAGACAAAGAAAACTAGAACATAATAAAATAAATAAAATAAAAGTACCAAAAACACAAAAGACTGGGTCGATGACCCAGTCACCCTAACACCTTTGTGACGCTACCCAACATGAACCGATTGTAAAACAACTGTTCATTCACCGTAATCAAATTCCCTATAAGCTTTCTTTTGGCAGTTTTTTTCTGTGTCTCCACACATGTGGATGCAGCACCCATTCACATATTTCCATGAAAAGGTTGAATATTGAAGTTTTTGTCTGACTATAGATGGCTTTTTGTTATCAACTATAATTCATTACCAACTTCAGGAATGAGGGAAAGTTTTCAAACTAGAGGGACGTGTGGCATCGAGCAGGGTTTCGTGAGAGAATCAACAGCATATCATGTGAGAAGTGACAGTTTTAAAAGCATCCTTAGTAATCCTCATACTGGGCATGACTTAGCTGGTGGGAGCATTTATTCAGTGGTCTCTTTGAACTAAGGTCCTTTTCCAGCCACATTTCCGCGACTCATAAATACCCTGTACATTATTTTGCAGTAATAAGCTAACTTGACATAATATGTTTTACCGCTAATGACTGTAAATGGGTTGGTACAAATTTAAAAAAATAAAAATAAAATCTTCTTGTAATTTCATCAAATATTTTATACAAGGTAAAAGTTCAAATTGTTATGAAGTTATTTTCTTATGCTGGAGAAATATTCGTATATTACACTAGGAGGGCACTGTGATAGTAAGGGACAAAGTTTCAAGATTAGCCATCTCTTCATGGTCTGCCCTGATTACCTCCATAAGAGGATTTAATATTTCTCCTGATACATATCAATTATCAACACCAAGCCACCTTGGGGACTCTAAGTTTGATAATAAATTTTCTTGAACACTTTTCAACATCACCTTTGTCTCTTATCGCCACAGCAGATAATGATGTCGAAGGAGGTGAAGGGCTGAGGATGGTTTTTGACACCGCTACATCTACACAATGTCCACCATTAATTAGGAACACTGGTACATATCGTCCCCACCCGGCCAGCGTGCAACCTTTCAGTGATCCGATAAGAGTGCAGACATAGATCACTCGGCTTTGCTGTTCCACTGATTACATCTTCAGCCGCATTATGCAGAAGAAGCTCCATAAATAAAAGTGATCTGGAGAACACAGACTCACTAAACACCTCATGTATTATTGATATTGTGCTTGCAAACAGCCAGAGTTCATCCCTCTGACCGCTCACCGCTAAAGCTCATCTCTCAGAATGTCAACAGGACCTCAGTCTCACCTTTTCAACCTCCAAGTGTCGTGACAGATGAAGGAAGGCAGAAGTGGTAGCAACGTACAGAACGTGTGTGAACCTTGTTTTTGAGCTTGTGAGGCAAACAAAAAGGACAAAGATATTACACAAGAGGTTTAAAACTATGAAACGAAGGGTGTTAACAGAGTTTCTTCAAGCTGCTTATCACAGAACTTTAGTGGACAAGGACGAGACAAGGACAAGAGAATAGAAGCTGAGATAAAGGTAAGAGTGTAAAAAATTATTATTTTATGATTCCTGCAAACTTCTTGTCTCCTTTCAGAAAAGAAAACATGATAGAAAAAAGAAAAAAGGAAAAAAGAAAACAATCAGGTGAATGAAGAGATCCAATTGTCTGAGATAGAAAACTGACAGGTCATTTCATGAAGTTGTCATTTTTCACACAATAACTTTAGCATACTTAATAGAATTAGACTTTCATAATATGAATTTCAAAAGACCTTTTTGACCAACCTGTGTGTACTATTTACATAGTAGATAGAAGTGGGTCAGCACTTGATCCTTATTAATTGCTCGATAATTCACCTTACTTTAAAAATTACTAGTAGGTAAGAGCTAGCTTCATGTTTTCAGGGTTAATAAATTAATCAATTAATGAGGTGACTGTTGTTGTGATTTGGTGCAATAAAACCAATGAAACTAAACTGAATTGAATAAATACATTAATGGGATGTTAATATCTGCAACAGAATCAGCTGTACACCATCTCTATTACAAAGACATATTCCAAATTTAATACAAACAGTCCCAACAATACCCAAATCAAAACCAGCAATGAGGTGCCAGTAAACACACAAGTGCAAGGGCAGGACAGGAAACACAGGAAACACAGACAGTAGCTCAACAGACACAACGACAAAGGACACAAGAGGGACTGGAGCGTATATATACAGCAGGCCGATTATGGAAGAGGTACAGTTGAGGGGTTTACTAGAAAGCAAGTTACACTCAGCCAGTCAGGCTTTATTTGTGTTAACTGGCTTTAGAAAACCTAAAACCCCATTTGGATAAAATTGGTATCCAATTGGTATCCATCTTACCATGTTAGGCCAGGCTTTCTGCTTTGGATTCTGTGTTTCTTGGATTTCATACATCATCTGACCATAAAATTATCCCTATGATCACACTAGAATCAAATATCAGATGATGATGATGATGGAAAAATGGGGATACAATGGGAATATAAAAAATATAAGAACAGAATGCAACACTATTGTAAATAACACAAGACATTAAAGCTGCAGGAAATTGTTAGTAACAGGTTTTAGACAGAGTAGTAAAATAAAAGTTAACTTGAGTTATTATATTTTAACGCTGTTATTTATATGTACTGTAACGGCTGCACATTACATATATTATTTTTAATGTTTCATTTTGCTGTTGAATTTTTTATGTTCCTCGTAGATTTTTATCAATATATTATCATCATCATCTCAATAACGTCCCTGATTATTGAGGTGGCTCTCATTTTGTGTTGAAGAAAAGTCACATGACACACAAAGCATCCCTTTGTATATGAGTATGCACAACATGCTATTTCCTTTTGTGTCAGTCAGTCTATGTTTTTGAACATGTACTTCATGGACTTTTGTAGTTTTATGTTTTAATAATGTAGAACCTTTTCCAGCGAAAATATGTTTTTACTGGAAAAGCACTCCTCAGTGTTGGGATGATGGGTTCATGTTTTGCCTTTCATTGACAGCAGTCTCATACTACTGGAATGTTCTTTTACCTAAACTAAAACACCTGTCCTCTGTATTTAATATGTGTTTAATGAAACACTAAGTCCTATTCATACAATCTAGTTAGTTAAAATTAATGTTTAAAATAAAAGATCCTGTTAGTCTTTACTGCCTCCCACTGTAGGCTCTGGCCTTGTTGGGTATGATTTGTTTTTGGCTCCAGTCTCAAGGATTTTAACCTCACTTGGCACAGTTCAGTGCTCGCCAAGGCTTTCTTGCCACTAAGGACAGTTTATTGTGAACAATCCTGCACTTCCAAGGGAACTTAGAAAGTTTCTAGAAACTTTTTAGGGGGTAAGGTGTTTAAAGTTGAAAAACATTAGATTGAATAGTGAACAGGTACATTTAAATAAAATTAAAACAAGTAATTTCTGCAGGTTTATCTGTCTTTCTGACACAGAAAAACAAGTTTGATCAATGCGGTTTTTTTTAATGAATTGCATGAAGGATTTTAGACATAAAGGAGTTTCAAATTTATATCAAGCTATCCCAGGTCACATGAACAATACTAACACCATTGCATATAAGGTTAAAGACTAGAGCAATAACTGTAAAATAGTAGTAGTAACAAATAATAACAGAGCACAAATTATAGAGGAGAATACCCAGGGGTTAAAATGGGCCAAAACAATTAGGATTTACTGAGTAATTAAATCTGATAGGCAGATTAATGCATAATACTGTTGAATGATATAATTTTTCACGCATGGAGATATTCGCTCCATGATCAGAAAATGACATACCACAGTCCTGATCACACCTTCAACACATCTCATGCTGTTGTTATGTTATGAGTTTTTGGTGCAGATGTCAAAGTTCAGCATCTCACCAGCACTATGGAAAAGAAATGAGTATAGATGAAGTAACATTTTTTTTAAGTGGCAGGTTATTTAGAATAGAATAGAATAGAATTCAACTTTATTGTCATTGCACATGTCACAGGTACAAGGCAACGAAATGCAGTTTGCATCCATCCAGAAGTGCTTTAGCCATGATATAGATATATTACAATATATATTAGCAATAATATAGATATGTGAGTATATTACAGAAATGGGTCTATTATGGTATGTTATAATGTACACTGTATGAAGTATGTTATGAATATGCTATAACTATAAGTATGTACAGGCTGTAGTGAGTACAAGCTATGTACAGGCTATGAACAGGATATAAATATGAAAAACTATACAGAATATGAAATAAAAAAAATAAAAACAATTATACAGAAATATGAGATATACAGCTATACAGAAATGTGAACTATGCAGGTTATAAACAGTTGTAGAATTAAAAATTATTGTATTGTACAGAATGATTATTTACACAGAATTATACAGTAGTGCAGTTAAGATAAGTGAGATATGTGGATAATTTCTACAGAGGCTATATAAAGTCCTAGTGGTTGTGAGTGGTGGTTCAGTCCATGTTATTATTGTGTGTATGAGGGTACAGTTGTCCATTGTGTGTGTAGGTGGTTGTGGGTGTGTGTATGTCCAGTCCATGTGTTAACGTGGGTCAGATGTCAGGAGGCAGAGTTCAGGAGTCTGACAGCTGTGGGGAAGAAGCTGTTCCGGTACCTGGTGGTCTTAGTCCGGAGGCTCCTGTAGCGCCTCCCAGAGGGCAGGAGGGTGAAGAGTCCATGTGATGGGTGACTGGGGTCTTTGATTATTTTCCCAGCCCTTTTCAGACACCGCTTCCTGTAGATGTCCTTTATGGCAGGAAGTGGTGCTCCGGCAATGCGTTGGGCAGTTTTCACAACCCTCTACAACGCCTTCCGGTCCGAGGCAGAGCAGTTCCCGTACCAAACTGTTATGCAGTTGGCCAGGATGCTCTCGATGGTGCAGCGATAGAAGTTCACCAGGATGTCTGAGGACAGGTGGTTCTTCCTCAGAGTCCTCAGGAAGAAGAGGCGCTGGTGAGCCTTCTTGACCAGCTTGGAGCAGTCGGTCGTCCAGATGAGATCCTCGGAGATGTGGACTCCCAGGAACTTGAAGCTGCTCACACGCTCCACAGCCATCCCCTTAATGTAGATGGGTGGATGTGGGTCAGCATTCCTCCTGTAGTCCACGATGAGCTCCTTGGTCTTCTCAGTGTTAAGCAGCAGGTTGTTTGTGTCGCACCACTCAGCCAGACAATCCACCTCCTCCCTGTAGGCAGCCTCATCATTGTCACTGATGAGGCCAATCACCTTGGTGTCATCTGCAAACTTAATGATGGTGTTAGAACCACCGGCAGGTCTGCAGTCGTGGGTGAAGAGGGAGTAGAGGAAAGGGCTCATCACACAGCCTTGTGGTACACCGGTGTTCATTGTGATTGTTGATGAGCAGCGGTTATCCAGCCGGACATGCTGGGGCCGGTTGGTCAGGAAGTCCAGTAACCATTTACACATGATTTCAGATGTAACTTTCCAAATAGCTTAAAAAATAGTAGCAAACACATAATGTCTCTGAGCATTTTGTCACACATTATGTCACCATAGCTAAATTTAAAATTGCTGTATTCACCAGGGAGAAAAAAATGATGTGCGACACTCTCAGAGATGGAGAAAGGTCTAAGAAACACAGGAAAGGAGAAGAAGATGAGATATTTTCAAAGGTTATGACTGCTCGGCATGTGAAATTTGATGAATTGGAAATTTAGCTTACTTGTGATGCCCTAATTCAATCTCACTAGCGTTCTTTCTCTATTTTTATACATATATATATATATATATACATATATGAGTTTGACCAGTTTGTTTTGTTGGGGGCGCAGCTGTAGAAGTAGGGTGACGCAGGTGGGGCAAAAGAATACACTTTAATTTCCTCGTCAGACACATTGAACTGCAGCACAATAGATGCTGCTCCAGCACCTTTCCTTGAATGCATCAAACACGGTCACATTAGTATGTATCCAGAAACACACACACACAGAGGTAAAAACTGGTGAAAGTGAAAGATATAATGGGCACTTGACAAAAAATTAGTGCAAAACAAACATATGTCATCACAAGGAGGGGGAAGTGAGCTCCAAGCCGGCATGATATTGTACATGCTCACAGGACAGTTAGTTAGTACCAGGCTGGGCCCTCTTGTGCTTTCAGAACTGCTTTTCTTCTTCATGGTGATTTGATGCTTTTTTTTCTCCATATTTTCATCAATGTTTATGTGTTTTGTGCTTTTTATAACTTGTAAATTTCATAATCTGCTACCTACAATTCTAAAATAGTCTAAACAGTCAGTATATTTAGATGTCCAGATTTGGTATACGCTGATGAACATTATTTCTTGAGCCTCCTAGCATGAATATGGAGCATTGCTGTTGGTTTTAACATCTGCTGTCACCGTCAGTGACAAATGAAAGAGAGAAACAGACACCATGCAGACACCCACTGGTGGACAAACATAGAGAGCAGGAGGTATTAATGACTCAGCAAGTATTGAACCGAGTGCTGACAATGGCAACTGAAGAGTGTAACATAAACGTTGTGCAGACCAAATGCTGAATGTCGCAACAAGAGGAGATAAGGTGCTTGATTGTAAGATTTCTGTGTGAATGTCTGGTTTTAGTGCAAGTGTGAACATTTCTTGGCATTCCTACACGCTGCTCTACAGCTCTTTAAAATAGTCTCACTTGCGAAAAATAGTGAGTAGATTTGAAATTTTGGTAGAAAACATACAAACCTGAATATCTGGTCAGTTGTACTTATAATATCCTTAAGCACTGTGAACTCCTTGCATCCATAATCACTACCCACACTGATTTTACCCCACAATACAATCAGATCTGTAGGCGTTTTAAGGTTCCAATGACATCTACTATTTATACCCATCTGTGCTGGCAGCATCCAGCCTGTCATGCTGTGTGTCAAATTCCCTCAACTCCTCCATGTAATT
Organism: Pelmatolapia mariae; assembly: GCF_036321145.2. NCBI lineage: Eukaryota > Metazoa > Chordata > Actinopteri > Cichliformes > Cichlidae > Pelmatolapia > Pelmatolapia mariae. Next base: position 31,576,688 of record NC_086242.1, on the reverse strand, counting down.
ATTCAGTTTCTGCTCCTGTAATACATCAGTAATGCTGTTTATTGCCCAAGGTCAGAGCAGAGGGGCTAGGGAGCCAAGCCTGTGATGGATTAATAGTTACCAAGGCTTTGAACTCTCTGCGACACTGACACATTTCAGCAAATCAACAAAAAACGGACTTTTTGAGACTCTTTTTCTCTGACACTTGGGAGAAGCGGGCTGAAAATATGGCCTCGGTGTTTCCTAGTGTTCCACTGTGATGTGAGTCCTCATAAGCAGTAAACACAGGGCTAAATCACATACCTCTCGAATGCTAAAGGAAACCTAAATGGATTTTGCTTTTTCGGGAATCACAATTACCTTATCAAATTGATGAAAATGGGTCCTTTAGCAGCTGTTAACAATAAATGAATTTGTGAAGACAGTGCCCGTTTTTCATTCACATTTCATTGTTGCAGTGTGCCTGTGAGGGCTAAGAACATTGATTCAATTCACCCCTGAGTAATTCTTCTTTGCACTTTTCATTTTTACCTAAACACCTAATCATTCAGCCTCGTTCCATCATCTCAGAATCCAGTGTGATTCTGGTTTGTGCTGCTAAAGGACAATAGGCCATTCAACTGCTTTTTTAAAAAAAAAAAAAAAGATAATGTTCAGATCACCTTGAACTCAAACACTGCATTTGCCTCGGGTTGTGTGTTCAGCCGCATTTCACTCAAACATCCATATAACATAAACACTCTTGTAAGCTCTGCCTCTAACACCTCCCTCTTTGGTTCATGGCCTTGCCACAGTTGGTAAAAGAAGTTTGCAGCGGCAGTCTTCAGGGTTTTAGCCTGAGTTGCTCCTTGAGGCTTTCATAGCTCTGTAGTTGAGTTCAGTTCAGTAGTACCAAATCACAACAACAATCAAGGCGCTTTATATTGTAAGATCCCCCTATGAGTAAGCACTTGGTGACAGTGGGAAGGAAAAACTCCCCGTTAACAGCAGTAGAAACAGGCTCTGCTGTGATCAGTTAGGGGTGATGGAAAGGAGACAGAACCAAAATCACACAGAGGTGTCGTGGTTCTGAGTCATTTTGTATTATGATATATTATTTAAAGTTCATTTAGTAGCCCTGAGTTGATTCTGTTTAGATTTAGGCTCCACTTGTGTCTTTTTCCTGTGTCCCTCTCTGTGTGTCTGTGTTTGTGTGTTTGTGTGAGTCCTTATGTCTTGTTTCCCTCCCTATGATTCATGCAACGTTTCCCCTGAGTGCCATGTCTTCCATTTCATGTCACTGTTGTGTTGTGCTTTCACATGTACTCTCTTGTGTCCCCTCTGTTACGGGGCCTGGGTTGTTGACCCAGTGGTTTTGTGTTTTTGGTTCTTTGATTGGGTTTATTATATTTTTCTTTGTCTTATGGGTTATAGGGTTGTTCTGAGTTTAGGTTCTCTGTGTGGTTTATCTTAGAGTTTTACTCTTTTGGCTTCTGTCTGTGTTCATTAGCTGCTGTCTCCCCTTGTCAAGTCCGCATCTCTGTGTTATGTTTCCTGTTTTACTTTGAAGTCCGTGTCTCAGGTTAATGTATCAGTTTTTGCTTCCCTTGTCTCGTTAGCCCTGATTTGCCCCAGCTGTGTTTCCCTCCTGTCTCTCATTCACTGATTGCTCCCTCTGTGTATTTAAGCCCTGTGTTTTCCTCTGTCTGTGTCATGATCTACTCTCTACCATGCTGTGCCTTTTGCCTGTCAACTGTTTTGTTGCTTAGTTTATGTTCTCAGTTACATTAGGTTTCTACTATCCAGCAATAAAGCTGAGGTTTTTTTGAGTTTACGTTCCAGTCTTCTGTGAAGCTCACTTGTCAGTCTACATCTCAGTGTTTCCTGTTTTATTTTGACAGTCTCGTGTTCCATGTTCATTACGTCTAGTTTTGCTTCCCCTGTGGCATCCTGTTCATTTGTGTCGGCTGTGCTCCCCGTGTGTTTCCACTTTCCTCTTTATCCTTCTGTGTATTTAAGTCCTCTGTCTCCCTCTGTTCACTGTTGGAACGTCTGCTAATCTCCCCAGCGTTTCCGTGGTTCAGATATTCAGCTATTTCCAGGTTTTGTGTATTTTAGGTTTTCCCACTTTAGATTTTATGTTAGTCTCTCCTGTAGTTGTTTCCCTCATTTGGTTTACGTTTGTGTATCCGCCGCAATAAAGGTTCACCTTTTGTTAAGTCCAGTTTTGCATCTTATCGTCTGCTTTTGGGTCCACACCTCATTCACTCCACATGATCTGCCATTGCAGATTGTGACATGAGGAAGGAAGCCAGAGATTAATGATAACTAATGATTAAATGCAGAGTGATGTAAAAACACATTGAGAGTGAAAAGAGGTGAGTGAAGAAGAAACAGTCAGTGTAACATGGTTAAATAACCTGCTTGAAAGAAAGGAATTTTGGACTGAATGTGAACTGCCACATTCTTTCCTAAATAAGATTAGGAATTTGGGATGCTTAATTATAAAATGTAATCAAGAAGCTCTCTCTCTATATATATAAATTTTATTTATTAATATAACAATCACTTCAAGGTGCCTTAAGAGTGCCGACTGCTAGTTTACAGAGATTCGTGCACACTCCTTCATTCAGTAACTGTGCATAGCAATAAGTGCCATGATGGGGATCGAGATAAATTTGTCAAACGTATCTTGCACTCAACGCTGCTACTTCTTTCCTGCTTTCCATTTTTCATGCAAAACAGTGCATTGTAGCACTATGTATAATGTATAATGAAAAGTGTAAAATGAAGACAAGTACAGGTGAATCTAAGGTCAGCTGCCTCAAATCTTTCCTTCCTGAGTAAATCCTCAAAATTAGAAGCTGAAAAAATTAACTGAATAAGTTAAATTTTTGAAATGTGAATACTAATATTTGTGAGGCTGTAGTCTATAAAAATTATCTAAAGCAGCAGTAAAATATATACTTTAAATTCTGACTTAACTTTGGTCAATGATCTCTCCTTTCACATTTCACTTCCATCTGTCATGTAATAAGCGATAAAGGACCTACTTTATTACATGCAAAAGTTCATCGTTCTTCACTGTTGAAGGTGCAAAAACACTATCACGTGTCTGAGTGATGCATCTGAAGACCATCATCGTCATACTATATACACATCATCATATCAGGAGCTGCCCTGTTTGCTGATAAACATGCTGAAAGTCATACCATATACCCACTACGGATGCTGATTGTGGTTAAGATAAAAACACACACACATGCTGACAGTGTTTATTCTGTATGAAACCAGCAGTTTTACTTGCTTGCAACATCTTCCCAATCACACATTTGGAAGCAAAACTGAGGCTCAGGCAGGGCAGTTGGTAGTTTTTTATCCATTTGTCAAAGCATCTGGCACGCCTCATAACATCTCAACAAAAACATCACACATGAGTGCATTTGATGGGCTTCTATTTGACGATAATCCAGAGAATCTGTGTGGAAAGCTAAAAGCATAGTGAAGCAAGGAGGAATGATGTTTTTATCTAATTTCCTATTTAACTGTCATCTTCACTTAATCTCATTGGAGTGTGATGTGCTCACCAACACACTCTCCTACCTTCTATGGTCTGGGAAGGGTAGGAGGCAATAAAAAGGCTCCAGGTTTATATTCCTTTTACAGAACCATAATTGGATACACTGACATGTGTCAGTGCGGTCAGGTAGAACAGTGCAGTCGGACCCTGGCACTTTAATCGTCTAGTTGTGTGTACATCAAGCAAGTTATAAAGTATACTTGCATTAGGCTAGGATCCAGCATGGTCTCTATTGCAGCATATCTAAGGGAGGATTCACAGATACACAAAATTACAAATCTTATTGTGCCAACTGCACAGAGGCTTTAGGTTTCATACTGTCAACTGTGCGATCACTCAGCATGTTGTTTAAAACAGTAAAACAAAAAACACATAACTTTTATTTTTGAAGTCAATCACTGACAACTTCTGACCATCTGCTAAAAAGCCTCCCAGGTACGGATGTCTATGTCTGTGGTAAGAGCAAGAATCAAAGCGACACTTTGTGGTCCCTGTTCTCTGCCAGTTGCGAAAATGTGAACCGGTTTTGTTTTTAATGCAAATATATCTATTTATAAATGCATTAAAATATATTAGATATGTTAAAATGCATATTAGATGACTGTATTCCATTTTAATGAGCACAATCTGCAATGGCAACTTGCTCATCTAAGTGGTGCTGTTAGTTCCACACATTAAACTGGACTATTCAAGTAGAATATTCTCTTTCCTGCCGTCTGTTAAATCCACATTAAATGAAGGCAGTAAATTAGCGAGTAAAGCCTGTTAGACTAAAGCTCAGGCTTCAGACGGCATTTTTTTCTACTCTTGATTCTGCATAGTGTAATGATAGTGGAAATCTCAGTATGGTGATCTCAGGCACACGGCCCCACCCACTTCCTGTTCAAACCCTCTGTTTGCAAGAGGCAGCCAATCTTAAGAAAGCTGGCTTGAGTAGAGGAGGAGGGAGCTAAAACAGCTTGTTTCAGGCACAGGATGAACTGTGGGCCTGCAGCTGCAGCTTGACTTTGTGGTTTTGGAAATGAATAGCTACAGGGAAACCCAAGTAAACAGGAATCATATAGGTACCAAGAATACCTAAAAAAAAATACATGTAGCAAACTATTGCACAGAGAGGGGCTGTCAAAAGTAGTACCAGAACCAGTGTTTACTCTAAAGACAGACATCTACTATTTGTGCTCAAGTTCTCACTTCTTCGCTCCTTCGCTTCTACTCCTCCGAAAGGTGGTTTTTTTTTTTTTTTTTGCACTAGGCCCATTATACCCCATACTCATCTCATCCTGGGACGCTTTTATTCTCTTCTGCCCCCTCATCTTTCTTCTTCTCTCATCTATAATTTCTTGCCTACCACCTACACTGTTCTATGAAGATATGTACTGATATTCAGCTACGCATAAAATCAGCACAGTTCATACCGCTAGTGGTGCAAGTGTTACTAATGGTTTTTCAAAAACCATTTTAATTGGCTTAATGTGAAGGCTCCTGACTGATGTGACAGTAATTTTGCCAGATCTAAAGCATTAACAAACTGAGGCCTTTGCTGTTCAGAAATCCCTCCCACTCCTTCCTACCAGCCCACTCACTGTAAGAAAGACCGTGAAAATAGACACAATGAAATTACAATCTCTTCTAATTATGCAAAACCATTTAAATACTAATGGTTGCATAGTCTTTGTGCAGCACTCCAGATATTCTAATGAACATATGGCATAGATTAAATTGCTGGCAGAGCAGTCAACAGCTGATTTTGGCAGAAACTGTTTCTTAATTTTTCTTTAAATTTTGGCTGTTATGATGATAGCAGTCATTGACTCATATAAGTCAACTTCAAGGTATGCAAAGAGGAAGCCCATACAAATGCTTTTGCTTCAAATATTAAACAACTTAAATGTAAACTAGCAAAATGGAACACACCAACAAGGGTTAGTGCCAGAATTGAAGTGAGAGCCCTGGGCAGCTCAGGGCCAGGCCCAGGTGAGCCAAATAAGGAACCTTAGTTTTAAGCTAATTATCACCAAGAGCTGCCAGCACTGCCTTCAGGATTGTGCAATTGGCATTAAAATAGGAAAATCTGTCATTTTCTCTGCTCCTCTACCAAGTGGACCAAATATTGACTTTGTGCAGACTGCATGTATTATATAAATCAAATACTGAATGGCACCTTTTGAATGAATTTTTCGCCTACTTGGCCCACAGACTGCTTTTTCCTGCTTTATTAGGTCCATCTCTAGTTTATTCTTTGAACTTCCTTTTTTTGATTTCAGATTGGTTCAAACAGCCTACTAAACATTTTTCAAGGTTGGGAGCACAGACTGAGAGGCTATATGTCCTCACATCTCCATACTGGTTTAAAAGACAACATTCATTTAACATTAAATATCAGTGTTTGATAATCTGACCTTTTACCACTTTAATATTGCTGGAAAATTATAGTATAATGACTAATGTTTACCAGACTCCTGTGCAAGAAAGCGTCACTTTTCTTCTTTAAGCCCTGGCAGCCATTATCACTTGTGCATTATGTTGTAAAAACAGTCAGTGACAGAAATGTAGGGGCAAGTTGAGATCTCCTCTTTCCCCCCAAGAAAGCTGTGTCAGCTTATTTACCAGCGCCCTTGTTGACAGATTACCTCTTTGTTGTTTACATCCAATGGGGAGAAAGTCAGGTAGTTTAATCTATGGGTACATATTGCTCAGAGAGTGCTTGGTTTGCCAACTTTCTTCCACACATCCTCACCTAAGTAATTTTTCTACAGTATAAACGTTGACGGATGCTCTGGGCAGCCATGGAATGGTCATCCTTACAACACGAGAGCACTCACTTCGGATGAAGACATGGAACACAGAGGGTCAGTAACCCTTTGTAGTGCACAAACCATGGGTGCATTAAGTAAAACTGGACGCTTCTTTAGGTTTGCACTCTTCAACCACACCAAAACAGCCACACAGTCCAACAGTGGTCCTGTGGGCTTCATATATACATACATTCAAGATGTGTTTTTTTTACCCAGTGGTAGAGAACAAAACATTTCAGTGCCACAGGCCTGTGTACACTGTGTCTCTGGGGTTGGTTGTGGTGGGGCTTCCATTGATTAGACTTGCTTTTTCCAGCAAGTGCTTGGTCAGGTTGAGACCTGGGGAATTTAAGAGGCTGTGAATTCTTTGTCCTGTTTCTCAGATCATTCCAGAAATATTTTTTGTCTGTGTGGCAGAGCTCATTATCCTGTTAACCTCTTAAGCCCCAAGCCTACCTGATCTCCTGCTTTTTGCCCCCGTATCAGGGGGCGTTGGGGCTAAAGGATGTAATGCCTCTGCCATGAAGGGTTGTAGGGTTATACTTAGCATAAAAACCTTATTTAGTTAGGTGGTACCTATAACGTTCACATAAATCACAAGATTTCCCAGCAGACAACTGCCCAGAGCATCACACTACCTCTGCTAGCTGGTTGCCATCCCATGATACATTCTGCTGCCACTTCTTCCCAGATGAGTCATAGCATAATGTAAAAGCATTTTGTTATCACTAGCTTGGGAGGCCAGTGGTCTGTCCTTTAGACCGCTGGGGCTGCTGCAACTGTCAGACAGCCACCATCTAAAAGTAGGGGTTCTGACTTGAAATCTAATGGGCAGTCATCATTCAGGTTAAAACCTGATCATGCCAGCCAAGTCACTGCTTTTTTTTTCCTGTTAGGAGTACTGAATGTTCTATTTTGTCCTTTTGACCTTCCCTCACCAAAACATGTGCAGGCAAAATGGGTCCTTGCAGAACACGACCTACTCATACCACAGACAGAATCATTTTAAAGCCAAAATATACAAAATTTAAAAAAAAAAAAAAAAAAAATCAAAGTTCCCAGTCATCCAAAGTGCAAACTAGCAGATAGGTTCAAGGGGAAATGTTGACAAAAATACAAAGAATTCCAAGCAAAGCTTTGAGATTTTGCAGACTTTGCAGAAAGCAGGATATCCCACACAGAGAAGTAAATGGATGAACTGATGAAAAAGAGCAATAAGTCTAACTTGCTTGCTTAACTCAAGTGCTGGATTTACACAGGCTTTCGTCTAAGAATTATGTGGTCAATTATCTGGCACCTAAGAAAACAGAGGGGGATTTCAGGAAAAAAACAATACATGTTTGGTTGGTTGGGTTTACATTGAGTTTTGTATCTTATCTGTTTATCTTAGCTGTTTACAATAATGCAATTCAATCTCTGGACCAGAGATTCAGGGACAGCGGGCTTTAGACAGGTACAAACCCAAATCAGAAAAATTTGTGACAGTATGGAAAACACAAATTAGAAAAAGTATTTTTCCATTGCAGACAATACGAACACAAAATATTTCATTCCAAAAAAGGTTACGACAGGAGCAATTTAGGGCTAGTAATCAGGTAAATTGGTTAAATAATGATGTGATTTAAAACAAGTGATGTCAACAGGTGATTGTAATTATGATTTTGTACAAAAGCAGCATCCAAAAAGGTCTAATCCTTTAGGAGCAAAGATGGGCCAAGGATCGCCAGTTTGCCGACAAATACAAGAGAAAATTATTGAAATGTGTAAAACCAATGTTCCTTAAAGAAAGATAGGAAGAGATTTGGATATTTCACCTTCAACGGTGCACAACATAATTAAAAGATTCAAGGAATCTGGAGGAATTTCAGTGCTTAAAGGACAAAGGCGCAAGCCTAAGCTGAACAACAGTGATCTCTGATCCCTCAGGTGGCACTGCATCACGAATCGTCATTCATCTATAAGCGATATCACCACATGGGCTCAGGACTACTTTGGCAAACCTTTGTCAAGTACCACAATATGTAGTTACATCCACAAATGCCAGTTAAAACTGTACTGTGCCAAAAGGAAGCCCTATGTTAACAGTGTCCAGAAGCGCCTTCAACTTTTCTGGGCTCTGAGGCATCTGGGATGGATGATCACACAGTGGAAACGTCTACTGTGGTCAGATGAATCAGTATTTCAAGTATTTTTTGGGAGAAATGGACGCCCTGGGCTTCGGACCAAAGATGAAAAGGATCATCCAGACTGTTACCAGCAACAAGTCCAAAAGCCAGGGTCTGTCATGGTATAGAGTTGTTGCATTTTGAAGTGCAAAATGCGACAACGAAGACCCCGTACTGTTGCCCACCTTAAGACTTGTTTGCAGGAAGAATGGGCCAAAATTACACCTGAAACACTTCATCACTTGGTGTCTTCAGTCCCTAAACGTCTTTTAAGTGTTGTGAAAAGGAATGGCAACATTACAAAATGGTAAATGCTTTACTGTTCCAACCTTTTTTGAAATGTTTTGCAAGAACCAAAATTGGAATACTTATTTTGAAAAAACAAAACAAAAAAATAAAATTCATGAGCAACACATTAAATAATGTTGTGCTGTATTGTTTTCAATAAAATACAGGTCAAAGATAATTTAACAAAGCACTGTTTTCAGTTTGATCTTATTCCCAACTTTTTCTGATTTGGGGCTGAACATTTCAGGGTGATAATGCCAGCAGGATGAATCTGTGTGCTTTAAAAAAAATCCATCTTCAATATACAGAACAATTTGCAAATGTAAAGTCAATTTGTGGCTTGTTAAATGAACATTGACGATTCAGATAAATGATGCTGGGAAAGGAAGTGCCCCTCAAAGGTATGTGCACATCCCTGAAGCTCGGGGTCAACTGCCAACTATGGTGATAATTAATATCACCAGCATGCAGTTTGCCGCTTGCTATCGTTCAGCCTCGTCTCCACATAGTTTTTAAAGTAACCATTCTCCTGTACAGAAGGCTGATGGCAAACCGTGAATTCATGCCTCTTACTGACAGCACTAATGTGAGGCTTGCATTACTTCTTTTTAATAATTACCATTATCTTTGATAAGTCAGTGTCAAACGCAGCGACAGGGTTTCTTTTTCTTTGGTCAAAAATAAATTTGAACCTTTTTCAGTCTTCAGTGATTATGTGAACGATAAATGATTCTGAAATTGGTTCTGAAATTAATCTCAAGAGATGTATTGACGTACTGATTACTGATTGCTGTGATATCACTGCCGACCATTAATGATTCATCTCCAGGCTCTGCAAAGCTGGCTGAATAACAAAATGGGGGAAAATCTGCATAATGAAGTTAAAGTGAGTGCTGTGAGGCAGAACACCACCTGTGACCCTTTCTCCCTTACAGGCTGCACAAGGAAATGTACAAGAGATGATAAGACAGCAGCAGTCAAGGTAAAAGACGGATTCACTTGAGGGCTTACCTGATTTGTTTGTTCTGTCTAATGTGGCTGCAATGGTTAAAAAAAAAACAGAAAAAGGAGGATAAAAGGGAGAAATATTAATAATAATAATAATAATAATAATAACAATAATAATAATAATAATAATAATCAGGTAAAATAGTCACCACAGTATTGATCATAAATTAGTTTGTGCATGACTCATTAGTTATTTTTGGAAACGTTTCCCTGTATCAGCAGGAGTTCATGCACAAGCAGGTTTGGAGAGTGGAATGACAGGTTTTTTGTGTTGTGCTCATCTTCGGGGAGCCCACACCCTGTCACTGCAAAGCCCACACAAGAAACAGACAGTGAACACATCTTAATCTCTTGAGTTCTATATTTAAATAAAATGTTGAGTTTCAGACTATGCTTAGCTTTAATAGTTATTAAAACGTTTTAACAGCTTAAAAATGAACAGATAACAAAAATTATCAGCTGATGCGACTGGTTCCAAGGTCTGATACTACACCAGAGATGCATAATGTTGTACTATTTACCCCAAAAATCTGGTGATGTCCGCTGATGTCACAGGTAGGGCAAAATCCCAGGAAGAAAAAAAGATAAATTTGCAGAAAGGCTCTTTTCAGACATTTTGCACTGAAAATGAGCTCTTTGGGGATATGCAGTCATAAAGTTGTTTTCTTATACATGTAGCATTTCATTTCTTATAAAATATACTGGCTGTTGTAAAGGAGAAAAGTTTTTTTCAGTACCGTATTTTCTGGACTATAGAGTGCACCTGGATATAAGCCGCATCCGCTCTATTTAAAACAAAACAAAACAAAACAAAAGATATACAAGCCGCACCGGGCTATAAGCCGCAGATATCTATGTTGAAAAATTAGATATTTACTGCATGTACAGAACGATTTTGTACTGTAAATGTACATGTATGTACCTGAACAGATTCTTTCCGAACAGTGCCTTTTAACACGGCAGCAACTTTGCTGATTAAAACGGAACAGAACCAAGAGAAAATAACCGGTATTTATTTACCTTCATTTCTCCTGTGTTTGAAACCAGAAGTCACTTTAATCATCTTAGCTGAAACCCATGAAGTCGTCTTCTTTAGTGTCTTTTCGCATGCGGCCAGTTTTTGTGAATGACTTCTCACCACTTGTCATCCAAGTCTCCCACTCAACCCGGAGTGCAGCTTTAAATGCCCAATTCACACTGATGTCAAGTGGCTGCAAATACTTTGTTGTACCTCCAGGAATCACAGCTGGAATGGAGTTTGTTTTCTTGATCACTGCTTTCACAGAATCTGTGATGTGGACCCTCATGCTATCCAAAACAAGCAGTGCTTTTTTCCAGTGAAAAAATCCTCCCGGGGCGCTTGCCGTAGCACTCCGTTAACCATTCCTTCATTAGGCCTTTCATCATCCACCCTTTGGTGTTAACTTTGACCACTATGCCTTTCGGAAGTTGTTCTTTCGGCTTAGTTGTGCGCTTAAAAATCACCATTGGTGGAAGTTTTTGTCCGGATGCCGTGCATGCCAGAACGCAGGTGAAGTGAGTCCTCTCGTGGCCTGTTGTTTTCAACAACACGGATGATGCACCTGTCTTGTTAACAGTCCTGGTCAGAGGCAGATCAAACGTTAAAGGTGCTTCATCCATATTTATGATGTCGTCTGGTCCGATGGAGTTTTCTTGTATCTTTGTTTCAACGAATTTGTGGAAGTTTTCAACTTTCTCCTGATAGTCAGGGGGGAGTTGCTGACAGAGTGGTCCGTGACCTGATGGACAGGTTTTTATGTCTCATAAATCTGAAACACCATGACGGCCCAGCTTTGAAATCTTCAGTATTCATTTCGCGGGCGATAGTTTTGGCTTTCAGTCGGATCTGTACAGTGGATTACATTTTCAAGTTCAGGCCACCTGCTTTTATGTCCTCTGAAAGCTTTTCTCGACTTTTGGCATTGCACGAGCTCTTCCCGCTGCCGCCTCCAACGTCTCACCATAGATTCATTGACGCTAAGCTTGGGTGCAGCAGCGCAGTTTCCTTCCTGGATAGCAAGATTGATGGCCTTCAACTTAAAACTTGCATCATACAAACTTCTTCGTGTGGTTTCCATGATGAAGGGGCGAGGATTTGAAAATAATTACCAGTTGGTAACTTGTCATGCGTGTTCTTTCTGCTTCCGGTTAGAGCGCCCCTAGCGGTGGAAGAAAAATCCACAGAATAGCCACACCTTTGTATAAGCCTCATGGTTCAAAACCTAGGAAAAAAGTAGCGGCTTATAGTCCAGACAATATGGTAATTGGTTGCTTCTCTACATCAGAAGTGTTACTGGTACACAGTTATATGTGCGATTACACTGGAAGCATTTTGCTTCTGACATTCTTTCACCTGTATTTTAATAAATCTCACTTGCTGACTTCAAAAGTAAAAAAAAATCATTTTCATCTAGCATGTGTCATTATTTAAAAGTTATTTTACAAGCATTGGGCAACTAGGATGGCTGGAGAGAAACAGCAATGCGTTTCAGCATTTAAGAAATGCATTTGGGCTTGAGAAAAGTGAACCCAAAATTGAGGAAGGCGTTTTTGTTGGTCCCGAAGTCCATGAACTGATAATCAGTTCAAAAGGACTGATTGTCAGCAGCATGGGAAGTATTTGTGCAGGTTTTCCATTTCTGGATTTAATATTAATTTGTTTTGGCCATTTAAACGGGTGTACTGATGGTTCATGTTCCATTCGGGAACTTTGTTTTTGTATTTGGTTTCCTTTCTTTTATAATTCATTGTCTAGTCTTTACTCATTTGTTTTACTTTTTTCACATTTGTTAGCCTTCTGCAACAAAAACTACTTGTCTGTCTTTGGAAGAAATCATAGATTGGGGTAAAACAGGATTTGGAGTGAGAAACGTGTCACTATTGCCCAAGTTATATTTTCAAAACACAACTTGGGAATAATGTCATTCAGTTTTGATGTGCCAGTGTCTTTAGTTCTAGTAATATAAGTCAATATATTTACAGGCTGCTGTACCCCATTCACCCTCCGCCTGAGGTGGATGGTTTGAAATACATTGCATAGCTATATGCTGAAAAGTTTTCAGTTCATTTCTTTCTCTAAGACACGTTTCATCTTTTAATGTTTAATCTCATCAGAAATCCTGTATTAAATCTTGACTCTAATGAATATAGACATATTTGAAATATCAAAGTCAATGGGGATTCTGGTATTTAATGTTTTTATACATTACAGTTGAGCCAGCACTCATTTTTAATCTGTTTCATCTATCAGTAAGATTCAATATTGTGTAACAACAAAGTAACTCTGGCTAATGACATAAACAGACACAAACAAATCAAGCCTAGAAACAAGAATGCAACAAATCACAGTTCCATCGTGCCACAAAAAAAAAAGTACAAACAGTTATAGGATGTGCTGTACAGTTCATGCTCTGGAGGCACAGCACAAATACAAAAGAGTTTTTACACCAAAAATGTGGTTTAGTTATAATCAAGAACACAAACAGAGAACACAACAAGTCCCAAATGTTTTCCTGTCATTCATGCAGTCTTTACTTTTCTTTTTTTTTTTAACAAAAATGGAATTTGATGGACAGAAGCGAGGACGCAGATGGAGAGGAGTGAAGAGACACTATACTGTTTTTTAATCATTTACTCATTGATGTCCGGTGCAGCCTCATGACAGCTCAATGCATCTCTTGCACAACACACAACATCTTAAAAACTATCTTCCTCTGCCCAACACTATCTGTCTCTTCTCTGGGCTTTGCTCTGGATTTTCTATAATTCCACACTGTCTGACAGACCCGTCAATCACAGCAATCCAAAAGGCTTTGCTTGCCCTTACCATGAACCTGTTATCAGACCACACTGCCCACCTGGTGTCATGTCTTATGTTCAGGTAATTCTGAATCACCTTCAATTGTCCTTATCTCTGCTACCAGAGACAGACAATATGTTATCTTTTAAACTATTCTATCACAAAGAGATTTTGGTAAAATTAAAATTAAACAGTGTCATTAATAATCTTTTTAGATAAATGTTTACTACCAACAATGTTTTTGTCAAGAAGGCCCAGAGGCCAGTAGGTGGGAGTGGACCCAAAAGCAGACACAGACGGAACAGTCATAAGGTTTTTCACAAGCTTTATAATAAACACAGAGAAAGGCAACAACACGGCGTGGGTACTTGAGTTTTTGTTTTTCTATTTAAATTCCTCTTGGACATTCATATCATCTTTCAGAATCATTTTTGTCATGAGGAATTGCTAGTTTTCTCACCAGAACTTTTCTGAGGCCTGCCAAAAGTCCTTCGACGTGCCTGCTTGAACTCCTCCCACAGAAGTTTTAATTCTGAAACTATTGAAAGGACTTCTCACTTGGCCCTCCAATACCTGTCAAAAGCCTGGACAGTTTTTTTTCTTCAACAAGACTGCCTCCCACCACCAGTGTCCACCAACCACTCCTCAGGTTGCCACCATGACAGGCACTGATAGAATAGAATAGAATAGAATAGAATAATCCTTTAATTGTCCCACAAGGGGAAATTTGGTTGTATCAGCAGCAAAAACACACATATACAAACAGAGCAGGACACAGAACAGAAGCACAATTTTTACATATTTACATCATGGACAAAAGTTACCAGAGCAGAGTACTGTACAGTTGTTTAAATTAGCGTACACATAGTGTGCAAACGGAGCAGGATACTGAAAGATGTTTAAATAGTTAAGAATATTTAGAATAATTAGAAAAGTGTCCTTATAACCACAACTCTGCAGCCACCTCGGCAATGGAGGTCTTGAAAAATACCCCATTCAGACTCTATGTCTCCACCTTCCACCACTTTGCAAGAGAAATCCTTCCAGACATGACAGTTAAAGATCCTTCAAAAAAGGGTCTCCACCACATTTTCCCAGCTCTTTGGGGTTTTTTTAGGTCTGTCTGACAGACTTCCCTACCATCTGATGCAGTTTATCACAGTTAAGGATCAGATGATACAAAAACAACTTTAGGCCTACGATCCTCTTCTATCAAGTATATTTATGAACCACCTTATGGGATAGAGTTTGTTGTGGCCAGTACATGAGTATAAAGAGTATAAAGTATAGACAGAGTATAAAGTATAGACAGAGTATAAAAGAAGAAACTGACATAGATCTAACTGAGTGTAGCTGGATCTAGGAAATGAGTGCCTAAAGTTTTTAGAACATGTCTGTCCATCTAGTGTTAGTACAGAACTTGGCTTCACAGGGTTGGTTGGTTGTCTGCAGCTAATAGACTATCTGCACTGAAATGGGAAAATCCATCTGTAGGGTGTAATGGTACTTTATAAATGAAAACAGTGTGGAGGACAGCCTGTGGGAGTCGAATGTCCTAGTTGTTCATCGCACTAAAGAATGGAGTTGGAAACTCTGATTTTTGCTCCTCCTGTACTTGGTGGTGCAATCTGCTCCTTGTGTGGTTGGTCAGCAGCTGCTTGTCTGTCCGGAGCTTGAAGTCCCACAGTACTTTTGGTGGTGTCTCATTTCAGGACTTGAGGACTGTCAGTCTATATCTGTCATACCTATACTATTCCAGCCAGTTGGGTCATGTTGGGTGTGTTGAATTCCTTCCTGTCTTTGTGGATCTCGTGCTTAGAGCCAGTTCTGTCCTACAATGGTCAGAGCCTCTGTGCTGTTCTTTTTGCCTTTTTCTAGCTACTGCCAGCATTTCTTGATGATGTTCGTGATAGTTCCTCTTCCTTTCCCTTATCACCTTCTGTCTGCAGCATAATGAGGCATTCTTAGAGCAGCTCATCTCGGCCATTGTCTTGTATTCACTAATGTTCTATATTTCATCCTGAATTGTGGGTCTGACACTCACTAATCCTCCCTCTTTCCGTTGCTGGACTTCAGGTGGAGACCTCCATGCATTGTGATGAGTTTTCATGTCTTGACATCAGTGGCACCTATCTCCTCTTGTGACCAGCTTGTTATTCCAGCTGTTATGTGATGACCGGTAGGGAGTATAGATTGATGGTTTGGATCTTATCTCGCCAGTGAAATGGATGTTGTTAAAAACTGAGAGAATACAATCTCTTCATTTACCAGTTTGAGGACAAATAGAAAATGTTTCCAATGACATTTTGCTTTTGTTTGACTTGTGTTGTTAAGTTTAATAGCAAAAATATTTGGTGGGTACAGAGAGAGAAAAATAAAAACTAAAAGGTTGAGTCCCAGCAGAGTGGTTTGGTTTAGGGCTGGAGGTGATGACTTGGGTTTAAGATGAAACAGGGACTTGGGGAGAAACCTGTGTAAATGCACAGATTGTCTGAGTAAAGAAAAGGCTGCTCAGGAGTGTCACACAGAGGAGTTGAAGCTGTGCAAAAGTTTAATGTGAAAGTTTTGGGTGGAGAGAACAAGTGCTGGATTCAGGCCAGGAGTTGAAGCACGGATTTGTGTGCTGTGGAACAAGACGTGAGATGAGCTGTCAGCCCCGTCAGGGTGCCCTCAAGGTTCAACAGATTTATATACAAATGTTGTTTTTTCATTAAAACAGAACCCTGTTTTGTGGATGGGATTTGTTTGATCTTTTGTGATTTTAAGAATAACCTAGTAAACACAATTAGATTTCAACAGAAGAAAGCACAAATCAATTTCTACATTTCTTTGTATGTTTTATGGCCCTTTGACACATTGTTTGAATTTGACTCTCGCAGCTGCTTATGCCGTATTTTATTACTTTAATCCATCTCTACAAAATAAAACCTTCGTTGATGATTCGTATTCGGTGCTCTGTGAACACTAAGTGTGTTGCATTTTAATAAACTAAACATAGTTTGCCTTCAGTAGGAAAGAAAAGTGTGTTGTGGCTCACCACAAGCCTCCAGTTTCATGCCCTCAATCCCATCTTTCTCCTCTCTTGCTGAGGACAAAACAAAAAGAATACATGTATTTAGATTTCCCACAAATCCCACAAATATTGCAGTCTTATCATGCTGATATGACAGCAATTATTTTGGCACTCCTGCTGTGGTTAGTGTCTAATAAATTACTGTTTTTATGTATGTAGTGATGTATGTGTATGTTTGTGTTTGGACTCATTAGCCATGAGCAACTAACACCTATTAAAGTATCATGTTAAATCTGCAGGTCATCTGTGTCTGAATTGTCCTTGGGGCAGTCAAGTGTTTGAGTGGAAAAACAAAACACAAAATATGATTATTTTTTAATAGATTTTAAATCTAAACACTGGCATCAGCAAAAGTTACTTTAAACATATAATGTGGAAAAAAAAAACCTTTTAATTATGAGCTTCTGAAGAAACGTCACAGGATTCATGATGATTGCTGCATCTCCCTCATTAAAAATGAATAGGAGTTATTTGAGAGTGTTATGCATATTGGTTATAACAAAATGCAATTTAGAAAAAAATATCAGTCACTTCAAAACAAAAACGTTTTGCACAGAAACCAGTCACAGTGAATCCACACATAAATTGTCGATGGGGGTTTATGTGGTTCGCTGTTGGAACACAGGTTAAGATTTTATTCACCACAAAATAAACCACGGGCCACAGCCATTAGTCTATGCAGAGGTACTAAACGAGTACTGGGTGAATATATGCACAATGCAGACTGCATGCTGCATACAGTCCTGTTAAAATTTTCTTTTCATATGACTGCAGATAGGAAAGAATACAACAGAAAAAAATACACACATTTTCTTCTTCAGTCTTCGGTGTAACCTGTTACAAAGTAACTTGTTACTGTAATCACATTACAAGTTTCTTCAGTAATCTGCATACCAGGCAGATAGAAAACTCCAGATTAGAAACAACTGTATTATAATGCTAACACAACTTTGTCCCTTGGTAGCACCTACACAGACAGTATGCTAACGCTAAGCTAGCCAAGAACCCAGAGTGACTTAAAGCTGAGTGAATGCTCACCACAGCCTGCGGTGTACATCAAAGCTTGAAACCCGGATCCTCCATAGCCGGTTACCAAGACTACATGAAGTAATCTCAGAAGATCTATTAGATGATGTGAATGCAACACTACGGACAATACCTACGGCGACCATTACCGATCTACACTACAGCAGCATCAGTGAGATGCTTGGCTACAAGCTGAACAGCCACAAGTAGCAGTACCCTCCATATGGAAGGAGACTATAGGCAAAGAGCAAGGTAACACGGAGGGAGGTTAGTCAACTATCAGAGCTGCAGAAAGGTGCAATGAAAAAGGTGCCTAAGAAGTACAGCAAGCTGTCCATACCTGCACAGAAAGGAATTAGAAAGAATACCAGAGGCGCAAAACACCAGCTACTGGTAGACCGACTAGGCTCCCGAGACTGCAAGGCTAGGCTGGTCAACCTGTGCACTGCCTGGAGTGATTACAAGAAGCCCTATGACTCAATGCCCCACACCTGGATCCTGGAATGCCTAGAACTATACAAGAACAACAGGACCCTAAGAGCTTTCATCAGGAACTCAATAGGGATGTGGCGTACAACACTGAAGGCCAACTTCAAGCCAATAGCACAAGTTGCCATCAAGTGTGGGATCTTCCAAGGAGATGCTCTGTCCCCACTACTGTCTGCATGAGATCATTAACAAGAATGGCTATGGATACCGACTGGTCCACACCACCAGGATATACAGCAATGACATTGACAATATTGTTCGGACTGGAGAAGTGTAGTTGGATGATAGCAAAGAGTGGAAAGGTAGTTAGAACTGAGGGGATTGAACTACCATAAGGCAACACTGCAGACATAGATGACAGCTACAAATACCAGGAAATCCCACAGGCAAAGCGGAACCATGAAGAGGCTGCTAGGAAAGCTGCAACCACCAAGAACCTGCAGAGGGTCAGGCAAGTCCAGAGGAGTCAAACGAGGAAGCTCCTGACCATGTATGGAGGGTTTCACCCCAAGTCCAGCACCACGAGGCTGTACGCTGTATGCTGGTGAGTGTCAGTAACAGAGTCCAGGATGAGACAACAAACATCCACGAATACATCAGGAAGATGGCCCCAATCGACTGCGTGCTCACTGAATACCTCAGGCAGCAGAAACCCAAGAAAGAGGAGGAACCATCATGGAAGGACAGGCCCCTGCATGGTATGTATCACAGGCAGGTAGAGGAAGTGGCCCTGAGACAATCCAGCACATAACAGCAGGGTGCAAGATGCTAGCAGACAGGGTATACATGGAACGGCATAAGCAAGTGGCCAGCATAGTATACAGAAACATCTGTGCTGAGTATGGAGTTGAAGCCCCCTGGTCAAAATGGGAGATGCCCCCTAAGGGTGATCTTGTGGGACTTCCAGATACAGACAGACAGACAAAATTGTTGTGCCTAACCAACTGGACATAGTAGTGGTAGACAAGCAGAAGAAGACAGCCATAGTGATGAACGCTGCGATACTGAATGACAGCAACATCAGAAAAAAGGAACATGAGAAGCTGGAGAAGTACCAAGGGCTCAGAGAAGAGCTCGAGAAGGTGTGGAGGGTGAAGGTGACAGTGGTCCCAGTGGTAATTGGAGCACTAGGTGCAGTGACTCCCAAGCTAGGCGAGTGGCTCCAGCAGATCCCGGGAACAACATCAGAGATCTCTGTCCAGAAGAGTGCAGTCCTAGGAACAGCTAAGATCCTGTACAGTACCCTCAAGCTCCCAGGCCTCTGGCAGAGGACCTGAGCTTGAAAGATAGACTGCCCACAGGGGCAAGAGGGGAATTAAAAAATTTATACCCTAAGTTCACATACATGCACATTCCCAGAACGTAAACATTCCTTATAGTCCTGCTGATAATGCTTTTCTTCTCACAGACTATAAAAGTAATGACTGGGCTGAGACACTTTTCCCTGAATCCATTGATACTTCTATGTTGCTCATCTCGTGGCTTCTGTAGACTGTTCAACTGACTGCTGAAAATTTCAGGATTATTTCCTCTACAGAGAGTAAAGTAGCGTGTAAAGAAGAGAGGCAAGTTGGCTCTTGTGTTTGTTTTCTTTTTCTCTTTTTTTTAAATACTCTGAGCTATGCATCAAATTTAAATCTGCAAACAGATTTCTAATGAATAAAAATGGATAATTTATCTCCCTTACATCATTTCATTGGATGTGGAGCTGCACACGTTTCTACAGTTTGAACATTAAAGGCCACACTAATCACTAGAAACATAATCTAGCTAAACAAAATAACATGTATGTAGGCACTGGTCAAAAACAGAGCCCAAAATATCATATCAGGGTCACCATTTAATGAAATACAAGATCCAAATCACACAGTCCAAACAAAAAAAACACACAAAAAAAAACTTTTTTTGCAGTATCTGATGTTAAGTAATTACAGCTTAAAGCTTCTGTTAGCTCTCAACCAGTAAATTGGATCCTACCAAACCTGATTTGACTGATCATAATTTAGAGCCTGCTTGGAGAAGGTCATAGGTTAGGAAGTAGTTGGTGGGAGCTATTAGTCTATGGCAACTCTGACCTCCACTACTGCAGTCATAAGAGAGAATTTTTTTTCCTGCAGGTCCACGCTGTCATATTTACCTTACCTTTAACTACAGCTGGATGACATTATCAGCTATAGTTCTGCCTGCAAAGAATCATTCAGACAATATTAGTGGCTATAAGGAGAAATGATCCAAGCTGACAATCCAGTTCAAGTAAGGATGCAACTGAGTATGAATAAACTTTGTATCATTTCTCTTAATAACAAATACAATTTTAAGAAAGACAAGAATTAAGAAAACAAGTCAAGAATACATCTCCAGTTTGTTACTTAGTGTATACTGATCATAAAACTCAGCAGCCATTCACACACTGAAATAAGGCTGAAGGCAGCCTAAAGGCACATGAACGTGCAAAACAGACACATAAGCTTATATTTTTAAAATCATGGTGTCTGCAGCATATTCTTCATCATATATTTAGTGGTGACTCAAACCAAATTAAACTTTGGTGACCATTAAGTTATCTACAGTGTGACGATGTTCATGCAAAGCTTTGTTCAGATTGGCAGACTCGTTAAAGAGCAGATCAGGTGCATAGAGGCGTTCACACAAACGCACGCTATGAACATTGTAGTAAGAAATGCTCAGCACAACCATAACTTATACATATTGCAATTTGCTCTTATGTGCTGAGATTTAGAGCCTCACTTGGTCAAATTCATGTCATAGGGTGACCCACAGCACAAGTGCGACTGTTTCTAGATTGATACATGGAAACAGGGAGAGTAAGAGATGATTTAAAAATGAAGACAAAACTTTGCAATGCTGCTTTTTTATGTATGTGACAAAGGGCACACAACAGGGACTCAGTTTCCACCTCAATGGTTGTTTTTAATGACAGCACGAAACTCAATCTGCGGCATAGAATAAAACACAGGGATGTCCTCAGCAGGCATCTGCCTGCAAATCCACCAGCAGTACTCCCTGTCGAGAAATAACTCAACTCCTCAATTGTGAAATGTGCTTAAATCCACAGGTGAAGTGAGATCAAAGTAGCGTTCCTGGTGTGCAGCACAGTAGAGTATTCCTGTGTGCTTTCCTTAAAAATTCTGCAGTGAGGAAAGAAAGAGAATTTACCGAGTATACGTCCTGACCTCTTATTGGTCTTATTGTTTAAATACAGAAAAAAACTGAGGGATCCATGAAAAATAACAAATAAGAGAGCATCTTTTCTACGTGATTACTTTCTAATGGATCCTATTGACTTTGAATTCAGTTACAAAGTTACGAAGATATTTTGTTGGAATACTGTCAATATTTTATTATATTTGGATGAAAAAGGAGAAAAATGAAAAATAGATTGAAGTTATGTTTATAAGTATAGAGTGACAGACAAATAAGTAAACACACTACTTGCTGCTTACAGCCTCTAAAGGATGAGGGTATTTCTCTTGGGAATAAATTATATACAGCTTAGTGAATATGTTCCACAGTGAGTAGTGTCATGCTGTTTACAAAAAGGGTAATAATTTATGACAGTAACAAGGCTAACAGGTGGGTCTGTATGAGTCCACACTGTGTGAGTCCTTTGAGGGCTGGTTGTCAGTTAGATAGCAAGAAGTTTTTGGCAAGAAGTGTCTGAGAGAGGAGGTGGGTTTGGTGGATCTGGACGGTTCCTGTCTCCCAGAAGAAGGCTTTTCGAACAGGTGCTTGCCGGGGTGAAAAAGGTTGGTGACAATCCTTGCTGCCCTTTTTTTCTTCCTGACTCGATGAGCGGTTGCTGCTGACAGCGTATGACCCGCTCAGCAGTGCAGACAATGCTCTGCAGCTTGCCATTGGGGCCAGAGGTGGCCTGCTGATTGATAGGTCTGGAGGGCATCTGAGCATCTTAACTAATTATGATTAATGCTTCCGTGTCTAGTGGATCACAAACTGCAGATGCGTGAAATTAACTTTAATTACCGGGTTTGTACAGTTCAGTTGTTTTTGTTTTGTTTTGCTCTGATAGAACAGTGAGCTGCTCTGCGGATGAGCCAAATGCATCAACCGTTTCAAAATGGCTCATGGTGTGCATTTTAAATGTACTGTGTAAATGATATATAGATACATACTTTGGTGTTACATAGCCACAGAATAATGAATTAAGACAAGGATAATTCCATATTTTATCATTTGTAACATGAATATATGATCATCCTCTCTGCTTGTGTTCATATCTTTCTCTTCAATAGGCGTTTAATGTGAGCTCACAAAGCCTCACAAACACTGTTTTGTTAAGAGGCTCATACGGCTTTTGAACTTAACACCTATTACATTTGTAGAAATGTTACGCCCTTAGCCGGCTGATGTAAAAAGGTTGTCTACCTACTAACAGTTCTATCTTATAGACAGACTCCCTGATGTGAACATGATAAATACTCTTTTAAAGCCGCATTAAACTGCATCATTTCATGCTGACTGATTCAAAGTTGAATATATCACACTTAATGGAGTCATAGGATCCCATGCAATATTCATGAGCCAGCTCTCACATTCAGCCAGAGTTATGAAAACACGCTGAGCAACTTTTTAAAAAAAATATCTGTTCTCTTTCTTTCTCTCTGTATCTGTCAGTTTTCTTTTTGGGTGATTAAAAACCTGATTCATCATGTACTGATATAAGTTTACTAGCTGATGACTATATTGCAATGAGCAACCCTGTGTCCTAGAGCTATATTCATAATAAGAATTCATAAAGATACAGAGTAATTAGGTAAATTATGTGAATATATTTATCTAAACTTTCAGTGTTTTAGTTTTGTAGGCACTACTTTTTTTTTGTGAATACACACAGCTGTGCTGACTTCACAAAGATGAAAGATGATACAGGAAGATTTAAGACCAACTAAAACAGTAATCAGGAGACAGTGCTGTGAAAACTTTGATTAATCTTGATTTTGTCTTTTCTTTAGTCATTCAAATGTGGACTTGCTGGTGTGTTTTCCTGATCATTGTCCTGCTTGAACATGAACTGAAGGCAGACATTCCCCTTCAGGATTTCATGGTTTCAATTTTAGGACATTGTCCAGGTCCTGAAGAAGCCCCAGACCGTGATACCACCACCACCAATGTTTGAGTGTTGCTATGATGGTTTCTTTTTGGGGGGTTTTAATACAATTACTTTTTCCTCATTGGGTCAGGGAGGTTTTGGTAGCTTTGTATGGAAGGAATCATAGCACTAATCAATATGAACTAGACTGGCTGTCCTTCCAGAGTATTGCAAGGTGATCCCGGGACATCAGATGGCCTGTCACAATGGCATATAAATGCATAAAACCCTGCATAGATTCGCAGCTGAGTGTATGCACTAAGCAAAAAAGCGTGGAAGCATGCATTTCATCAAAATTACAAGGTCATTTATACACATGGTCTTGTTCAGGTTTCCTCATGAGCACAAACCTCATTGCCACTTCCTCCTCAGCCATGATCATACAAAGGTGCTCCCTTATTTCATCATTTGCATATAAGATGATTTACACTTAAATTATCACATATAGCAGTTAAAACAGCTTCAAAGAAGAAATACAATTTGTCTCACAGGAGAAGTGGAGAAAAGAAAATATAGGTTTGATGGACTCGTTTCTGAAATTAGAAACAAAAGAAATAATACTGAGGGCGAAAAATGAAGAAATCATGCAGAAATAGCAATGGGCCCCGATGGATGTAAAAACAAACCAAAACAGAGAAAATAGTCCGATTACAATCGAGAACTAATACAATGCAATTCATCCAGGGAAGAAGAATATAATGTAGTTCACACTATGTTTGTGAATAGTGAGTTGTGTATATTGAAATATAATGTAATGTGCTAAGGCAGTGGTTTCCAAACTTTTTTTGCTGGGCCCCCCTTTGTTTACAAGAAAAATGTTCACCCCCCCCCCCCCCCCCCCCCCCCCCCCCCCCCCGTACGCACGCACACGCGCGCACACATCCTCAGTGTTGGGAAGGTTACTTTTAAAATGTATTCCATTACAGAATACTGAATACATGCCCCAAAATGTATTCTGTAACGTATTCCGTTACGTTACTCAATGAGAGTAACGTATTCTGAATACTTTGGATTACTTAATATATTATCATGCTGTTTACAACTACGTGAATGTACTATTGCTGTGATTTATTACTGTTACTGAAGGTCCGCGGCTCCGAACCGTAGTAAAGGGACATCTGGCTAATACGGTGGGTTCGTGTCGGGCTCGTAGCCGAAAAATAGCTTTACTTTGTTGTCTGGGTCAACTTTGCTAGCCAGAGACAGAGAGAGGCGTTGAAAGGCTGCTCCAACGGAACTTATTTTTTCCGGAGGAAAACACGAACACAGTGTACAGTTGAGTCTTAATAGCTTACTTACAGCTGGGCTCGTCAGGCACTCTTCTTGGCTGCAGTGGTTATTATTATATTTACATGCTTCCAGCTCCCGTTTTTGCTCCGTGACAGCTCGGACTTTCCTTTCTCTCCCTCCCTCGCTCACAGACACATAACGTGTATGGCAGTCCATTCTCGCTGCAGCACGGACTACACTGCCCATGAGGCTACATTCTTTAGGGCCATGCCTGTAGCATTCTGCCTTTTAGCTTAGCACAACAACAACAACAACAAAGCGCTCTCTCACCCAGGAAACACGCAGAGAGAGAGCGCGTCACCCAGTAACCATGGCAACCGTAACGCTGCCGCCTGGAATAACAGAACGTAGCTGTCAAACAAACCCAAACAGTCCTGACCCGCGACAATATGAAACAGGAAAGTACCGCCGTGTAATCCATTTATTTCAACAAAGTAACTGTATTCTGAATACCACCTTTTTAAACGGTAACTGTAACGGAATACAGTTACTCATATTTTGTATTCTGAATACGTAACGGCGGTACATGTATTCCGTTACTCCCCAACACTGCACATCCTCCAACCACACACACCCACATTTTGCTCCATTGCGGTTTATTTCACACCTCAAACATTTAGTAAAAGATTAAGCAAGTAATCTGCAATAAATTACAGGTAGTAATAAAATAAACTACTAACTCTTTCACGCTACGTCCACACCTACAAGGGGATATTTGGAAACGCAGCTGTTTCGTCTACACGTAAACGGCGTTTCGAATCACCGAAAACGGAGATTTTTTAAACTCCTTTTTTGCGTTTAGGCGTGGACGAGGAATACAGAGTTCAAAACGCAATGTCAAAGGTATGTGCCTTTTTTCACGTCACGCTGTGCGCCACGTTATTGTTTACATGAGATGAATTGCAGAATGGCAGATAGAGACACAATACTGTTAATCTGACTGTCTGCAGGTTTTACACGCTTACATATACACACGCTTACATATTTTACACGCTTACATATACACACTCCATTTAGAAAGGCAGAGGCATCACGGTGTAATTATTTTACGTGTAGTTGTTTTTTCCCTGTGTAATAATATTCAACATTGCTATCAATACATTTTTCAAAAAAATGTCTCTGTGCAAAATGGGTTCAAAAATAAACAGCTGTAGGATACTGTTTGTCCCTGATTTGAAGAGCCCAGCGCTGCTCCCGACACAGGGAAAACCAATTCTGCAGGGAGACCTACCTCAGCACTTGTGCAGGTGAAGCCAAAGGGAAGATATGCTTCACCATATTTTCTAGTCTTTGGCTTAGAATGAGGTTCGTTTGGAAACATATTCAGCGATGCTTCATCTCCTGCTTTGCGTTTCTGTGGCCGCCCGTGCTAGCAGTGTCCAAGCGTTTTGTTTCCCCCCCTCTTTCATGCCGCGCCCCCCCTGCAATGGCTCTGCGCCCCCCCTAGGGGGCGGGCCCCACACTTTGGGAAGGTCTGTGCTAAGGCAATCAGGCTTGACTTGCTGCAACAAAACGTGACTAGAAGAACCTTTTTAATCATATTCCTTCTTCATAAACTTTATCCTAGCAGTCAAACTAGTGTAAAAAGTGGTGGCAGACCATGGCATGACCCAAAATGATGTGACTGTGTGCAATGAACCTGTGGTCTTGCTGCCTTTGAAATGCTTGCTTTAAAGACATGGACCAGGTCTGCAACCACTAACAGCCAGAGACAGCGATAAAATGTCAATAACACACTCAGTTTGTTATGAGTCTGTAGCTGGATGGGGTCAACCTTTTATCACCCAAATATCACACAGTATGTTATAATAAGTAGACTTCAGTATTATAACATACTGAAATTCTTTTGCTATTTTAGCTGAAAAGTTATGAAATAGTTCTCATATTTCAAGAACAATCTGAATATCTCTAAGCCAAGAAGTCGGTAGTGAGCAAAAACACATATAAAGTAAAATTCTGGGTCCTTAATTGCCAGAAATGATTAAGCTAGGTGGCTAATACATATTTACATGTAAATGTGTCAAACTATTTATTTATTAAACTTATTTGCATGCTGGCTTGAAATACAATATCTCTGCTGCTGCTGTTACCGCAACTTCTGCATGCCTATCCATCCCAGAAACGGACATGATGGTCCAGCGTGTCTGTTACACGTTTTGCAGTGACATCGGGTTAGAATGCAAAGGTGTTCTTGAGAAGCTTTGCAGAAGAGGAGTATTTCAGCAAGACAATGACCCAAAGCTCACAACCAAAACACACAAGGGTTTGTAAAGAGGCAAAATATGAACACATATGACCCAGAGGTGAATATTTCACCACAGGTTAACAAAACACGGGTATCTTGGAAACTAAATACAAACCACCAGCAAAAGTAAAAGATGGGAAACTCGGTTAATGTAAAGTATACTGACTTTGCTGCATTGAGATTCCCTCTGTGGCGGCTGCATTTTTATATACCAAATCTAAAGTGTTCGTGTTTCATTTTACATAAAAGCAAATAAAATACTTAAATTATACTTAAATGCTTAAATTATTCAAAATTGCATCACCTATCCATAATTGCATTACTCTTGACATTTAAAGGATATCGCCCATGAATGTACTCACCTCTGTTGTATGTCTGAATATGCATAATCAGTTCAGTTCATGCATTTCTTCTGATTTAAACAAAACGGATAAACTGAATAAATCCAATTCATGTGTCAAAGATGCATGTTAATGTCAAGCACAAAGTAGTTTCTTTCCTATCCAATATGACTGACTATAAACCTGGCTATGGTCCCTATTTATGACCATTCTATTTATTTTTACCCACCAGGGTTTTACATAGCTCTGCATACTCTCAACTTTTGCCAACCATAATGCATTTCGGGCTCAAAAATTTATGTTCTTCTCTGCTTGACTTTATATAAACATATTTCAGGGAGTTATGGTCCACCACCTTATGAGAGGAGAGGTGCACTGTGGGGACGTGTGAACACTGTTTACTATTGTGCCTGATGTGCTGAAAGTGGAGTCCCATGGAAAAGACGCAGCGGTAACAAAAGTAATTTACAGTGATGAAAAATGCACTCTTGGTTAATGATTTGGAATAAATGCTTCAAGGCAACAGTGTGGACCATTTGTGAGGTTAATCAGTGGATTTATGGACAGTTACTGAAGTTGAAGGCCTTCCCTTTAAGGGTTATTGTTCTGCTACATCAGGTGAAGTTAGTGTCAGCCATCTGGGCATCGGAGCTTATTCAAATAGACTCCTGTGATTTTATGAACACTTGCTGGGAGAGTGTGTTTTCCACATGATGCACTGCCTCTTTGAATATCAGTGTACACACAGTCAGGGAGGACAGTAATGTTGTGAAAGATTTTGTCTGCATGTTTTGAAAATCAACTTATCAATTACCCACAGCTTAGCTGCTTACATTAAAATTATGTTCATATCTATTGATAACACTCGTCGCCTGAACGTGTTTCAACAACATGGCCTGTGGCGAATCCTACCAGGACCGGATAATGAACGAAACGAAGAGCAGGCAAAAACCATCGACATCGCCTGGGATGAAGATGAAGCAGTTCCTGCGGACCGACGTCGATGGAGATCATCAGCTGCCCGATGCGCCGCTCTGCATAGGAGGAACTAAGTGCTAAGTAAGTATTTATTACAGAATTTTAGCAAATATTAATGCCAGCAAACGGCCCTTTCCTGCTTTGAATCCAGTGCCTCACAAGCTTTTTAAGAGTTATGCTTACCCTTTTTATTCAAATTCTGATGTAGCTAAACTGTTGATAAAATGTATTTTTAGCAGTGATGATTTTGTTTCGCCTTCTTCATTGCAACTACGCAGTAACTCAAATAACCCCTTGTTACAACCAAGGTACAGAAGTGCATCTCTGAACACATCGAACTTTGAAGTAGATGAGCTACACCAGCAGAAGTCCACACTCAGTACCACTCCCGTCAGCTAAGAATACGAAACTAAGACTACACTTTACAAAGGCTCAACAAAACTGAACAATAAAAACCTGGAAAAATATTGCGTGGTCTGTTGAGTCTTGATTTGTACTGTGACATTAGGATGGTAAAGTCAGAATTTGGCATAAACAAGATGAAACTGTGGATCCATCCTGCCTTGTATCAAAGGTTTTGGGTGATGGTGGTGTAATGGTGCTACTCTTTGGGCCCCTTGTGTCACATCTGCAAATTCTTTAAATGTCATGGCCTACCTGACCATGACCATTTCTTTACCACCATAGTGTCCTTTAATGGGTAGCATGCCACAAAGCTCTTTATCTCAAACAGGTTGCTTCACCTTTAGAGTGAGTTCACTGTACTCAAATGTCCTTCACAGTCACAACATCTCAAAACAACAGAGCGCCTTCAAGATGTGATGGAACGGGATCATGCACCATAGCCAGTCAACATGTTAATCTGCAACAACTGTGTGATGCTATCATGTCAAATGAAGGTCCAACCCAGTACTAAGAAAATGTACCTGATAAAATGGCCAGTGACTAAATAAAGCAAAACAGATTTTTGTTCTAAAAAGGTAGATTTATATACAAAACCAAAACACATTATCAACTTGGTGCCTGTGTTTCAACTGGACATGACTTATTGAGGTGTCCACCAGTCCTCTGTATGCGCTTGTAATTTCATACAAGATAAGAAATGACCCCTAAAAACACAGATAAACTCTCACTGTGGGCAGACTAATCGGTTGCTTCTTTAGGAGGCTCTGATAAGCATGAAAACAAGCACTCAAAAACAAAACTGTAGACTTTAAGGCGCCATTATTATCATAATTGGACAACAAATCCTTTGACTTTTTAACATGGATTCTGTCTGAATCTTTTGCCGTTTTACAAGCTTTTCATAGCCAATTAAGGCTTTATTTAATCTAAATTAGTCCCACTGAGATCAAAAATGTTCAATCAAGAAAGACCAGCACAAGACAGAGGCAGCAGCAGCAGCTAGATTAAGTATGCTTGTGATGAAGTGTGATTGCAGTCTTGTTCGTTAACACTTATTCTCTCCAACAGGAGGCTTCATTACTAACAAATCTGAGATCAGCTTAAAAGGTTATGAAAATGCCATGATGTGTTTCTGCTCAAATTTCCCTTTAGATTTCAACTTCTGCTGCTGGCAGTAAGAAGTTGTGGTCATAAATGCTGCATTTCTGCTAACTGATAGTACTTGAATTCAGTTGTTCTATTTCACCCTTTTTCTTTATTTATGTTCAATTTGAATTGTTTCAGCACTTCCTTGGCCACCTGTAAGTAAGAAAATTAATGAAAAAAACATGACCACAGATACCTGCTGGACTATATTATTTTCATCTTTGTTCAACTATCCAGGAGAAAACTGCTGTTATGGTGGTGGGACATCCACCTGTATTGGAAAGGCAGAATACTTTGTACTGTTTAGGGAGT
The DNA here is from genome assembly GCF_036321145.2 of Pelmatolapia mariae. NCBI lineage: Eukaryota > Metazoa > Chordata > Actinopteri > Cichliformes > Cichlidae > Pelmatolapia > Pelmatolapia mariae. The sequence goes on along the minus strand of NC_086242.1, from coordinate 31,546,641 downwards.
CTGCTCCCCAGACTCTCATTTAGTCTAACAGACACATACACACACACACACACACACACACACACACACACACACACACACACACACATACACAGAGGGGTTTGGCTTCATCCCTCCTGGGGAGTAATTAGAGGTTAGCCTGGTCTATCTCAGAGCCCCTTTACTCCCCATCACACTCACACAAGTCAGCAGCCAGAGATGTTGCTGAATGAGCAGGTGAAATATTTTAAGGAGAACTTAGAGCTATAAGATCCAAACAGGAGAGCTCAGGATGAAAGGTCAGCTCATACTACAAGACAGCCCCATTTTTCCTAGTTCTCAAAAAAGGTCAAGCTTTCCTGCGGTCTCCATAGCAACACAGGGCTCAAAGTGGAGAGTCTGGAAGGAAAAATCTTTTATTCGAGCGACAGCAAAGGTCCAAAAATCTGAAATTCCCGGAAGAAAGAGACCTTTAAATGAGACGTTATGTGCGTAACAAATGTGGCCAAACTTTCAAATGAAGTAAACATATGTTGAAGAAATTCCTGTGAGCCAAAAGCTTTGCTGTTTGGAATATTAGGTTTCCAGTGTTTTATTGTTTTGGGGGGCTTTTTACTTCTTGCTGACATCAACTCATTTGTTCAAGTCTCAGTCACACCAGTCCAGAGACTGCCTGGCAAATTAAAGTGTTAAGGAAAAATCTGTATTCCCCAACTAGGTAGCAAATGATTGCTGAAGGTTGCCAACAGTGGCTATACAATATCAGTTAGAAAGAAAGTGCTGCACCAAAAGCCCCCTTGTGATTGATTTGTTGCTAGCAGATTGACACTTTCACATGTTTGCATTAAAAGATACACCAACTTGTTTGCAAACACTGGCCAACTATTTGCAGAGCAGTAGTCAAACGTAAAAAAGTCACTCAAACCAAAAATGGAGAACTGATTGGCAGCAACCTCCAGCATTTACTCACCAACCAGTACATGGAATATACAGTTCACTTTTTGTTGCCAGGGGGTCTGTTGTGTCAAAAGCTGGAAGAAGACCAAATTTACTCTCCAACGTGACTGTCAAACTATTCCTAAAACAATCAAAACTATACAAAAAAAACAGCTTAAAATTGCAGGAATAGTTTATTGAAAACACTTCTAATAAACATGAAGTGTATACAAAATAGAGAAAAACCAGACAAAGTGTGCCTCGGAGAGGTTAGGACATAGACAAATAGATATGAACCCAACTAAAGATGAACACACGCAAACACATGGACCTTCAGGGATTCTTACTTTTACAGACAGTAGTTTACCAAGCCCACTCTCTGTGTAAATTTCCATTCTTTGACCTACTGTCTAACGGGGATTCAGAAGATCTGGTATTTTCTAGTTTTCTCCTGTTCATTATCACTACCGGGTCACTCTGACCTGCAAACTCCAGTATCTCACTCCATGACAGCCATTGCAATCAGTAGGGTGCAGAGGGGTGCAGGTGTTGTCTGTCTTCCACTATGTTCAAATACCGCTAATAATATCCCAAACACAGCGCGAATAACACACACTGTATTTGACTTAAATAGATAAACTGTAATATAGTGCCATATGTTGTTCCAGCGTTTGCTGTGAGATTCACTTGAGATAACATTTAACACTCTTGTTTTCCTTTAATATACATGCAGTGTTTTATAAACGAACTCACTAATTGATTAGATTAGATTAGATTAGATTAGATTAGATTAGATTAGTTTAGATTAGATTAGATTAGATTAGATTACATTACATTACATTAGATTAGATTAGATTAGATTAGATTAGATTAGATTAGATTAGTTTAGATTAGATTTGATTAATTGAGTAAATAATGATGTGGTCATACTCATGAAATACCCAACAGGTCACTAACTGATTTCTAGGCCTACATGACTGGGGATTTAGCAGTTGATTTCACTGACAGCCAACAACCTCCAAGAGCCACTCACCAGCCACTTGGGGGGTAAACATTTTTCCCTTGGTAACAGTTGTTGCCAGGAGGTCTCTAAGCCTCTGTGACTGGAGTCTTATACTGTCTGCAGACAGAGGAGTTTGGTATTTATATTAGTAACTATCAAATATGTTCATCACACTTTCCGGTTCCTTTCTGTGGCAAAAGGAAAAGAGGAAACTGAAATATGTGCACCGTGTCACTTATTCCTGGAATCTATGAACAGCATCCGGTCCTCCTCATCAATCAGGTAAGCTAATGCGATGGAAGAGAGCATAGCCTTTACATTGTTGATGTATTCACATTATTATGGGTAATAACTGTCTGATGCTAAGGAGCAATAGCTGGTATTTTGCAGAAAAGTTATTTGTTATTCAATTACAGATATATTTAGTGTAACACTACTACATGTCAGCAACTTTCTCTAAAATTATAACTATGCCTATATATATCATCTTCTATTATCTTCTGTGCTGCATGTACAATTATCATGACATTAATATAAATTAGTAATTGCCAATGAAAAACAAAGATGTAAATTCAAATGTGTGAAAAACACAATGTGAATTTAATAGACCACATCTGGAGGTGAACTGGGCTGCATGAACAGATCTCAGCCAGTTATAAATTCAAGAGCACTATTTTTTCTTCAAGGCCAAGGTGAGTCTGTTTAAAGAGCCATTTGTTTGTGTGTCAGTAAGATTATGCAAAAGGTACCCAGCTGGATTTCAGCTGAGTACCTTGTGAGAGATGTGGAGCATAGCCATTGGAAAAACCCATTACATTTTGGTCTGGCTCTAGATTACTTTTTTAAATTTGCAAAGTGAAAACAACAGATTCTGTGAACATGTATCCAAATGCCCCATGGGTAGATGTCACTGTCTATAGCAAGATGCAGATCCCTGTTTGATCCTGGAATGAAACAGCCCAACTATAACAGACCATAGGGAAACTCAGCAGTCTGCAGTGGGTGATACAATTTCAGTACCATCAAATAATTACTCGGTATCCTTCAGATAACTTCTCTGACCATGCATGGTGTTTATAAAGAGACTGAAATTAAATGTCAGCTTCCTCCTGACCTGCTTCTACAGGGTCCTGTTTGTTTTCTTTTGTCCTCGTGTTGTATGATTCAGCTGGAACCTCGAAGAATGGATTTACATGATTTTTTTTCTGCGTCTCTGTCAGCTTTTGCTCACAGTCAGAGCTCCCAGATCTAGCCTACAGGCATTGCTTTTGAACACATTGCTAGTGTCTCTACTCTGACAGGAGCTTTCTTTACCGTGTTATGTGGAAACTGGTTTCTGTGAGTAAGGATAAAAATAGAGTTTGCTAGAAGAAGATGAGGAGAAAAAGTTCAGCCACAAGCAGCGGAAGCATTTTCCACAACAGCTCAAAAATATTCCATGGAAAAAGCAACACTTAGGGCAATTGCATTTAATGTGTAGTGGGCTCAATTTAAGTTGCAGCTTCTGTGTGAAATTAAAAACACCATTTCTAAAAAACATTCTGTTTTATTATGATAGCAAAACCTGTCATGGTCCTGCGTGCTTGACCTGCTCTCAGGACATGTGACTTCCTGCGTCTCCCATTTTGACCTCGGGATTTCCAGGCCATTCTCGGCACAGATGTTTCTGTATATTATGGCAGCCGCTTGGTTATGGCGTTCCATGTATCCATGTGCTGGATTGTCTCAGGGGCATCTTTACACAGCCTGCACCTGGGGTCTTGCCTGGTGTGATAGACCCCTGCCTCTATGGATCTTGTGCTCAGACCTTGTTCCTGTGCTGTCATGATTAGTGCCTCTGTGCTGTCTTTCAGTCCAGCTTTCAGTCCACTAGTAGGATTACTGAATGTCAGCCACTTCTTCTATCTGTCGATGGTACATACTGTGCAGGGGCCTGTCCTTTCATGATGGCTCTGTCACGATCCTGGGTCTTATGACCCAGTGTTTTGAGTTTTAGTTCTTTTGCTCTTTATAGTGTATGTTTAAGCTTATTAGGTTTCCTATGTTCATTTGCTTATTAGTTTTCCCTTGTGTCTTCCAACCCCTGTTAAGTCTCCCCTGCCCTGCATGTGTTTCATGCCTGTGTCTTATGTTGCCAAGTTCTGGTTGTCATGTCTGCGTCTCATGTTTCCTGTTTTATTTTGAAGAGATCTTGTGTTCCTGTGTTCATCGTGTTTAGTTTTACTCTTCCACTGAGGTCGTTATGTTCATGTGTGTCAGCTGTTCCCCCATGTGTTCCCACTTCTCCCATTAGCCTCCTGTGTGTATTTAGTCTGTGCCTTCTCATTCAGTCTTTGTCGGATCGTCTGTGTTATTCCCATGCCATGTCCTGCATTCAGGTTTTCATATATCCTCCTCATCATTGCCATGTTTAGAGTTTTGTTTGTGTTTCTGTTTGCCAGGGTTTTCATAGTTTGTGCTTCCTTTCTAGTTTACCCAGTTTAGGTTGTTGCTTAGTTTGCATTGTTTTTGCCCTTTTATTTTGTACTTACCTGTCTGCCTGAATAAACAGCTCATCATCAGTTAAGTTTTGAGTTTTAGAATGTCTGCACCTGGGTTCACTCCTCACACTCCACGCAGTTTGCCCCGGCAAACTGTGACAGGCTTCTCCTCTTGCTCCTCTTCTTTCTTGGGTTTCTGCTGTCTGAGGTATTAACTAAGCACTTGGCTGCTTCCTGATGTACACATGGATGTTCATTGTTTCATCCTGGATAGTAGTTCTGACACTCACTAGTCCCTGACCTCCTTCCTTTCACTTACCGCAAACTCTCAGGGTACAGGACTTGTGGTGAAACCACAAAAATGTAAACAATTATAAGTATTATTAGTGTGATTCTTTTTGTTTATTTGTGTTTGAAAATTATATGATGTCATGGTAGATATGCTAATATTTTAATGCGTTCTAAATGTTTGTACATTTACACACTGTGTATAGAATTGCACTAATATATCAGCCTACTTTGACGAAACCGTTTGTCCAGTAAGATCACATTTATGAATGTTAGTGAATGATGTTGATTTCATAAATTTTGCTCTAGTTGATTAATTTTATTATTTTTAATGATGATTTCTTTGTTTTCTTCACACAAAGCAGGCAGCTAATAATAACAAAATCCCTCGATGGGATCCTGGTTTTACTGATTCAAATGAGGTAAAAGTTCTGTCGGTAAAGGTGCAAATTGCCCAGACAGCATAGCTCCTAGAATAACTTGGGCAGACATGAAAATGGTATTTGAGCTCTTCCTTAAAGATGAGCCAAAAGGAATCAGTTGAATACATTCAGACACCAGACCAGGATGTCTTCTGTTCACCTCCTAGATTTTCCTAGTTTTTGGAAACCCAGGACAGATTCTTTACATGCTGGAGAAACCATGTCTCTTAGGTAGCTTGGGAATGCCTTAGTATCCCCTCAGAAGAGCTGAAGGAGGTGGCCATAGAGTGGGAGGTCTGGGTGATTCTGCTTAGATTATGGCCACTGTGACCCAGACACAGATAAGTGGTAGAAAAGGGATGGATGGATTTCAGATTTGCTTAAGACTGCACACAGTTCTTAACAAGTTTATGAATCTATCTGTCATAACAACAAGGACACACAAATATTTTAGAAATCTGTCAAAAACTTATTAAATTGTTATTTATTAGGCAAAGAACAAACTGATTTCACATGTTTATATCCCAATTTGAGTCGGCACGCTGGACTTTTCTGGGCAGTCCGAAATGAATGAGGCATAAATTTCATCCGCTTAAACTAATTTTTCTTTTCAAAAATGTTGTAAGCTGACATCTTAATCAAATGTGTTTTATTCATTATAATTTAGCTCTAAAAATATCATTTCCATGTAAGAGCTTGTGAACATTGTTAGATTAAAAATTAGAGAAACATGAAAAAAAAATTTTGGGTAATCACATCAGTGCTGTTAATGTAAGGCAGCTAAGGCACAAATCTTACATTGTGTGGTGATTATACACAGTAGTGTGGCTCATATAAAATTATAATAGTTCCTGAAAAAATCTCTTCAAAAAGATTGCATATTCACTGATAGACAGCATAAAGCTCATGTAACAGAGTCATGGCATGAAGGGGGAAAAATGAAAAAAACTCAAATATTCACACCTTGTTTCAAAGTTGGAATCTATCCTGATAGAAAATTACAAAGTCTTGCCTGGCACTCAAACTTGCGGCCTCTCACATCCTGCAGATTCTATTCCACATAATTCACATTGCATTTTTCAGCACCTGCCTTTTGACTTTTGGTGAAGTGCATTCACCACCTTTTTCATTAGCCAGAAGTCATGAAAACCACACAATTTCAGGCATCCCGGGCAATCAGAATGCCCTGGGGTTTTTCAAGCCGTGGAAGTTTTAATTTGAGCAGAGCATTTTAGAGGAGGAGGAATGTTGCCTTAGAAAGAAGAGCTCATCAGTCAAAACATACACCTGAGTTTAGAGTAAACTGAGATGTACCATACAGTTTTCAGACATCAATATTCCTGTAGGAAACTTAATGCTTGGTTTCCCCCCAAAACAGGATGCCAAAAACTTTCCAGCATTTCACACGGACAAAATAACAGTGTTTGAGTAGTTTTTTAAAAGCCACGTTGAATTCACCAGCTCATTGCTGTGAAACATCAAGCAATAGTTTGCCACCTAAACGTTTCCAATGAATGTCAATGAGGAAGCGTTATGAAGTCGTAGCTGCAAAAATGCTCAAGGCTGCAGAGGACAGCAGCGGGATAGCGAACTGTGTGTGTTTTCCTGATGTATAGAATATCATTAAACAGCGCCGAATCACTGATGCAGCATGATAATTCTGTACGCTCTCTCCTGCTGCTACCTGAGTTTCAGCCCTTACAGCAGTGTTCATTCTCATGCATCAGTACATCTGACTGAAGTCAACTATAGAGTAAATGCCTTTTAACATGAACATGACTAAAATATGGATTTGGGTTGACAGTTAGCTCTCCTTATCTCTGTTATCTTGTGCTCTTCTAATTTGGAGGAGAGTGGCAGCGAATCAGAAGACGAGCAGACAGATTGACAGGTTTTCATTAGCCTGTTTTGTTAGAGGGTTTATAATTAATCCTTCTGAGACCACCGCTGACTATCCTCTTGACCAGTGGAGAAAAGAGGGAGCATATGGACTGAATGCAGATACGACATACATTATGCTGCTCTAGAGCGTGTCCTTCCACGGAGAGTTGGGCGTGCATATTCACAGAATGAAGCTGTACTTGAGATTTAATAGTGGCTGCTTGTAAAAATGGTTTTTGCACCTTCAAAGTTCTTCCTGCTCACACAGCACGGCACCACTGCAAGGTCTCACAAAAGCAAGAAAAATGTGATTTCAGTGTGAGAATCTCATAACAAATAACTGAGCAAGAGACAGGAAGTTCTTGGTTGTTTAATGACTCCTGGTCATCTGAAAGCATTGGTCATTTAAACACCTGGTAGACTTCAACATTTACATTTTTATGATCTCTAGGAAATATTAACCATATACTATATAATGCTATGTAAATGCTGTGGTAATAATAACTGCCAAATCTACATTTCAAAACTCTCTGTCTCAAAGGAGAGGGATGGTTTAAAAAAAATGATGTGAATTCAGATGGGAATCCATTCCCTAACTACCCTCGCTTTTGTTTTCTTTCAAGCCTAATGAGACTCTGGGGATTATTTTACAGATGGTCAAGTTCATTAAACTGAAATCAATTAAGAACCCAAGTAAAAATGAGTGTAAAAATATAATAAAATGTAAACATATATTTTGTGTTTTTGGTATTACTAACAATATATAGTATGACAAATGATCAGGTGCCTTAACCTGGTTGAGCTGCAGCTCCAGTTCGGCTTCTAAGTTAAGCCAGCACGCTGGGCTTCTCACCCACTGAGAATAGATCATTTCGCCTCAAAAGCCCTAATCATTTTTTCCTAGGGCAGTATAGTGATATTGTTAACTCTGTCACCTCGTGATAAGAAGTCACAAGTTACAGTCACAGGAGTTATTGTGTGGAACACCTGTACAGATGAAATTAAGAAAAGTACATCAATACAAAAATTCACACGATTGTTTAAAAATAATAAATTCCATGAATACAGGAAATCTGTGATTGAGCTGTCTCATTGTGTTCTATTGAAGCCTTGTCCTCATTTTTATAGATCAAGGCAAGAGTAACCCAAGCTTAAAGTGTTCATTAAAGTATTTGTCACATAGATATAAAATAAGCTCAGAGATTAAGTGGGTGTTAACCACAGGGTGCTTCGTTTATGTTTAAATGTCGTTTGTTGTTGTTTTGGTTTACAAGATGAAATTGGTTTATGAGTGTATGTTTATGTGTTGTATATGAGTGTAGACTATAGTTACAAATGTATGGATCATATAATGTTAAATTCTGAATATTGATTTGCAAGCAATGAAATTTGAAATAAGGGGGTATACATATAGAGATATTAAAGAAAACTTGATGTTTTTAAGGGTTTTTTTTCTCTTGTTATTTCAGCTATATTTGCATGTTCGAAATAAATTCTATATATTCATATTCAGAAGATCCTGGGTTTGACACCATCTCCCCCCAAGCAGTCCAAAGACATGCACATGGTGCTGGTCATTCTGAATTATTGTCAGACTGGCAGTGCGTCCAGGGTCATGCTTCAGCCCCACTGCGACCCTGTTGCACTGAGTGCCAAAATAGCTTTTGTGTTCTCTAGCTTTATTCTATGAATAAACAAAATAGCAGTTTATTCTGATGCTTAAATGATAATAAAACATGATTTTAGTGTGATCATATATTACTTTGTTATGCTTAGTCTCCATTTGCAAAATTCAAATGTGGAAACTGCTCTGTTAAATTCATGTGCCTGGGGGCTATCAATGCTGCGTGCTCACCCTTGACTCTAACTTTTTGTGTTGTATCACTGAGACAAAGCAGTAAAGTTTCTTCACCAAGCCAGTCTCACTCTCATGTTCCGAATCCTCTGGAGGTTTTTTGGGATTTCAGAGACTTGATCAGTGTCACTGTTACACGGGGATTAAGTCCTCTTTATTTCTGTTCGCATGCCCTCCCTCAAAGAGCACATTGTTTTTCCTGTTAGCATATCTCCAAAAATAAAATCAAATAAAATGGTAATTTAAATTGGTAGTACTGACCTCTGGGCTTTTATGAGTGGGTCAGACTATTTCTTAACTCACAACCATTTTGACAGCTGATATACAGTTTACACATTATAAATCTTATTTTTGTTTTACTATTCTGTCATTTCCATTTTAATTATTTGGAAATTTATTGCATTGCATTTCGAAACCATTTTTAATGTCAGCTACTCAACACAATATCACACGTATCAACATCAAGATGGTGTTGAAGTTTTTAACATTTTTTTTTTATAGTTTATAATCTATTTTGTGTTAAAACCTAAGTAATTATATGTCTAGTTACAAAGACAGGCGAGGGCTGCCTGGATCTTTTTTTTACTTTTCTCTGGCTCAGTGTCGACACAGTTCGCAATCCCTGTGTGAGAGATTAGTGGTACAGAAAAATTACACCATCTGAATTTGTCTCATTTTGCTCACAGTCACAAAGACATTCAACTGAAAAACTCAGATTAGTTTTGAGGCTTAAAGTCGTTATGGGTACAGAGCGTAGGACAGCTGCGAGTCCTCCTTTTAAACAGCTCCGGCTGTGGGAGGCGAGCAAAATAAAACACTCAGAACAAATTAATCCGTACAGAAAAATAGTCACTTGGTGCACTCAGCGGGAACTTGTGATGGTGGTTACATGGCATCCAGATGAAAAATCTCGAGGCATACATCCTCATTTACTTTGAGATTCTGTGTGAGCTGTTTACTCTCCGACAAAGACTAGCAGGACAAAGCCAAGGCATTAGGCTGAGATCCCCCTCTGAGGTCAACTTAATCCCGTGTCTTTGATTTTGAAGCTCGCCTCTCTCGGGCCTGCTTCTCTTTAATCAGCAGGAACCATGTTGTGAAGCACCTTTGTCTCAGATGTCTATTCCTTCTTTCTGCCTTTTTTCTCTTCTTTCTAATGCGAGACCAAATGGGATGCTAGTTCAAAATGCTGCTCTGACAAAATAAATGCTGATACTGTCGATGTGAAAGGTCAGCAGGGGGAGAAGAGCAGGGGAAGGTTGCTAGGTTTTCAGCCATCCTCCTGTCAAAGTGACGGGATATTGTTCTATTAGGAAACCAAGACAGTCGGATGTCTAAGCATGTGCACAAACAGATGGATAAACTTTGCGCATGTTACATACCTGTAAACAGAGGCAGACAGTAGCTAAAGAGAAACTGATACGTAAGCAGAGCATCAAATAGGCTCATCCATCAAACAGACAGTGAAACCTGGGACAGTTTTTTGGATGACGTTAACAGTATTTCTTTCTTTCTCTCTACTTTTGTGCAGAGGGTACCAGATTATGATGAATGGGCTATCCGTTAGTGGAAAGAGAAATGTGTACTGAAAAACACATGCAGGTATGATTATTTTTTTAAATTTTAAAGCAATGTACAGTCTATTTTAATTGGAACAAATTTAATTGGAACAACTTGCTGAGAAAAAAAAATAATGAGATGGATATCTTTAAGGACATTAGTATTGGTATAGATTGTAACTCTAACCAAAATGACACTGGATGTTTCAAGTCGCAGGCTGAGGTAGTCGGACATTGTTATTCTTACTCTGGGTGTCAAAAAAAAAAAAGCAAACTCTGCAGATTCCTCTAAATCACTTGAGGTTGGCTGCAGAAGCGAGTCAGTGCCCAAACTATGTGAAAATACTTTAGACTTTAGAGCAGAAATAAACTGTAAAATGTTTACAGCCTGGTACAAAAATGGTTTACCTCTGTATTTCATTTCCCCTTCTGAATTTTTTTCATAACATTTCAATTTTATCAAGACTTAAAAGTTGACTTGGCTAAGAAAACATCTAAAGCTTTGACATAAACATCAGCAACTTAAAACTTTGATAAAAACAATGTAAATATCTCAGCTTTTATGGAATCTGAAAATTCCTTCTACCTGTAGGTCATTATTAGTTATGCATTAGTCTGGGTGATGATGTCGAACTGTTGGGTTTCTGGACCATACAGCGAGATAAAAATGTATTCTGTCCAATCAGCTAATGCTGCCTATCCTGATGATCACAGGAAGGTGCTGGCTACTCTCTACTATAGCTAATTTAAGTCAGGGAGAGTATTTTTCAATACAATTATGTGACTAATATTATTCTTAACTGTTTCAGTGGCCTCTGGAGGTGTTTTTGAAGTGGGGAGTCCTAGTAAAAGACTCCTGTCAAAGATATTTTGTGTTTATTTTGTATCCGTGTCACTTCTTCCTGGGGTGTATCGCCAGTATAGTTTTATCTTCCCTTGTGGAATCAGCTGCTCCTATTTGTAGTTGGTCAGATGCTGCTAGTGCCAGTCCTTTCATTTGAATATCCAAGGGAAAACATGGGTTAACTTAACAAATTGATCACTTATCCATTTACTCAAGACCATTTACTCAAAATGAATAAGTTGCCCTAACTTTGTCATCTTAATTAAGCTTGACTCAATTTTTTATGCAACAAGTTTGCATAATTTTTGGGGTTTTTTTTTAATTTCTGAGAACTAATTAGATTTTACAGTGCAGAGTGACACCCTGGGTATACTGAAGTTGCATAGTACTACGGGGGCCTGGTTTACAAGTTTTCAAAAGTTTCTTTTTCAACAAATAGCTTGTATTATTAGAATTGTTAAATAATATATTGAGTTATCAATGAAAAGGCACACTTTATTTAGGTATGATGGTTACTGGAACTGGATTATAGAGTCATGGCATTGAAAATACAGCTGTTAGGATTCTGTAAATGCCTAATGGGTGATTCAAAATGAACAAAAACACTGAATTTATCTGGCTGCTTTTTTCCCTAGCTCATTTCCACCATAAAAAAAAAAAAATTAACAGTGACTCACATCTTCAGTCAGAAATCACACATTTCAGGGCACCACTTTGTTCACCTCTTTGTGCTTCCCACTGATAACAGTAGACTTATATCTACTAAACCCACCACCTGCAAGGTAGGTAATAAACACGCTTTATTCTCACCTAAGCGCTATCGGTGCTTTGCAAGCTGGAATCTAGCCATGAGTCCTTTGTTATTCTGCAGAAGATCCCTATTAAAGGTGGAGCTCAGTAATGGCAGAGTAATACAGTAGTTGTGTGATATACGAGGTAGCTGGTATGGTGGGGAAGCTGAAGAATAAAGGAGCAAAATAATGCATGGGACCTTGGGAGAAAATCACCACTGTCTGAGTCACTGGCGGGTCATTCCTCATACTGTAATTACACTGATCTTCTGGATTCCCACCCTACCTTGGAAATGTGACCACAATCCACAGAAAAATGAATAATGGAAATGCTAAAGGAGTCTCAATTAGGTTTTTTTGTATTTGGAGGAAATGAATGATTCACATCTTAATATCTTCAGTGTTAAAGAGGATATTTCTGACAGATATTGTGTTTTATTAGTAATAAGTTATTATGGCCCATTCAGCTGCAGCGGCTCACCCCGCAAAACCGTCAGGATTCTCCGTCAGAGGAGAAGTCAGAGAGGCATGTTATTGTAACTCCACCGCATCCATTTATGTTTCATTAAACAGCTTTATAATATATAGTCTAAGCCAGCAATGGATGGATGGAGGGTTATGAGGAGCATTAATAATAGAGGAGGAGACATTGATAGTCAGATAATCGTGTGTGTGTGTGTGTGTGTGTGTGTGTGTGTGTGTGTGTGTGTGTGTGTGTGTGTGTGTGTGTGTGTGTGTGTGTGTGTGTGTGGTCTACAGCCACCCCTGGAAAGCCTGACACAGTCACATACGATATCTACAGTCAAACAAGGCGTCCCCTCTGACTCTTGCGATCAGCTTTGCATGATGATTACATCCTCTGGTGTGATTTATGTTATGCTCACCAGCACACCTCACTGCTCTAAACCCAGCGGGAATGCCAGAAGCCAGATGGGTTAAATGTGTTGACATGCAGTTATGTCCACCAGAGGGTTCATCACACTGAGGAGACAAGCACAGAACAGGCAGGCCTTGAGTTCATGTCAACCATGGGTTACCTTCAGACAATACAGTGTTACTGGTCTAATGTCTACAAGGTTTCTAGATATAGTCATGGTTAAAAGGTTTTTGCCTATCAGGGGATAATAAAAATGATCTGGTCCTTAGCAGGTTGTAAATTAGATCAATCCAAACTGGCATATGTCTTAAAGTAAAGGGTAATCTGTTATTTAATATAACATAGTATACCTTTTCATATCAGGTTCTATTTAATTGTCAATTATGATAATAATACATCAAAGTATATTTTTAGCAGTGATTTTATATGTGTTTGGCATTAAATCATGACATAACATCATACATCAACATTAATATCATTTTAAAGTCAGCTATGCAGTAACCATATTAAACATATTACATATTATTACAATTAGCACTGATAGCACACACTGCGGGAAGGCAGCTGCTGATGAGCTAGGTAGTGTATATCCTACACAAGACAAACATAACATAGCATCTGCATGGCTTCCCACACAGGTCACTCTTGAAATGGACAATTTTGATGTCAGTGACATATACATCAGGATAAATAAATTATAATATAATGAAAAAGATACAAAACTGACTTGTACCCGTGCTAATCTGACAACAGTGACCTGATTTTGTTACAATAATTATGTCATAAATATACATTCTTTTACAAAAAGTATTCACTCAGCCATTCAAATCACTGAATTCAGCTGTTCTAATCACCTCCCTGGCCACATGTGTAAAAAATTAAGATTAGGCACGGAGACTGCTTCTACAAACATTTGTGAAAGAATGGGTAGCTCTCAGGTGCTCAGTGAACTTTAGGGTGGTACCGTGATAAGATGCCACCTGTGTAACCAGTCCAGTCATGGAGTTTGTGTGTGGGGTGAGCAGATGCTGAGGCAACTGCAGAGTTGCTACACACCTCCAAACATCATGTGGCGTTCAGATTAGCTCAAGAACAGTGTGCAGAGAGCTTCATGGAATGAGTTTCCATGGCTGAGCAGCTCCATCAAAGCCTTACATCACCAAGTGCAATGCAAAATGTTGGATGCAATGTGTAAAGCAAGACATTTTGGACAATTTCATACTCCCAACTTTGTGGGAACAGTTTGGGGATCGCCCCTTACTGTTCCAACATGACTGTACATCATTGCACAAAGCACAGTCAATAAAGACCTCAACCAGAACACCTTTGTGATGAATTAGAGCAGAGACTGTGAGCCAGGCCTTCTCATCCAACATCAGCGTCTGACCTCACAAATGCACTTCTGAAAGAATGGTCCAAAATTCCCATAAACACACTCATAAAGCTTGTGGAAAGCATTCCCAGAACAGTTCAAGCTGTTAATTCATATTAAACCCTATGAATTAAGAATGGGACGTTACTCCAGTTCATATACATGTGAAGTAAATACTTTTGACAATATAATGTATGTTCTTAAAAATTTGTGGGTTTTTTTCTTTTTTTCATACCAAAGTAGCACAAGAAACTCTACATTACATAACTTAACAAAGAATACTGCTCTGGCCTCTCATTTGTCTGGTGACATGTTTTAGAAACAGCGTAAGAACCTTGAAAAACAGTTATTGTTGTAGCAGCTTTTAGCCTGCACAGACGCCACTGAGAAAAAACTCACTCTTGCGCTCTAATCCTGAAATGGTGGCAGTCCTGTGCATGTCCATAGATCAGTACATGCAGTCAGCTCTGCCTGTGTTTTAGACACAAAGAGAGGAACTAATCCCCTTTATCTTGTACTTGAGTTAGATGAGGTAGAAAGATCAGTTGATGCACAGCCAAGGAAACTGGAAACTTTGTTCTAAGAGCACTTAACAATTTCAGCTACCACTTACACAGAAGGCTTTATTTTCTCACTGTCCTGTATGGTTTTAGATACAAAACAGTCCAAACAAGCTATATTTAAAGTCTCCATTGCTGTAACATCACAGTCTTGGTTTTGCATTACCTGTTACATCAGTTGTAGCTGGTAGAGCTCTGTCACTAATTTAAAGGTAACATTCAGTTTTACTGGAGATGCACTTTGAAGTAAATGATCAGCATGCTATAGCCCCATTAGGTTTGTCTGATGGTAACTGAAAACATCTTAAGGTAGTGTGGTGCGGAGATTTATTTGATTTCACTAATCTCTAAACTAACAAGCCATCTGAGTACATCTGTTCATCTGCCTGTGAAGAAGTCAGAAAATGAAGTCCCACTTCCAGACAAAAAAGCTGTTCTTTAATCATCTTTGATGATTTTGTTTGGTTGCAGCCATTTTAAGAAGATTAACTGTACATGGAAAACTCACCTTTGTCTGAGGGCAACACTTTGCACTACTGGGTCAAATAACAATTAAATTAAAGTATGAATTATATAGATAAATTACAAAATATGAATCAAAAAGATTTACCTTTCACTATGAAGCTTCACCAAGAATGAAAAGTTTCAGACACTTCAAAAACTATTATATCTGATTTAAATGATTGCCACTGAAATAGTAAAATATCACAATCAACGCCTTGCATATTGATGGATGTCACTGTGTATGTTTCTTCAATAATTATGGTGCGTTTCCCACCTTGTGATTAGTGGGTCCTTGTCCTGCACCCCTCCATTCTTCCCCTTCTTCTGGTATGTCAGCTTTTCTTTTTATTTCAAACCTTTTCTCTTAGATTCAGTGGCCTTGGGATCACACCTTTGCTTTTTGGTGGTGTTCTCATTGATGTCATCGACTTGCACTGGAGCAATTTGCAGCAGACAGTGAAGTGGCTGAGATGAGAATGGCCACTTACAAGACCGTGGCCATTGTTGTTAAAGGGTGGATTGCACACTGTTTCTCTTTTTTTTCTCTGTTTCTTTGTTTTGTTCATAATTACACTGATGTTTGTGAGAACAGCTTCCAGATAAGGGAAGAGAATGGATGGATGGATGGATGGAAAAAAGTTCTACAATGAAAGCATCATCTAAAATCTACGATTTTGAATAAAATACATTCGCTATTCAAATTGTGTCATTTAGGCATTAACATTTTTAAAAGTCATAAAATTCTGTCCCATGACTACAAATATCAATGTCAAATACAAACACCAAAATGTTTTTTGGCAGCAAAACACAACACATCCTACAAATCCTGGGGACCATGACAAAAAGGTTAATGGCATGCAGTATTAGTATATAAACACACTGGGAGTAAAACAACAGAGGTGGAGAAGAAGTGCTGGGTGCATCGTGGCATATCCAATCACCCAGAAACTTAAACCTATAACTACATAACTGCAAGTTAGTAGAGTTTCTTCTCTACTCCCAGACGTGAGATGTGAGACGTGAGAAAGAGAGGGAGGGAAGAAGACATGTAGGGAGGGGGATAGGGACAGGAAAAATAGGTGTGAAGACAGGAAGCGGGGGGGAGGGGGGGGGCAAGGAGAGAGATTAAAGATGAAGATAAAGATGGAGAAGGGGGAAGATATTGAGAAAAGAAGATAGCAAGCAAGTGGCAGGAAAAAAGAAAGTAAAACCGGAAGCAATGGAGCATCAAATCTACTTAAATCAATACCCTTTTAATTTGGGATTCTCCTTGATGAAGCAATGGCAGGTCATCCCTGAAGCTGATGACCTCCTTACACCTTGCTGCTCTGAATTTCCATTGTTCTGAAAGAGGAGACCATCCACTTCCTCTTTCATTTCATTTTTTCTTTTAATTTTTATCATCTTTATCCCTTTGTGCTTCATCTTTTTCATTTTTCTGTTGTGAATATAGCAGAGACATAATTGAGTCTCAATGTACTGCTCCCCATTCACCACTGTTTATTCACAATGTATAGTGCATATCTTAATCATATAAATAAGCTTAATTCTTAAGTTAAGGGATGTTAATCATTTACATGGATTTTCAATTAACTATTAATAGAGCCTAAACTATTAGTTTGTACTTGATGTAGCATTTTTTAACTATTTATGTCTGTGTTCAGAAATTGCTTACTAATGTAAGTAATACAGGAGTATGTAGGAGTACATATAAATACAAGACAGACACACACATACACACATTGATTTGTTATTGATTTTCATCTTTTCAATTTAGAAGCAGAAGACCAAACAAACAAACAGACTCCAAAACACGCTAAATCCAGTGAATAATTTTGCATATTAGTTTTGTTTCTAATTCAGTTCCCACTACGTGGATACAATATTAATCTCTTTAATCCACACTTTATTTTAATTAAAGATCTGCATGAATGTGACTGAGTCAAGTTACCACTGACATTTGTTTTAAATCACGACCATAATTTGCTTTCACAAATCGTCATAGAGACAAAACTATTATTCAGCTGCTAACATGCATCTCTATTAAGATACAGTTGTTTGTGACTGCAAACAATTGAAGTGCAGAGCTCTGCTGTCTGCTAGTTTGATGTTGATGATGGGAGCTAGTGATGTGCGGATCGATACTGAAATATCGATTCCTCCGATACCAGCCATTTATGTTTTAGAATCGATTCTCATATTAAAATATCGATATTTTAGTAATTTAGGGTAAATTTGTAGTTTATCATTAACAGGAACACAGTGGAAAGAAACTATATCGTTCGGATTGTCTATGTTGGAAGGAACTACTTTCTCTTCCGCCTTCCATAGTCATGTGCCAAATACGGCTGTATAAATGTCTCGCAGCCCCTTGGCGTGCGCACTCACAACAATGGCTGAGCGTAAATGGAGTTATGTGCGGATGTATTTTACCTCCACAAACAGCCGATACGTGATTTGCGGAGCCCGTTCTCACTCCCGAGGCGTAACATCCCGACGTTTTGTCACGTCCTGCGGCGTTCCTGAGGAACGCGAAAGGTGACCTTCCACGTTGTTATGGTACGCGGCGGTTTCCAGCCCTGTACTGCAGCCCTAAACTTAACCTTATCACTAAGCCTAACCATAACCTTATGCCTAACCTTAACCATAACCTTATGCCTAACCATAACCTTATTCCTAACCTTAACCATAACCGTATCCCTACGCCTAAACCTAACCTTATCCCTAAACCTAACCATAACCTTATGCCTAAACCTAACCATAACCGTATACCTAAGCCTAAACCTAACCTTATCGCTAAACCTAACCATAACCTTATTCCTAACCTTAACCAGCACTTTAATGAGGTGAAATAGTGTTTTCTAAAGCGATTTTAAGGGAAAAAGCGAAGATGTGTAGATTGAGTCCAAACGGTTCTCATGTGTCCGCAGTTTTCCGATGTCGTGACGTAGGAACGCCTTGGGTGCCCGAAAACGTAATATGTTGACGATTTGTCACCTAGCGTAAAATGTTACGATTTGGGAGTGAGAACGGGTTGAATTGCGATACATGTGGCAAGAAAGTGAGGTGTTGTGGCAACACCACTAACCTTGTCCTTACCTCAGAGTAAATCATATCACAGAATATGATGAGCTTATGCTGAGGCGAACTGAAGAGGAGGAGTAGACAGGGACAGGTGCTGCTAGGGGGAGACAGACATCTCTGCGAGTCCTTTAGTGCTGCAGGCAGGCAACATGTTTAAATAGCGCACAACTTCAGTTTGTTTATTTCTAATTGATGAATTCTGCATTATTAAGTGATAGGAATAAGTAATCTGATGTCCTGTAATCATGAAGATGCTATAATTTGAGATACAATAAAAGATACAATAAATAAAATACGTTTTTGTACAAAGTATTGATATTGGATCAGTATCGTCGATACTACCCTGAATTTTACTTGGTATCAGATCAGAAATTAAATCAGTGGTATCGCACATCACTAATGGGAGCCAATCTGAAGCAGCCTTGAACAATAATAAGGATATAAGTTCAGCATCTGAATAAATCCCCAAAGAGGTGAAGCAGCTTCTTTTGACTGCTGCTCTGTTACAGTAGTTCAGCAAATAGTTCTGTGCTTCATTTGCTGTCTCCAGCTGTGGTACTCATTTCTGAAATACAGAACAGCACTAAATATGTTTGCTCATTTTTATTGGTGTAGCAGGTCTTAATTAAAATGTGGATGTTAATAACACTTTAAAATCAGTTTTACAATTAGCATCTGTTTGTTTAACTCAAATACCTTGTATAAGATTGATGTTTTGTTGGTTTTAATCCAGTTTTGTATTTACCAAATGGAGAAAAAATCAATTTTATTGTTACTGCTTTTTTTCTGATTAGACTGGTCTGTAAATATCAGCGGCTGAATGTTAAAAGCAGCAGCAAAAAGCAAACTGTTCAAGTTGGAGCAAGTCAAAAAATGTTAAACTTTCAAACTTTTCTCCTAAATAAATCCTTATTTTAATATAAGCAGTGATTCACAGGAGGTCCTCATGTAGGGAAGACATCCAAAAGTGTTTTCACAGACTGTGGGAAAAGCTAGCCCAATATGTCCAAAATATGTAGTTTGTTAAAAGTCTCTAATGCATATAAACTGCAAATAAAGAAATGAATCATTTTCTCTTGAATCCTCATCCAGCGAATCTCTTGACTGTGCAGGGAAAAGCCTCACTTATCGTAACGACACACGTCTAGTTTTACCTCATGATTATTTTGTTGTTTGGCCCCCTGAAGACAGTAAAAAGAAAAATAAATCCAAAACAAACATAAAGAAAGACATGAAAACTTTGCCAAAAGACCACTGGCACCAGCATCAGTGAGGCACTCTTCTATGAGGAGAGCCAAAACAAATGGATACCTGAGATCATTTGTTCCTTCAGCTGTTGAGTATCTAGCTGAGTGCTTCTACAACTCATTTCAGCTTTTATTGTGACAGTATCTAATATATGTTATGTAATATATTAGCATTTCTGTTTTTAAAAAAAATTAATTTAGCATGTTGTGTTGACTGCTGTTTGCAAATTAAATTGCCCCTCCATTAAAATAAAGATTATCTGGTCCAATAATCTGTAAGGGATCTTCAGATCCTTGAAATGCTTCACCTAGTGCTTCTAATAGGAGCACATGAGCTGAATAGCAATGTCACATGTTTGTATTTTCTGTTTAAAAGTTAAAAAGTTTTTGAGGTTTGAGACGGGTCGAGGCAAAACATTGCAGAGAATAGTAAAGTGGTTGCTCTGCATTACAAAGAACAAAAAGTGTCTGGTCTGTAAATGTTTGATCACTTCATTTTAATTCTCTCTGCATCCAGGGCAAAGGTGCCAATTTTCCCTGATATTCTGGCTTGGTGAGTGACAGCACATGGCTGTGCTGACTTAATGACAGTGATCCAGCAGGGTCGCCATGTTTAACATCAACAAAAACCAGCATCCATAGTGTTATGTAGTGTTATAGTAATAGTTTAGCGTTAGTGTTATGTTAAAGCAGAGCTTAAAAAACAAAAAGATGCATAATCGTCGATATACTCACGACCCGTTTCAATGCAGTATATTAAATAATGTATAGAGCAACCTTTGTCAATTATGTCCAACAGCCACTGTGTTCAGCAACATTAATGTCATGGCATTAATATGTTAATATGTTAACCTGTGGTTTAAGAAGCACTGCATGAGAGAAATGTTTGTTGCAGTGTTGTGTTTCAAAATGAAACTCTAATGATTGCCCAGATAAAAAAGAGAACAAAAGCAAATTGAGAGCTTTACAGATCAATTTAACTTCTCTATTATTCCCTGCATTCCTCTACTATAGATTTTTTTGTGACATGAGATCAGCTTTTTGTAAAAAGGATGAGAGCTTGTTAATGAAAGAAAAGCCACAAGGGATGAACCAAGGACAGCGGGGAAGGTTGTAATTTCCAAAAGGGGAGTTTTCTCTCACAGAATTGCTGCTTACCAACAAATCACAAAGGAAAGTTGCACATTTATATGGAGTCTGGGGAAAATACAATTCTAGGTGTCTGCCTCTGTCAAATTAATGTTTACAGCTTAAAGGGTTTAAATGAATGGTTTCAACATAAAGTAAAATTATTTGTGTCATTGTTGCATGGATTAGGATTGGGTTGGGGACATTTAAACTTGAATCAAAGCCATTTCCATTGTACAGTGAAGCTTAGGTTGCTGTTTGCCTGTTGTAAATCTTTGGATGACACCAGTCTCCATTGTATTCTCTTGGCTTCAGATGAGTGAAGCAACCTGGGAGTTTTTCCTAAGAAATACTGCAGGTTTGCTCTTTGTTTGTCACAAAAAACTGAAGATGGAAAAAATAGAAATCCCATATATTTGAGGCATTTTCTCATACATGGTTTATTTCTGTGCTTTATTTTTATCTTCTTAGAAGCAATCATCATGTATTTCCCCTGACTCTTTTACAGTTTATACCTAAAAAGTTAAAATTGGTAATCCATCCAGGGCAACTATAATATCGCATTAAAATCACACCTTAAAAAGTTACAGACAGCAGTGTCACTTGTATGTGCCTTTTTTATCTGAATATCTTGTGGCATTTTGCAGGGAGTGGTCATACACCAAAATGAGAGCTGTGTGTGGCTCATGAGACAGTCTAAAGCTTTGGAAACAGCTGATAGGGAACAAGTGAGGCAGAGTAAACACAAGTGCTATTGTATCATGGCTTACTGTACCACATACACTGAAAAAAAGCCATGTTGGATTTACTTGATTCAGTAGTGGACATTGGTTGCACACAAATGTTTTGCTTTTGCAGAAACTTAAACAAATGAGTTAAATCAACACAACTTTTTCATATTCAATAAACCTGTGCATTTTGTGTTCATAAAACGTGATTGAAACATGTTCAGATGAAGTAAGTTGAGCTCTTGGAATATTTAAATCCTTCACAATTTTGTCATTTTATTTCAACACTATTCAATAACTTTTACCCCAATACAACTTGGTCACTTAAATACTACATGTTGTCTTCATATTACATATGACATGTTCAACAAAGTCTAGATCCTGGTTACCATAAAAATTGAATGGGTCTACAACAACTACCATCCTCCTATCTTTATCCTGGTTGCAGGGGGGCTGGGAAATAACCCTGAAGTGATAGGTTACAAGGCAGGGTACACCCTGGACAGCTCACCAGTCTATCACATAGAAACAAACAAACATTTGCACTTACATTCACGGGTAATTTTAACTCTAATAACTGCATGACTTTTAACTGTGGGAGGAAACCAGAATACTGAGAGAGAAACCACTGCAATGTGGATTTGAACCCAGGACCTTCTTACTGTGAAGCAGCAGCACTAACCACCATGCCAACAATCTAGGAAATACAGGAAAGCTATGATTTCCTGTATTTGATGCGGAATTTTTTTTTTTTTGTCCTTCACAGGTTAATCCACAATAAATAGCAATAGCATACACGTGGTGTGTGTGTAGTTGTCTGCCTCTTATAACTCCAGTGATTTTCCTGCAGTTTAAAATCTTGTGCGATCTTGTGAATTTCATGATTTCAGCAACTAACCACTCTTACTAGACTGTATCATGTCATCTCAACAAGAACAAATTAAGTTGTTGAATTTCGTACAGATCCTTCATGATTTAATTACGTTCATAGAAACACGAAATTATTGTGTTCAAATTACAAGTTAGACTTTTTTTAATGTAACAACCACCCAGTTTACTTTTTTCGGTATACCAAAAAAAGTAGAGGTGGCTGCTCGACTTGACTGAGATGGATGCCTTCCTCAAACCACGATCCAAAGAGCGCGAGACTGAAACCTGTGCAGTGTCGCGGGATTTAACAATGCTATATTATTGACTTAATTCACTTGAACATGATATGAACAATTTAATCTAGCCTCTCTGCATATCATGTAGTTTCTACACTATATAGTTACACTTAACTTTAAAGCATGAGGCACTTGCGTTAAATACACGCAAGGTGCTTACGTAAATCCAAGAGCTGGCCAATCCCTTTTTTTCAGTGTAGTAAGCAACAATATTAGTCATATAATCAATTTAAAAGACCTCAGAGGCACGAACAGTGCACACACAGAGAAGAGGTCCAGTTTAATGACACAAAGCGGTGGATGATGCCTAGTAGACTGTCAGTCAGTGGCCACGCTCCTTCAATTGGAAGAGTTATGAAAAAAATTTACCCATAGAGGACAAAACTGTTCTATTCAAACCTGAAGTTTGAAATAGACAGAGTATATTGCCAAAATATTCACTTACCCATCCAGATCATTGATCATTTTAGGTATTCCAATCACTTTTGTGCCTACAGTTGTATAAAACAAGCCTCTAGGCATGCAGACTACCTCTACAAACATTAGGAGGAGCTCAGTGAATCATCCCATGATAGGATGTCACCTGCGCAACAAGACCATTTGTGAAATGTTCTCACTACTAAATATTCCACAGTCAGCTGTTACTGGTAATAAAACAAAGTGGAAGAAACTTGGAACGACAGAAACTAAGCCACAAAGTGGCAGGGCACCTAAAATCACAGAGCAGGGTCAACGGATGCTGAGGGAGAGGTCACCAACTTTCTGCAGAGTCACTGCAGACCTCCAAACTTCAAGTGGCCTTTAAGAACAGTGTGTAGAGCACAGGAGAGGAGAATATTTTATCTTGCATGTGGCTGTCCTGCTGTGGCGAACCTTCCTACCACTGTTACCAGCCAGACTAGTTCAACTACCATGTAAGCGTCACCAGCAATCTCAGCTCTCTGTGGCGCATTCTGCTAAACCCAAATGCTCCCAATTCATAAATAAGCCCAGCTGAAATAACTCTTGCTTCTGACTCCAGGCTTGAGTCCTCATTTCTCAACATTATCACAGTATGTCATCACATCATCCACTTCTGCACCCAAATATGGAAATCTATATTCATGTACAGTATCTCAGGTGAATTATAAAAAAAGGGGGAAATCATCTCAATAGTCTTATACTTAATTTGTACTGTCACAGTTTAGGTTTAAGAGTAATGAAGCAGGGATTTTATGTCTACCTGAACTTAATACAATGTCGTCACTCTGCTGATATAAGGAGGTTGAGACACAAATGTACAATCTCTGATTGAAACGGGTCATTCGTGCACTCCCAAAGTCTGCCCTCCAATCCACTTGATGTTCATTTTTTAAGCTTATTATTCATTAAATCCTTCTTTTAATACTTTCCATGTCATTCACTGGTTTGAAAGAATAAAACCTTCAGCACAGCTTGAAGAAAAGACTTTGTGACTTTACGCTGCCTGCAGCAATGAGTTCATAATTACTTTAAGGGAGGCTGAAAGGTCGTCACTGAATCAGAGTGACCATTGCTGGAGACATTGTCTGAAATTATTGGAGGGCTGAGTAGATACAAGGTAATGCTGAAGTTAATACCGAGATATTGAATATGCAATTACCCGAAACTGATCGCCACAAGGGAACCAAGTGTATTTAAAACTGTACGAGAAGTGTGCTGCACGCGTACTATTTAAAAGGAAAACTGAAACATGAAACAGACAACAGTCTGACAGCAGTAGATGCTTGTATCTCCAGGGGGTCTTAATCTGTGTTTTTGTTGAATGTTGTCGCTGAAAAATTTGAGTCTTAAGAATCAAAGTCCCCAGATTCTCCAACACATTGTTTCAAGAGTTTGACAGCAGCAAACAAACCCAAGGTCGTTCAATCACAACAACACGAGGTAGGATTTTTTTCTTTTTCTTTGTCATCAAGAGGCTTGACTATAGAGAATAGACATGTCAGCACGCAAATATGTCCTTGGCTAAACTCCATTCAGACTGTCCTTTTTTTTTTTGACAGGATGGCCAGCTGGCACTAAAAACGAAAAGAAAGGAAAAAACAAGCTTTGAAATTCCAGCTGGACTTTCTGTCCCCAGACATTTCTTTTGCCCTTTCTTTTTATGCAGTGCTACTCTAACTGTGGATAACAAGGATTAAATTCTAAAGGGAAAACTGCTTTAATCAATATTTGTGTACCTTTAAGATGTGGTCTCTTGGTAACAATCTGGCACTGACTACAGAGGGAAAAAAAACTCATCTCTCCAATGTATGTATGTGTTGTTACAAGTACTGATCTTGTCTTTATCTAAAATTAAATCTTTTAATTACCCTGTTTTGAGTATGTGTGCACCGATCTGCTTAATAATCCGAAACATTTCTTCTGGAGAGAGAAATTACAAAATAGATATTCTGCTTTCGTATGATTTTTAATCAGCTTTCAATGAATGCTCCTCAAGGCTCCACATGCACTCTACACTTTACCTGGGTTCATCATGTGGCCAGAGTATTGAACGGCAACACAATACACTAAGTGTATACACTAAATGCAGAACCAAAAGCGACTCAGAGAAGGTTTTGTAGTCTTTATTGAAATGGTTACCGCAGGGAACTGAGCGAAAGGTAAGTACGAGGAGGTTAGATTTGGCCTATCTGGCAGAGGCTAGATGGATCACCTGGTCCTCATATAGTGGCGTTAATGATGACGATCAGCAACAGTGTCAGCCTGAGGAGTGGGAACAGAGCTCCGCTCACTAGAGAGGAGAATAACTGCAGGAAGTTTAATTAGAAGAAAGGAGAAACTAGACCAACCATCACCCCAATGACATACCCCTCAATTCTTTATGTTCATCAAATTTATTGAAATAATTTATAAAAACGTGCAAACATACATGGAAATACAGTATATAAGACATTAACAGAGTTTCAGGGCTCATATGGGTGCTTGAAAGCCTTGAAAATACTTGGATTTTAATATTGTCTTTTCAAGGTTTGAAAAGTGCTTGAGTTTCAGATGTGGTGCTTAACACTGCTTGAAATTGTAATTGTACTTTATTCGCAACAAATTACTATCTGATACAAATACAAATCATGGATAAGACAAGGACCAAATTCATGAGTAGACACCTGAAAAGTCTGCAAAAAGGATTTGCACTTTTTCACAATGGTGGAGTTTCCACTCTTGATTCATATGATGTTACAATTGATTATTATTTTGCTAGCTAGCAAACTCAGGGGACACATTATTGAAATGCACTGAGTGTGATGCAATACAGCAGCGCTAGTATAGCAGTTAGTTATGGCATGGTAATTTATGGAATAGGCTGTGTACTTAGCTAACATTACTTAGCAGTTGCAGTAATGTGAGTTACTTCCCTCAAGTGAAAGCTTTAAACGTTAGCTCAATACATAATTAGCCAACTTAAGGCTTTCTAAGTAAAGGGTCAAATCGAAGTTGTCACCAAGTAAACAGAATACTGTTTATATTTTTGTGTATTGCTGCAGCTTTTTCGACTATTAACTTGGCGCCTTTGGCAACACCTTAGGGGTAATATGACTGATCCATATGGTCACAAAGAAAAGCCAAGTTTCCTGGCTTTAATGCAAAATCTTTTTATTGTCAGGGCTTACACATTAAACAACTTAAAAATTATAAATTGCTTCAAGCTCACATTGAGGCCTGTGGGGCACTATCAGCCACTGAGACAACAGACAAATATCTATGTGTTTTCGTATATGAATGTTTCCTACTTTGAGGCTGCCTGTTTGTTTAAGGGAGATGAACAATGCATTATAACTGTATATAATAATATCACAAATGATAGATTAAATAAACAGCTTTTAGATAGATGCTTTTGCATTCTTAAAGTTTTATGTGTTGAATTGAACTGGCTATGTCATCTGTTCAAAGCCTCCATTCCTCTATTCTCCATTCCTGTCTTACTGTACATGATGCGTTTAGGACAAATACTTTAAAGGCCATAATTTAGGACCTAAACAATAATACAGACAGCAACACAGTTAAACATCTTACTGATGGTTTTATAGGAAATTAATTTTGCAGCATTTTGTTTCGTGTTTTCTATGTTTTTAACCAAAGGTGAAAAGGTACATTTAAGTCAATCTAAGATGATTTGTTTAAAATTTTTACATGGTCTTATTGAGGTGATGCAAAGTGAAGCACACATTTGTTTTTTGGCAATGTGATGGAAAAGCTTGAAAATGGATCTTGAACGTGCTTAAAAACCCTTGAGTTTATAAAACTCTAATGAACTCTAATGAACTTGAAAGTCTATATATGGTATTACCACATTTATCTTTCAAGACAGTCTGAATGCTCTTAGTTAACCTTTCTTGTCATTTCTTTAAGTAGTCTTCAGGAATAGTTCTCCAGGTTTCTTGAAGGACAAAGCTCTTTGGATGTTTGCTGCCGTTTGTTTTCTTCTCCTTCAAGTTGATCCCACGTTGCTTCAATAATGTCCACATTCTGGGGAGGCCAGTCAGTGAGTGATAGTGTCCCACTGTGTCTTTTTCTAATCAGGTATGCTTTTATTGCAAGTATGTTTAGCACCATTAATGAACCACTCTTAATTTCATTGACCAATAATTATCACCATAGTTTTTGTTTCTGATTAAAACAAGATGAAAACACACCAGGACAGAAACTATGATGAAAAGCATTTACCCTTTCATCAGCTAATAAAACAAGATGAAAATGTTCTGGAGAGACAAGATCCAATCAGAACTAGTTAAGTTGTGTAGAAAGGCGGAACGAGTTTGGAAGTGATCCAATCAAAAGTAATTGCCTTCTTGAGTAAGGTTAGATGTGCACATTTGATCTGCTGCTAACAAACAGTGTGGGAGGCAGGGGAGCTTCCATACTCCCTCTTTCTCATGAAAACATGACAAAAAGTCAGGAAGAGAAGAGCAGACATATGGACACATGCCGCATTTGATGTGAAGGAAAATAAAGTGCTTTGTAAACTCAAAACTCGGTACAAACATAAGAAGCTTTTACACTTTATATCTCTGACTGCTAAATCAACTTAAGGTGTAGTCTATGATAATCTTATTTAGTCAAGTAAAACTAAACTTAGATGCCTAAATTATGACTAAAACTAAGTGAAATATTAGTCACAAGACCATGACTGAAACTGAATCAGAATTTTCTGCCAGAATTAACACTGCAGTGAGCAGCAAATGTGTTAACTGAAGATCCAGATTCATCTCAGGTCCTGTGTCACGTCTCTTTTTCATATTTAGTAAAGATTTTCAGACTTGTCTGTTTTTTAAGCCTGCAACTTCTTCTTTTGTCCTCCACTGCACACCATGCCAAGATATGTCAAGTTTTCAGCTAATACCTCTATTTGAGTCACCTTGCTGTTGAAAAAGACTATTTTATGCCTTTCAAACTGTGTTATGTTTGTTATTTTTTAAAGACTGAGGAAATAAATTGGAAGAAATATTGTGATTCTGTTAAAGGCTGATAACAAAGTCCCTTAAGTTTCTTAAGGTCGTCTGTTATGTGAAACACTGGTTCATCCTTTGAGTTGGATGCCTTTGTTGTGGTTGAATAATTCACAGGGCAGTGTTAAGTGGCTCAAGAAACAACTGTTCACTTGAGAAGATCTCAGTTTCTACTTGTGACTTTCCAATTTTCAAGTACTACACTAATGTAGTGTGTTGTGGAAATTTATTAACAAAGCCTGCAGACACGATGAGCAGTTAAAACCCAACACTTTATTTCCCATGCATGAGGAGAGACGTCAGTCAGGGGGCACTGAAAGTCATCTCTGACAATGAACAGTTCAGGTCCCTTTTAAACACTGTCACAGAACAAAAGGCTTTTACAGTTGCAGTTCACACCTTGGCTCTACACAGAAAAACTCTCTATCACCTGTGTGAATCTCCCCCACTCTGGGGTCAAGTCTTCCTGTGTGAGCTTCCGTCTCCTGGGAGACATTCACCAGTTTTTCACTGTCTGTTTCCCAGCGTGAATGAGGTGTGAACCAGACATACTAAACTAAGTAACATGAAAGCATTTCATCAAGACAATACATTAAAGGACAATACGCTAAAGAGAAATCCCACAACAAGTGTTTGAATTAATCTTTCTAAACCTGAAGCAGAAAGCAAAAGTCCGACTGCTTGTTGCCCTAAAAAGTATGATGATGAACTATCATGCTCTCTAGATCTGCAGTTGAAAAGTGAGTTTTACTCTCGCCAATAACCAGGTTAGCCAAGTAATAAAAAGACTTGCTGTTCCTGAAAGTTTCTGAACACCAAAGGTTGTCATGAAATACCAGCAGGAGAGGTTCTGCGGGAAAGCCTGCACTCATGCTTTTATTGCAAGACCAGCTGTGCACACAGTTACCATCCATTGTTTGGACTCTCACATCCTAAGAACACAAAAACAGAAAAAATGCCACTTTATCTGACCCATATGGTTGTTTTTGCTTAAGATAAAGTGGCATTTTTTTGTGTTACCTGCTATTAACAAACACGTCAGGACAAAATGTCTGGAAAACGTACACAAACTGGTTTTTTTTTTTAATTTTTACTATTTCATCATCAAATGTGTGTTAATTCTGCCTCTTTATTCACTTAATATGCATGTATCTCACAATGCATGAAATCTGCATTATAAATTAATCACTGTGTAGTTAACTTAATTTGTTTTAGGCTCTGGCCTTTAAATCTCTGGCTCTCTTCCACAGCATGTCTTTTATCCTGTCTTCTTTCTTTCAATTAATTAATGTTTCCCCTAGGAGCTATTTCTTCTGATTTGAGGTTTAAATATGTCTAAACAGTCCATCAGGCATCAAGATTAATATTAGGATTGAATTGTTTGGTTAAAATTATTTTGGTTGATTTGATTGAGACATCATTGTTTTAAATATGCACATTTGCTTTTAAAAGCTTTTAGAAGCAAATTTTGACTAAGTTTTTATTTGCTTGTGAAATGTTTGTGCTAAGACAACCACACAATTTACCCTCCAGCTACACAATCAAATCCCAGCAGACATTTAAATGTATACATTTATAAATTGAATCCAGGCAGATTGTATGATGATATACACTTACCAGCCACTTCATTAGAACCAGCTGCTCAACTGCTCATTGCTAGAAATGTCTAATTAGCCAGTCACTTTGCAGTATTTATGCACATAGACATAGTCAAAAATCCCTTGTGAAATTGAGCATCAGAATGGGAAAGAAAAGTGGTTTAAGTGACTTTGAATGTGGCATGGCTATTAATGCCAGACAGGCTGGTCTGAGTATTTCAGAAACAGCAAATCTACTGGAATTTTGCCACAGGACCATCTCTAGGGTTTACAGAGAATAGTAAAAAATAAATAAATAAATAAATAAAAGGAAATATTTGGTGAGTGTCAGTTCTCTGGGCAAAAATGCCTTGTTAAGCCAGAGGTCAAAGGACCAAGAGGGTATCGAGACCAAGACCAAAACCAAGACAGACCAAGTCAAGACCAAGACAAAGTCGAGACGAGACCAAGACAAAAAAGTCCTTAAACTGCAGCCAGATGCTGCTTCGTTTACGGGTGTCAGGCATGTTTATGTGTTTTTGCGATGCACTCGCACAGCCCTCCTCACTGCTGTCTACTGTCTCACTCACTTACTGAGAGGACAGACGCACGTTCCACTTGACTGTCGCGTCTCTCACGCTCTCTGTTTTTCACATAATGATATTATCCTATATCTTTGCATGTGATTGGCCACAATATGGAGGGATTGGAGCATAGCTGAGCCACTGTGTGAGAGCTGAGCAGCGAAAGGAAATTAAGTGAGGAGCCGGCTCTCGCTCAATGGGAGTCGACTCTTCTGATTCACTACAAAGCACTCTCTAAGCACGGCTCTTAGAACTGATGCTTTTGCACATGACACATTATCGAACGTTACATTGTGTGTGGATACTGTTGACTCCAAATCTCCCGACCACTATGTTGATCTGAGACAGCAAGACCGAGACAGCGAGACCAAGACAAGACCAAGACCAAAGTCCGTTGAGACCAAGACAAGACCAAGACCACGTAAAAGTGGTCTTGAGACCGGTCTCGAGACATCCAACTCTAGATCTGTGCCAAGAATTAAGGAAGTTCCAAAAGTAAATGAAAGATCCACGTGGTACTAGCAAAGTGTACCTAATAAAGTGTCCAGTAAGTGTATGTATTAGTAGTAACTATTTAGAATGTGACCAGATTTAGACATTTAAATGTCGCTGACGTTTAAATGATCTATAAAACATTATTCAGCGACATTGTGAGAGTGTTTGAGATCATCAGCAGTGTCCTCACAACCAAAGACTGACAAAACACAAATGGAGTCAATACTGTGTGATTGCAGTTTGCTGGAGAGGTCACAATTAGTCATTGGAACTCTGCATACTGGGATCGATTCTCCACAAACTTGTTTTTGGTGGTGCAGGCATTCCAAAATAAAACAGTAACCAGACTCTTAAAAAAGAGAAATAACATTTATGTAGAAATAAAACTTCTGGAAGTGGAAAATATATGCAACGGAGAAATTCTAGAAGCATCTCAAAATTAATAGAGTTATTGAGTAAATCTTACTCAAGGAGTATTATTTTTGCATACGTTTGGATGAATAGCGTAAATCTCTTTTAAAAAGAAAAGGCACTCCCCCGTTCTCTGTTGCCTGTTGGAGCGGGGGGGCTGGGAGGAGGAGTTGGCCATCCGATTGGGGTCTGGAATGTGGGGCTTCCCTGCTGCTGCCGAGTCGGGGCGGTCTGCTTCTCTCCACCCCAGGGAAGAGGGTAACACTACCTGGGTCTGGGTGCAGTTTCCCCCTCCAGGGGCAAGGGTACCTAGACCTGGGGTATAGAGTACGCTTGGGGAGTGTGATTGTGTGTACAGTGTCTCTTTATGTCTGTCTCCACATTGGGTGATTGCTGAGTAATTGTATATGAGAGCATGAGGGTGGGAATGGATGTTTGTATCTGTGTGTGCCTGTTTGTCTGTGTCTATATGTCAGGTCAGGTATCAGACGTCACCTCTCTACCGACATCTCAGGCCCTCCAAGGTATGAAGGCCTATCTCCCCCCACCACTTCCCCTGCCAGTGGCAGACGCCCTCAGACATTGGTGCATTGGTGGTTCTTTGTGTCCGGGGATGAGCGTCCAGGTACGCACCGGCTCACTCCTGGTGGCTGCTTGTCGGGGCCTGGAGCCTGGGGCTCGCTCGGGCCCCTTCGGGGGTGGGGTGCCCTCGGCCTCTCGGCCTGGGGCTCGGTCACTCTGGCACAGCTGGCTCACGGGCACGTCACTGCAACCCCCCCTGGCTTCTGCTCCGCGGCTGCTGAGTGACCCCTCATCTGGGACTCTCCTCAGCTCTTTCGGGGACAGTGGCACGGTTGTCCCTCCATTGGTCTTCCTTGGTCTCTTGTGCTCTGAGGGCCTCTGGATGTCTGGAGCCTGGATCTCCTCCATACCTGCTTCATGCCAAGGAGGACGGAGCTATGGCTCCCCACACCCTCTAGCAGATCATTACATGAAGGAACCTTTTAAATACAAGTGCGCTCATGCTCACAGGTTCACAGGTGTACACACGGGTGATCACACACACAAACTACACCCTTTTTGGCTCCTACCTCAAAGCACACTGTGCGCTGTCGATCCTACGTGCTGCACAATAATATTCAGTATTTAGTATTTACTGTTATATTCACATAGATCATCGCGATGATGTTGTTTATTATATTGCTCTCTTTTTTTTTGCTTGTTTTCTCTTTTTTCTTTCTCAACAGGTGATCCAGGTGATTGATATATGTATTTTCTGTCTGTTTGTTTTGTTGGTTTTTGTTTTTTGCCCTTTATCACCGTTCCTCTTCCCCGCTGTTTTTCTTTCCCTCTTTCTTTCTCCCTTTTATTTTCCCCAGTCAAGTCTGTCCCGTGTTTAGCAAGTGAAAATAAAAGAAAATAAACAATAAAAGCAAAGGTGAATCAAATAGACCAATACGGCAAGGCTGGGATGGTCCATTTGGTAAAGTAAATCCATTGGGCATCTTTCTTTGCCTTTAGACAATAATTCTGACGGCAAAAGAACCAAACGGGACAGGCAAAAAAAAAGAAAAAGAAAAAAGAAGAGGCACTCTGTCTGAGGTTATTTGATTTTATACCCATTTTAATGATGAACTTAATGCCAAATGAAGGGGAGTACTGAACGTGTTTGTTCAGAGCTTCATACTGATGATGAAGACGCCACATAATGCCCAACAACAAACGCATTTACACAAACAGAGCAGAGGCACAGACACAGAGGAATGGCTAAGTGGAAGGACAGATTCAGGCCAAGTCTCGAGCCTCTAGACAGATACATGTGGGATTAGGGCGATTATGCTTTTGAATGGTGGAGGGATTTTACTGCTGACTGCTGGTGTGTGGTTTTACTCTTGGACTATCCAGATTTATACCTGGCCTGGGGGGATTTTCTTTCGCTGACAGCTGGCTTGTTTGGTGTTTTGCCTCCTCATGGCAAAGCAAAGAATTAATGTGATGTGTTTCATTGGGTTTGTTCAATGAGAGAGCCACAAAGATGTTGTCCCCCTGATATCTGCCATGCTCTGTTTCAGCAGAAGTGATGCAAGTGCCAAGCTTCTTCCAGTCTGGCTGCAGAATGCGATACATTGTCATGCTCTATGACTCAAACAAAAACTCTCTTTCTTCTACAGCAAGAAGATTTGTACATAAATGATCATCATTGTTTCATTGTTTAAATGCGCAGTCTGTGGTACATTTAATATGAGTTCAGAACCGCACTGTAATACTACCACACCTGCCCTCTGGTAAATCTCTCGGCTTCAAGCTTATTGGAGTTTTTGGTGATTTATTTTTACTTTAAACCATTAATATTCATGACTAAAATGGCAATAAATAAATACAAGAAGCACTCTGCAACCTTTGCAAAGGCAGCTGACTCTCTGAGCAATATTTAGTTTTAAGGGAATTATAATGTATTTTATATATTTTTATTTTGTTTTCTTCATTTTTAACATATATTATGACGTTTGTACTGCAGTTAAAATCAGATAAGGGTAGTATGACATGTTTATTTTAGAAGTACATAATGAATAATAGGTACTGAAT
Organism: Pelmatolapia mariae; assembly: GCF_036321145.2. Taxonomy (NCBI): domain Eukaryota; kingdom Metazoa; phylum Chordata; class Actinopteri; order Cichliformes; family Cichlidae; genus Pelmatolapia; species Pelmatolapia mariae. The sequence continues at coordinate 31,512,819 of NC_086242.1, read as the reverse complement.
TAAGAACAAGTGGACATGAATAACTTGATCTTATCATTTCTAACTAACCTTACCTCATTCTCTTTCTCTTTCACTTTGTTTATAACACATTTTGGGGTCAACTTCAAAGAAAGGCAGATGTGAAATGTAAAAGTGAGGTCAGAGATTTGAATGTGACGTATTTGGAGGCAAACTGTGATGTGATTTTTGAATCTCCATAGACCAGTATCATGTCCTAAACGTGTCCAATACAAACAAAGGTAGTAGAATTTTAAGATAAAACAATTTTTATGAAAGTTTGACCTTTTCTGACTATATATCATTCCCTGTATACGCGTTTGTTGTCAGTACAAACAACGGCATTAAGAACCAGCGTTTCAAACTCCTCTATATAACATTATTATCACATTGACATTCAGATCAATCTACTGACCTTGAAGAAGAGGTGAGAGGTAAAATCTGACTTGATATTTTAAAATCTTAATACAGTCCTTTCTATATGTTGACAGTACACACCATACTTGTAAGCATCATGGTTTAAGTTAAGGCTTTTTGTCAATTTTCAACCAGTAAATTGTTAAGTAGACCTTCAACACCTGGGTGGATGTAAGTCAAATTTGATAACGTTTTATCAGAATTTATTTAAAACTTTTCAAGCTATTGTATTTTCAGACAGAACAACATATTAATAAAGCACATGCAAATACTTTTATGATCCAGACAAAGGCCACAAACTGAAACTGGTCAAGCTAATTGGTTATAAAGCCGTTATTTATACTTTGAGTGTCACAGCAGCTTCAGCAGCTTTAGATGCATGTAAATGCATCTAAAGCTGAGCGACATTACCTGTTTGCCAGAGGTAATAAAAAAATACATAAGCAAATAAAAAACTGTGATCATTGTCCTCTGGTTGGTACCAAAAACTCATAGCAATGTACTTCATGCAAAAGTTTTTAAAACAAAAGTATATTCTCTCAAGTGAAATAACCAAACTTTATCCATCCGCATCTGTTCATTTTGTGGTCTCCTTCATAGCAGGTGAAGCTCAGTGGATTCCTTGACCACTTGTGCAAATTGAAGCTTTTCAGAAATCCACCTATGGTGTTTTGAACTACCAGTCACAAACCTACACCTACAGCGCCCAATCCTCCCACCTTTATTCATCCAAACTGACTTGCATATCTTACAGATGGCATCTCCATCTAGATTTAATAACTACCCGCTGCTCCCTGCAGTGTGAAGGTTCACACTGATACACCCTTCCATAAACATCTGCTTTCTTTAGTTCTTACTTCGGTCTTATTCTCAGCATGCTGGTGAGCTCACACTGAGCCAATCAGAATGAGTGTGAGCATGTAAGAAGCTTCTTCACCACACATCACTAACCAGTTTAGCTCTTTTATATGGGATTAATGCTTGTCTCCATGCTCCTTTTAACGCCTCTGCAGTTATCAAATCATTAATTAAGCTCATGTTGAATCTGCTCAGAGAGCCTGGTGAGGGAGAGATATGACTGCAGGCAACACCCGCCTTCTGCTTCTAACATGCTGATGTCGCAGGTGATTAGTCCTGATAGGTCCTCTGTCCAGCCGGAGCCAGAACAATCATTTAGTATCCATCTTTAGTAGTGAGAAGCTAGAAGCTGGCAGAAGAAAACATTTTGTTTCATTCACTCACTTCAGTTTTTATTTGGATTATTTTTTATGGATCTCTTTACTATAGTGAAGAACAATCATAAGCATTTCATATGTTTCAAAGAATTTTATTGATAGTTAAATCAAAGTTATGAAAAGAATATTTACAGTGTTGATCCTTCTTCTTCTTCTTACATTCTGCAATTCTCTGTGACATAATGGATATCAGAACTTTAAATCCAGACTAATGAGGATCCATTCTTGCATTATTAGTTCTCCAAGCTGATCAAAATTCACAGGATCCTGTTTTATCTTTTTTATCTAGTTATATCTTTTGCCGTGGGACAAGGGGCTCCATCAAACTGGAAAACCAGCACCACATTCTTTGTTTTGCATGAGATGCAACTCTGCAGAGAGACCAGGGAAGCTCCACTGTTGGCTCAACGTTTTGCATATTGTCCCAAATGGTCAAAAGGAGGCATCAACAGAGAAAGTCATTTTGATTCAGTCTTCTGCTGTCGGGTCCTTGTACAGAATTTCAGTCTGTTGTTTCTTTGGTGCCCTTTTTTTTCACCTTATCATACATGTTGATGCACTCACAATTACTTACTGTGAATGTTTCCCAACTTCCGCAACATGGATAACACTTGTTCCAGTGACTATTTACATTGTAGTTTCTCACTGAAGGCATCAAAATTATGACTGAACACATATGGAATTATTTACACTGTAAAAAAAAAATCCTAATATAAAAGTATTTTACTGTGTATTTTACAGTTTTGTTCTGTTCTTCTAGAATATCATTAAATTTACATAAATAGACTGTGATTTCACATTTCAAATGTAAATTAACGTAAAATCACTGTAATGTAATAAAACATAATTTTCTTGTTTTTTAAATGTATTTGTCTGTACATATGCATATTTAGATTGTTAAAATACATTCACAAATGTATCATGATTTCACAAATATGTGTCCGTTATTTGAAAGATTGAACTGTTAAATTCAAATGTAATGCTATGGAAAAATATATAAAATGATTCTTATAAGCTTTTTTGACATCAAATAATTATTATTATTACTGCTATCTAGGGCGATCGTGGCTCAAGAGTTGGCAGTTCGCCTTGTAATCAGAAGGTTGCCGGTTCGAGCCCCGGCTCGGACACTCTCGGTCGTTGTGTCCTTGGTCAAGACACTTCACCTTCCACCTACTGGTGCTGGCCAGAGGGGCCGATGGTGCGATATGGCAGCCTCGCCTCTGTCCCAGGGCATGCAATCCATTATTATTTAAACCAACTGTTAACTGTATATTTCTGTACATTTAAGTATTATTATTCATATTGCCGCATTCATTGACCTTGTTTATAGGTAATTTCAATGTTTAATCACATTAAAATGTTCCTAATTTAATGTTTAAAAGCACTTGAAAAAGGCAAAATCCCATGTAAAATTAGGGCAACAAACTGTATTGTCATTACTGAAAATAACCGTATTTTTATGAGAAAGTTATTTTCTGTTATTTTCTGGTATTATTTTGGCGCCCCAGCTGCCGGAATATTACTGTTTTTTTAAGATGTTTTTTCTAACAGTGTAGTATACAGAAAAATGTGAAATAACTCAAAACATGTTTCATATTTTAGGTTCTTCAAAATAGCCACTCTTTGCTTTGATTACTGCTTTGCACACTCTTGGCATTCTCTCAATAAGCTTCATGAGGTCGTCACCTGAAATGGTTTTCCAACGGTCTTGAAGGAGTTCCCAGCAATGCTGAGCACTTGTTGGTCCTTTGGCCTTCACTGGTCAGGTGACTGTGGAGGCCAAGCCATCAGACGCAGCACTCCATCACTCTCCTTCTTGGTCAAATAGCGCTTATACAGCCTGGAGGTGTGTTTAGGGTCATTGTCCTGTTGAAAAATTAATGATGGTCCAACTAAATGCAAACTGGATGTGATGCATGTCGCTGCAGGATGCTGTTGGAGCCATGCTGGTTCATTGTGCCTTCAACTTTGAATAAATCCCCAACAGTGTCACCAGCAAAGCACCCCCACACCAACACACCTCCTCCTCCATGCTTCACGGTGGGAACCATGCATGTAGAGACCATCTGTTCACCTTTTCTGCGTCACACAAAGACACAGCGGGTGGACCAATAATCTCAGATTTGGACTCATCAGACCAAACTACAGATTTCCACTGGTCTAATGTCCATTCGTTGTGTTTCTTGGCCCAAACAAATCTCTTCTGCTTGTTCCTTTTCCTTTTTCTTTTTTTTTTTCCGCCTGTCCCGTTTGGTTCTTTTGCCATCAGAATTATTGTCTAAAGGCAAAGAAAGATGCCCAACGGATTTACTTTACCAAATGGACCATCCCGGCCTTGCCGTATTGATCTATTTGATTCACCTTTGCTTTTATTGTTTATTTTCTTTTCTTTTCATTTGCTACACACGGGACAGAGTTGACTTGGGGGGGGGGGGGAAGAAAGAGGGAAAGAAAAACAGCGGGGAAGAGGAACGGTGATAAAGGGCAAAAAACAAAAACCAACAAAACAAACAGACAAAAAATACATATATCAATCACCTGGATCACCTGTTGAGAAAGAAAAAAGAAAAAACAAGCAAAAAAAAGAGAGCAATATAATAAACAACATCATCGCGATGATCTATGTGAATATAACAGTAAATACTAAATACTGAATATTATTGTGCAGCACGTAGGATCGACAGCGCACAGTGTGCTTTGAGGTAGGAGCCAAAAAGGGTGTAGTTTGTGTGTGTGAGCACCCGTGTGTACACCTGTGAGCATGAGCACGCTTATATTTAAAAGGTTCCTTCATGTAATGATCTGCTAGAGGGTGTGGGGGGGCACTGCCCCGTCCTCCAGGGCATGAAGCAGGTATGGAGGAGATCCAGGCTTCAGACATCCAGAGGCCCTCGGAGCACAAGAGACCAAGGAAGACCAACGGAGGGGCAACCATGCCACTCTCCCCGAAAGAACTGAGAGCTTGTTCCTTTTCCTTAGTAGTGGTTTCTTAGCAGCTATTTGACCATAAAGGCCTGATCCGGACAGTCTCCTCTGAACAGTTGATGTAGAGATGTGTCTGCTACTGGAACACTGTGTGGCATTAATCTAGGCACTGATGTGAGGTGCTGTTAAATTGTGATTTCTGAGGCTGGTGATTTAGCAGCAGAGGTGAGCCAGTTTTGTCCTAGCACTTGATCATTTTTGCGACTGCACTTGGGGACACATTCAAAGACTGACTCACCTTCAGTTCTTAAAGTAATGATGGACTGTTGTTTGTTTTTACTTGGCTGACTGGTTCTTGCCATAATATGAATTCTAACTAGGGATGGGTATCGTTTAGGTTTTATCCGATACCGGTGCCAAACCGGTACTTTTGAAACGGTGCCGGTGCTTAAACGGTGCTCAAACCAGTGCTTAAAGAATGGAGAACACAAACTTTGTCCAAAAACCTGTCATGTTCAGCTGTTTTTTTGTAAAAAGATAACAATGTTGGCCTTTTCTGCAGCTATAGGGCATATATGGTCTCACTCTTGGCTGGAAGCAGTGCTTAAACAATGGAAAAAACACTAACTTTGTCCAAAAACCTCTCATGTTTAGCTGTTTTCCACTTTTTCTTTGGTCATTTTAGCCTTTTTGGCCAGGGTGAAGGGAGAATCTGCCATCAAACAAGAAGACAGCCACATGTAACTACGACGGTGTTTGCTAGTTCACCTTACATGCATTAATTTAAAAACGTGGTTAGCCTACTCAACGTAAATTACACAAGAACAACATTAAGCTACTCACGCAGAGAAGAACGGCTGCTGCTGCCATCATCATCCGTCATCATTTCTGCTACACTGGCAGGGCTAGGGGCCAGGACTCTCCTCTTCGGGTTCTTGGGGGATGTTGCTAACTCGGTGCATTTCTCGGCTTTTAAAAAAACGCTATGCGCCGCCAGGTTGGTCGTCAGATTCAAGGTGTTACCTCCTTTGCACAGTATCACCTTAAAGCACTTGTTGCAGGCTGCTGAGTTTGCATCTTTTGCTGTGAAGTAAAGCCAGACTTTTGACCGCTTCGCCTTGGGCATTTTTAATCTGTAGCTCTAAAAGAAAGAATGTACCTGGGCCCACCTACTATCGTTGCAAAGGTGAAATGATTGGCTAGAATCCAAAGTGTATGATATCTCAGGAAAAAAAAAAAAAGCACCGAAATAAAGCACCGAAATGTACGCTGCTTTTCGGTGTGGTTACTACCGTTTATGTCAGAATCGGTGCCATAATGGCACCGGATACCGGTACCCATCCCTAATTCTAACAACTGTCAAATAGGACTGTCAGCTGTGTACACAACTGATGGTCCCAACCCCACTAAGAAGGCAAGAAATTCCACAAATGAACCCTGACACGGCCCACCTGTGAAGTGAAAACCATTTCAGGTAACTACATCATGAAGCTCACTGAGAGAAGACCAAGGGTTTGCAGCACCGTCAAAAAAAAGCAAAGGGTGGCGTCATTGAGGAATCTAAAATATAAGACACACTTAGAGTTATTTATCAATATTTTCTTTGCTACATAATTCCATATATCTTGCTTCATATGTAGAAAGTAATAAAAATAACAAAAATAAAACTTTGGGGTTTAAGACTGTTTGCCTGTAGGTGAACTGAAAGCATTTGTAAAGGTACAAACCCTAATTTGAATGTTTGCAGTATGAAAGTTTTTTGTTATTGCAAAATCTCTCTGCAAATTCTCCTGTTCACAGAATGAATTAATTACTGACATGCATCTGAGCCTAGGCAATCTGCTCTATACCAAGTGGGATTGGTGGGAGAAGGGAAGCTGGGTTTTTTTCTTTTCTTTTTTGTTTTTTAGCGCTTTGGGGTCCTTAGGGACTGAGTAAAGCGCTATACAAATGCAGGCCATTTACCATTTACCATTTTAATCCTGTCTCCACAAGAATACCTCTTGCTACCTTTAAATATTTTTTAGTCAAACAAAGAACTTGTTAACTGATGGGAACTACTGCTACTACAATTTTGCAGCCTTTTTACTATTATGTTGGTTCTGACTAAGAAGTATTAAAAGCGGCTGTGTGCCTATGACTGGAGTTTTTTTGAGTAAGTGCTAAAAATGCTGCGATAAGCACAACCAGCCAGGTCTGGTGTGTCCTGAAATGATCACTGAACAGAAACTTTACGCAAACAAAACGCAAACAAAAATACATCTAATGGAAATTAATGACAAACAAAAAAGTCCAGCAAACACTGGAAGAATCCATCCAAACATAATCCAAAAATAACTGCAAGGAGGAGTTAGATGGCGAGGAATGGGAGTAAAATCAGGTGGGTAAGGAGACAATCCATTAAAGACAGAGGGACACAATACTGAGGTTGTGGTTGAACTGTCTATATTGCTAGGAATGATCCGAATCAAGTGAAGAGACCCATAAATGCCTGCTTGGCTGGTCAAATTCTTTAAAAAACTAAGCAAAAGTGCTTCAGTGATTCATTTTAACTACTTCCTTCAGAAGAGGATCCACTGAATCATCCTTCATGAGAGGACAGGAGGTGATGCCCTCCCACAGTTGAAAGTGGTGCACGTTTACAAAACCAAGTGATCAATGCACCTGTCGAGTGATGCAGAGCACCATGTAAAATTAATGCTGCATTTTCCGTTTCAGGCCGTAGCTCGATAATATGCAGATACATTTTGGGCATTCAACAATTTGTCAAACCTACAGGCGATCCGTGAACGTTGCGCTACTTCATTAAAATCTGCTTGTCATGAACTTGGTAAAGTGGGTAACAAAGTGCCGTACAATGAAGTTAATTATCCATATTAAGCCAATCAAAGTGAAGAGTAGACTGTAGTGTAACTTAGCTTGCCACATTTATGTCCTCATTTTTGGATTTTAGGAATAGTGATCAGTTTTACTTAATTTTTGCATTCCCTAACCAGTTTACTTCACTGTCATGACTGGTAAGCTATAATCTTTTTCAAACCTTGCTAATGAAACAATATATTTGAGAGGTCCGTATTTATATAGCCACTATAAAACAAATTAGATCAGAATACACCGGTGTCTTAAGGACACTGTTGAGTCAACATTTCATAAAACACCTGCACATCAAGGCAAGGTGTCAAACAAACTCAAAGGGAAACACAATCTCTACCAATACTTAATAAAAACCCAACACCATGACGCCAAGGATAAAGCTGCCACTGCGACATTAACACGTCTGATTTTGTTGGTTTGCTGTCTGATGCGCAGCATTAAATTAGCCGCATCAGTGAGGACAGCTGTGACAGCTTCAGCCAGCTTCGGTAGCAGGGACAGATCCATAGCTTAGAGTGATGTGTCAGGTAAGGTTTCACAAGCTGAATGTGTCAGTGCTGTTACTACATCATTGAGATTCAGTACAGGTTTAGATCAGAGCTGGCATTATTGGCCACATTTCATGGTCTGAATCTTTTCAATTCCATTTCCTTGCCAGCTAATGGGGGACTGCAGGTGGCTGCTTAGACACTGATCTGCACTCAGTAAGGCAGAGTCTGTGTGTGTGTGTGTGTGTGTGTGTGTGTGTGTGTGTGTGTGTGTGTGTGTGTGTGTGTGTGTGTGTGTGTGTGTGTGTGTGTGCGAGCGCGACATATACGTTTCTGGTTTGTGCCAGTTGTGTGAATGTGATAGGTAATCTTCACAATCTCAGCTCCCCTCAACAATAAAAGGGCAAAATCAGAGAAGAATTGGCCCCTCGCATGCCTGTCAAAACATATATTTACTTTTAAAATGTGTTTGAGGGTCCTACAGGAGTTTGGGATACTGAAAGCAACTCATTTCATTTTGTGTTTAAAGAATACTGAGCTCTATTCTCAAGCACTTTTTTTTTCTTTGCACCATATGGTCTCCAAGAATTCTGGGCAAATTTTATAGGAGCTGTTGGATCCCTTCTGTGTGGCGTGCTTCAGATGAGCAGCGACTGAAACTTTGAATTTCTCATCAGTACCCGTGGATTTACTGCTGCTAGTGGAGCCAGCCACCCTAAAGGTGCCGCTGTGGGACACTGACAGGCTCAAAAGGTCGCGGTTCCATCACAGAATCCCCGTGAGCTGGAGCAGTGACATCAGCTGGAAGAAAAGTGGAACCTGGGTTTCAGAAGAAGAAATCTGAAGTATAATACTATACAGCACAGTGACATCTGCATTAAACAGACTACATTTCCCATGGTTCTCATACACACCTGTAAATATAATGCAGGAAATAAGAGGAGATGTACATTAAATGTACAAGTTTACAGAAAATGAGACCTCACACTAGGTAAAACAGACAAACGTGTCTGGGACGTCTGAGTTGCTTTACACTAATTTGTGTCTTCAGCTCTGCAGGAATTCCTACATTCATTAAAGTGGCAATCCTGCCACCTAATGGTGGCCCAGACTGAGCCCTCACTGAAGTATTGCAATGGACTGGCATTTATGTAGTGCTTTCCAGTCTTACTGGTTACTCCAAGTGCTTTATAGTACAAGCCACATGACTGGCTGTGACACATGTCACAAATGACTGGCTGTGTTTCAGAGCAAGAAATTTAAAGAAGTTTTTAAAAAAGTTATTTATTCTATGTGCTTTAAGAACGTTATCTCAATTGCACACCTATGCCCACAGACATAACCATTAAGACCCGTTTTTATTTGTTTGCTTGTTTGTTTTCATTCACTGTTGACATGCTTACAGCTGGCATTCATTATACTTTATCACATAAAGTATGTTAAGGGAATATAGTGCCTAATTAAGAAGCATAACTGGGAGAGATCAGTGCAAAAGAAACATTGTTTATATTTTACGATTATTTAGAGATCTTAGATCGTGAAATTCACTTTCCCACTAATGTTTTTGCTTTATTTTCTAAAAAAGAAATTGTAGCATAAATGAACCACATCAATGAGATGTGACATCTTAGACAATAACTTAACCAATTTTTCGGATCATAATCATTAATTTAAACATAAAGCATGATTGTATGAACATACATGTAAAACTCCCATTATGTCTGCTCAGACTGATGTTTAAATGAGGATGTTTGCATGAGTCTAACTTAAGAAGTTTTAGCGGTTAACGATTTTTAACATCTGTAGAAGAAATTAGCTTCTAGAAATTTTGACCTGAAAATTGGATAAAAAACCAGACCTGGGCGCCGGTTTAGCTCAGCGTGTCGAGCGGGTACCCACATGCCATATAGCTGAGTCTGACCCACAGTCCTTTGCTGCATGTCTTCTCTCTCTGCCCTGCTTTCCTGTCATTTCTTTACTAAATTTATCTAATTAAGCTGAAAAAGGCCACATAAAAAGAAAAACCAGACCTATGGTCAGTAATTAGTAAGTAATGATTGTTGTAAAACAAAAAAGTTCCTGCAGTTTCTTTGAAACATTAACTTTCAGAGAAGGAAACCCAGTGACCTATAATATACGCAGAGGTTTACCGCAAAGACTGAATAACTGTGATGGCCACAGCAGGATCCTCTGACACAATGACGTACTCCAGCAGCTGCTCACCACTGAGCGTATACTGTGGGTTTTGCAGCACGGCCTTGCTGAGCTGTTTAATATACCGCTTGGTGAGTCCCTCCATTGTTTAGTCTGGGTGACCCATTCCTTCTGCACAGGAGCATTTTGTAGCCGGTTGCCTCAGTCTGCCACAACTGCATAGCCTCAGAACCAAAATCAAACCACTTGTTCATTGTTTTCTAATATGAGTGTTTATTTCCTTCTTCAAAGTATTTGATTGTGTCAAAACTGTCTGATTGTTCACCGTTTCTTGAGAAAACTTAAATGAAGGCACATTTAATATCAGATGTTCTGCACACAAACATGCACAGTCACTCAAAAAATAATATGCAAGGACTAAAACGTGGACATTTTCAATTTTTTTTAAGTTTTTTAAAATAGATTTTTGTTGATTATTTCATAGGATCATATAGTATATTTACTGCCCTCAAAATGCATGCGAATAATAGGTCTGATTTCAGCACACAATTTACATAGATCACTCCGCATTTTCTTAACTTATAAATACCAGCAGCACCACACAGCATGCAGGGAAACAAATCACTTACTCATGTGGCACAGCACCATAACTGAACTTGGCCCTCAGCCTCCTCAGCTTCTTTTTTCCACATCCCTTTAATCCAAGTTTCCTCTTTTGTGAATTTCGTACTCATATTAATATTTGCTGTGTGATAATCTCATCAAATACAGAAAGTTTTTTTTGTCAAACACAATTACCAAATCATATACTTAAAAAGAAAAGACTACACACACACACACACACACACACACACACACACAGACAATCTTGACAACTGTGACCAATGAGTGTCCCCTGCTACTGATACTGAGACCCAAATACAGTAACTTTGACTTTAAATTTATTTTTTAATTATTTTTTCACTACAGTCTGGCAGTCTTTAGAAAAGTTACAGAACAAAAATGATTATAAAAAAGACATTTTATTATACAATAACTGTTGGTAATGCTTGATTCCATGTTAAGTTTCTGCTATGCATCGTTAACAGAGGCATTTAGTAAACTGAGGCACTGACATCGTCCTTTTACTCGTCTCTCGCTTTTCCTTCAGCCAAAGATTCCACTCTTCTTTGCTGTCAAAGACAAACAAGTTATCACCAACACAGCATCCTCATTCTTATTTGCCTGAATTTTTCTGCTCAGACTGGTTCCTTACGTTTTTCAGTAACAGTGTACATGGCTTCCATGCCAGCTTTAATGTGGTCTGTGACGTGACAGTGGAGCAGCCAGGTACCAGGATACTGAGGACGCATCTTTACTGTCTGAAAAGAAAGTAGATAGAAAATCACATGACTCAATAGCTGCACAATTAGAGTTCAATTTTCTAATTCCAATTTGTGTTTTAAGGTGGTTGTCATGGTTCTGGGTCCTTTTGACCCAGCTTTTTGTGTCTCTTGTGTTTTTTTGACTTGTTGTGTGATGGTTTATTATTCTTAGAGTAACCTCAGGATTACCACCATGTTTACCGTTGTACATTTAGGCTCCCCTCATGTCTTTGCCCCCTATCTGTGTTTGTGCTTATGTGTGTTGTGTCTTCTTTCTCCTCCTTGTGGTTTATCCATGTTTCCCCAGTCCAACATGTCCCTCTCGTCTGCCTATTCTTCACTCCTGTGTCATGTTCCCCAGTTTCCTGTTTTATTGTGTAGGTCTTGTGTTTCCATGTTTCACATATCTGGTTTTGCTTTCCCGTTGCCTTGTCTAATTAGCTTCAGCTGTGTCTCCGTCCTGTGTGCCATTTCCTTGTTACCTTGTGTGTATATTTAGTGCATGGTTTCCTCTGTTCTTCATCGGAGCGTGTGCGTATCAAACCTGTTTGTCATTCCCAGTGTTTCATCTGCCATGTTCCCTGTTGTTAGGTTTTGTTCCCTGTTACGAACTTGCATTTTCATGTGTTTGTTCTGGGCAGGTAATATCTGTTTATGTTAATTCAGCTGTGCCAGGGCCCTGCTCCGATTGGTGCGTGGATACAACGCCCCGACGTGACTGGTTCCAACTGGAGGACCCGCCCATTAAAAGGAAGCTGGAGTGCTACGGCGGGAGAGGTCCTCGCGTTTCTCCTCGTGACCCAGCAGTGTAATTGTGGCAGCCGCTGGCTGCAGTGCGGCTTGAAAGTTGTGGAAGTGGAGTGGGTAGGGGTGAGCTGCCGTTTCTTTTGATCACCAGTTTTCTCCTGTTTTGAATTAGTTAAGGAGGTCAGACTCTGTCTTTATTTTTGGACTTTGTTTTGGTAAGGTCAGGGGTGCGGGATTTGTGTAGATTTGTTTTTGTTTGAAGCGAGTGCCTCACTCATGTTATTGCCTGGCCCTAGACGGGTGTTATTATTTCTAGCTTCACCCAGTTTAGGTTTAGTTTGCCTCTCTCGGTTTCCCTGAGCTTTGTTTCTCTAGTGGTTCGTCAGCCAAAATAAAGGCTCGTTTTCTGTTTAATTATTCCCCTGCATCTGTGTCTGCATTTGGGTCCACACCTTTCATCTTCCACGTGACAGTAGTCAAATTAAAGGAATGCTAATTGCATACAAATTTATCATACTGGCCACAAATGAAGTTTCACGACTATTTTATGAATATCTCTCCTCCTTTTCAAACACTGTGAAAAAATTCAAAAGTTCATTAAATTATATCTGTAAATTTTACAATTTCTTCACAATCACATTTCTTTTCATGTTTATTTCATAATGTTAGAAAACTAAATTTTAATGGTAAGGTGCATAATGATTGTGATTTTGAATATACATTCCTCTTGTGATTGTTTATTTTTTCTTCTTCTTCTTTCAGTTACTCCCTTTAGTGTTTGACAGAGTGCATCATCTGCCTTCATCTCATGAACTTCTTCTTTTCCTCCTGCCTGGCAGCTCCAGTATATCCACTATCCCTCCTCTGCAAATGTCCGAAACATTTCAGCCATGTCTCTCTAACTTTGTCTCCAAACTTAGAGAGACACTCATCTCCGCCCACTCCTCCCTGCTTGCACTCTCTTCATAACCTCTCTTCTCTGTTCCTTTGGATGGTTGACCACATGCAATTAAAGTCATCCACCTTCATGCTAGTGTTAAAGTGAAACACACCAGACATTAATGTCAAAGAGGAAAGACTCAGCTCTTCAAAGAAGCCCTTCTTTTGAAATCTCACCTGAAAGGTGGCTGGAAACAGCTCATACACATCAGCACGGTGAGCACCTCCACCCAGCTGCAGAGAAAAGAGCATTTGTGAACTGCGTTTATATACTGTGTGGTTGTGTGAGAGGGTATTTTTGAATCATTTCTATATACCTTATATTCCACACTATGGCCATGCCAGTGTGCTGTGTGTATGTCCACTTCATTGCCCATTCCCATTAGGTACCAGTACACCTTATCGCCCACCTCCATGTTCAGACCATTCAGGTTACCATACACATATCCATTGATGCCTTCACACAAACATGCACACATTGTAAAGAAAAAATATATATTTTTATGTGTAGATGAAAAAACAAAAAAGTTCAAAAGTCCTTTTGTACGTGTCTGTTTGTCTCACCGTGCATTTTGTTGCTCTCTATAAAGTCTTCATCATCCTTTAAGTTTGGACGAGGGTTCCTGATCTGCGCTCTGATGTTTTCATCCAGATACCTGTAGTTTAAGCAGCAGTCATAAATATACAGCCCTTCCTGTTTCAGCCGTCGCTGCAGGAAAATTCAGCTAAGCATCATATCCTGCTGTCCTGGTCCTCAGAGTGGATCTCTGTTTCTGTTTTAGAATTCTGTTTGCGTATTTAGTGTTGGATCGCTGTTTTTATTTCCTCTTTTGTGACTGAGGCTCTGGTTTTTCCTTTAATAATGGATTGCATTTATACGGGCACCCAAAGCGTTTTACAATGCCACTATTCATTCACTCTCACATTCACACCCTGGTGCAGGTAAACCACAGTTGTAGCCACAGCTGCCCTGGGGCAGACTGACAGAAGCGAGGCTGCCATATCGCGCCATCGGCCCCTCTGGCCAACACCAGTAGGCGGTAAGGTACAGTGTCTTGCCCAAGGACACAACAACCAGGACAGAGAGAGCTGGGGGATCGAACCGGCAACCTTCCGGTTACAGATGAGCTTCCCAACCACCTGAACCACGGACCTTGTGATTTTCTAGGAGTGGGTTTCATTCTTTTTGTTTTTTGGGGTTTGGTTCATGAATTTGCAGTTGTAGTCACTGTCCTCCTGAGGACTGTCCTACAAAGTGAGACTAATGGCTTAGTGAGCTGTGTTGAGTTTAAAGTCAGACTTTTCTGTTTCATAAAGAAGAAATAACTAATAATTACTTATCATACTGATATACTTCTTATGATTACTTATTAAGAAACAAACAGAGGCTCAATCCGTGATAAAATAGTTAACTTGAATTAAAATGTTTATTTTACAGCTCTGTGCAGGTTAAAGTTTTTTTTTTCTTTAAAGATCGATGTTTTTTCAGCAGAATCAATCTCCATAAATTTGTAATTTATTGTAATGTTATTTTTTCGTTCAGCATTTTATCACCTGATAACATCTCTAGTTATCAGGAGGAGACACTCATGGGAGTCGTTTTGTGTGGACTCCTTTGAGAAGTCACATGACTTGTGAAACGCCCCTTTAAATGTGAGTGCATAAAGAGCGTGAAGCGGAAATCACTGCTTAACAGAGTAAGCTGATGACCACCATCATAATATTTGTTATCTCTTACTGGAATTTTAGGTTTTGTCGCGCCAGCTAAGGCAAAGAAAATGGCTGTATCAACCTTTGTTCTGTTGATTCATGTGTCAGTCTTCACTTGTTTCAGTTATGGTGTTCATGTCCCATTCTACTTTTGTAGTTACCTTGCTTTGTGTTTTACTTTCAAGTGTCTTCTCCTGATTGATGTCACCTGTCTCTCATAACTCAGCTGCGTCCATTCCATCTGATTTACCCTCAGTGAGTTTGCAAGCATGTGAATTTAAGGAGGATTATGTCATTTTGAATTGGAATTAAGAAATTGGGTTGGATCCTTTTACTTCAAATTTGTGTCATTTTAGCATGTATTGCCTAAGCAGAGGTTTCAAAGGGAATCTATCTGCTACTTACCAACTCTCATTCTCGTCAAAAACCAGGAAAAGCAGTGCAAACTCTTCCACTTCCTTCTTCAGTCCTAAAGTCCTGGAAGACGCAAAGATTTTATCATACTTTATTATGTGGTACTGCATAAACAGAATGTGTGCTGTGCTGTACATCAAGCAGGTGAACATGTAGATAGTCACCTGCCCCAACTACGGCGGCAGACGACTAATGGACCAATCAGTCCGCTGTAAAGGTCCTGGAGGGGCAGGGGGACAACATGTAAGTCTGTGACTACTTGTTATTGCCTGTACTGTGTTTGATCTTGCCTACATCATCGTACCTTTGCAACATCAACAGTAGAGTAGTACGCTGACACAGAGCACTCCTCTTGCTCTGTTGTTGGTCCAGTGTTCTTGTTGACATACCAGTAGTAGGTGTGAATTTCACCTGAGAAACACAATGTAGTTTTTAGTGTTTTGGACACCATTTATACATTAAGAACATGGCATAATCCATTAGAGAAAAGAAGAGTAGATGGAATAATGTATGCCCTTTCTATGTTCTCAGAAAAACACATTTATTCTGCTGAAGTCATAAAAAAGTTCCACAGTGACTGAAATTGTTTATTGATTGTGTCCTTTTGTTCCATCCGCTTCTATTATTTCTAGGCATTTCTGTACCTGGTTGGGTTTGGTGGACGCTGGGGTTTTCTGTTTTGACTCCATGTGCATGAATGGAATAAGGTCTGGTTGCCATGTTCTTGAAAACCACCTTAACTTTGTCTCCAACATTAGCATGAATCATTGGACCTAAAGAGAAGGCAAATGTTTTAAGTACCAACTGGAGCTTGAGACGTTACACGATTAATCATGTGTTATTTACAATACGTAGCACAATCAGTGGCTTTTACTGCACCAACAATGTATTCTCGTCAGAGCTTCAAAAACTTTATGGAAAAATATGAATTTGTACAGTATGTGTCAGTGGTCTCTTCAATATTCTCACCCATAATGCCGAGGTGCTCCATATCAGCGGTTCTTTCTACCTGTTTGGTAAACTTGTCACTGGTGAACTGTCGGTAGACGACCTTCTTGTAACGAGAGCCTATGAATCCACCCTGCTTGTCCAGAAAGACGGGGGCAGGACTGCAGCGAGAGAGTCACCAACACATTTTCATTTACTAAAACAGTTGCACTTCCACTATAACAAGTCTTCACTGTTATATAAGAGGCAACCAAAGGCAACTCGATTTGCCAGCATTACTATTTAATTCTTTCTCAGCGCTCCTACCGCAATCTACGACAGTTTCATATCCTAAAAATAGTATAGTGCTCTGCTATATACAGAATAAACTTTATAATATAATACTGACATCTGTTTGGTTGGTCACTGCTATTTTAATGTTCCTATTGTAATGTCCAAAAACAGTTTATTACCATAAAAGGCATTAAGATACTCAGAGTCTGCATGTTTAGAGTAATGAGCATTCTCATGTAACAATGGGACACTTTTTTCCCTAAACTTTACTAAATTTGTTATATTGTTTTCTGTGATGTTTCATAAGCTTCATTATGTAAACATGTAATACATAATGTATACTGTATAAAGGTAGACGCACAAGAGTTACATATATGTGCTGCTGGTATACTGTATTTGTTTCTACGGCAGCTCTCAGGCTCGTGCCCTACAGCTGATACCTCTCCATGCCGCGGAACATCTCCACCTCCCAGGTGCGGTTTGGAGCATAGTCCCAGTCTATTTCCATGGCAGCGATGTAGTAGGTTTTTGAATGTAACATCATCTCACTCTGACGATGAAGTATGCTGCACTTCTCTACCGTGTAGTTGGCCCTCATCCCATTACGGTAATGGTTCACTGTAGCAGACACCACCTCGAACTGACCTAAAACACATACACGCATGCAGATACAGTAACACACAACGTGACTGTTGGATTTACATAGAACACAAATGTGCTCTTTTGACTATATTCTCTGGTTTTGTTGTTTTGTCCAAATGTTGTTGTTTTTTAACACTTAAACCACTGTTTTGTTTTACCTTCCTAGCTCAGTCTGCAATGCACCAAATCATGACACTTGTCCTTTTTTTGGAATTAGCTCTCAAGTCTTCTCACTCAACACTTCTTGAAGATTTAATGGCCAAGGTCATAGTAAGGGTAATTGTATTTCATGTTTACTTTTCCATTCTGAAATCATTCCCATTTACTGAACTATCCAACAAAACAAATGATGAACAGTCTGTGATGCCTTAAAAATATGTAACATTTCAACAGTACCTTTTAGCTTTTGTGCACTGAGTCAGTCTACTAAGAACTGCAACCTACTGTCACAAATCAATGTGTGCATGTTTGTGTGCAGCCATCAATGGATATGTGTATGCTAACCTGTCACAAATCAAAGAAATGCACCAGCATAGCTCCCTGACTTAAGCACATTTCCTCAGGGTAATGTCTTTGAGTAAGAAGGCTGTAAATGTAAATTCAGCAATGATTCAGACTTCTGTATTAGAATGACTCATGCTGATGGATGTTAAGATTCCTAATCATGCTTCGGTAGGAAACCTACTTATATTTATGGCATGATGCACACATAGTAATATGTTACGTTGTAAACTGTTTGCATTTGCTTGGGAAAAGAGAGAACCTCAGTAGAACTGGGGGTTAAATTGCATGAAGGACATTCGACTGATTTTTAGTTTTAGTCGTTTTCCACTGAATTATCAGTTGTGTCACTACTGTAGTTAGCTAATAAACTAATGTAAGACTATTAGCAACAGCCAACTAGACCAACCCAGTGATGTCACATTCTTTACTCGGACAAAACAGCGCTACACATGTTCTAGAAACTGTAACTTCAAGCACTTATTTATTAAACCCAGCTTCACAGACATGGCAGTACTCCATGGGATAAATTAACCTTAATACATTTAGTTTTTCATGTCCACTTTAATGGTTCTTACAACCGCTGTCATGGCAACTTCAATTCAATTCAGTTTTATTTATATAGCATCAAATCACGACAACCGTCCCCTCAAGGTGCGTTATATCGTAAGGCAGACCCTACAAAAATGCGTACAGAGAAAAACCCAACAATCAGATGACCCCCTATGAGCAAGAACTTTGGCAACAGTGGGAAAGAAAAACTCCCTTTTAACAGGAAGAAACCTCCAGCAGAACCAGGCTCACTGAGGGGCGGCCATCTGCCACAATGCGTTGGGGTGAGAGAAGGAAGACAGACAAACAGTTCTTTAAGGTGACATTAAGGTAAAAGTACAAATTTATTCTGCACTGTTGTGGAGTTTCCACATCTTTCAAAAAGTATCCAGTGGCCCTTTGATTGGACCAGTTCTGGCCCACAGGGTGCATCTTTGGCATCACCGATCTAGGTAAATCCATGTGTCTGCTAGGTAAGACCAGCAGATAGTCGGACATTTTTAATTAAGTTTAATCTGTTTTGTTGTGATGCCATTCTGTTTAAAATAAAAGAGAGAGTAGTGTCAATCATTTTCAAATGATTAATGTAAGTTTCCTATTGGCAGCTGCTGTAGCTGCCAATAAATCAATTCAACTCATCTACCTCTATATTTCATTTGAACTTGAACTTTGGGCTTTTTATTTTTTTGTATGCATGGGCCACACCTAAAGTGTAACTAAACAGAACAACATAAATAACGGTTCAAAGCTCCATACCCATGCTGTCCGGCTCCATAGTGACAGTGTGTGAGATGTGAGGGAATACGCTGATGGCGTCCCGTCTGTTCTGCTCATAGATGAAACGGTTGCCCTGGAAGTAAAGACTGATGATGTCTGTCTCTGACCCCAGTCCTGACAGGTGCCATGATACTTTATCGCCCTTACACATGGTCAGCCCTGGGAGATTGTTATACACGAACCCATTGATGGCTAAAAAAAGAAATACACAGAAATATTACACACAGGGATTAGGTAAGTTATGGTGAATTGCTGAGCCAGTAAAGGACATTAGTTGATAATAGTAACTGTCCCCAATTTAACTATTACATGTTGTGACTAAAATTAAACCTCACACTGTACCCACCATGCATTTTGTTGCTCTCGATGAAGCCCTCATCCTCCTTGTTGACAGTGTTGGGAGCAGTAGTGAAAGTCCTAATGTTGTCATCGAGATACCAGCTCAGGTTCTCATCAAATACAGTAGCCATGAGGTGAAACTCTTTATTATAGTTTTTCTGCATGAAAAGAGAGAGAGGTGAAGAGGGGATGTGTCAGATTTTGCTTCATTAATCCAGTAAGGCCACAAAACATTGTTTTGTTTTTTTTCTTTTCTGTGATGTCAGAGTGGGACTGAAGAGATTTTCCAGCCTGGAGACAGGAGCCGTGGATATTAGATGACTAAAACCAAAAGCATATTTTATTGATTTTAAGACGATCCGCCTCTTTGGATGCCACTGTCAGGAATATCAGGATGTCAGGAAGATTCATTCTGTTTCTTATGAGTAACTGCAACATTTTTTCAGTCTAACACAAGACACTTGTTCCAGGCCAGCAGAACAAGTCCTGTGTCATCAATATTTTCTGTGTAATTTACTGATGATTCTATTTGAATTTAAAAAACATTTATATGTCCACTGCACAGCCTGGTGTGAATCATTTTATTCCAAATATATCTACCTTCATAATACCAGATTCAGGAGGATGTAACTTGCTCTGTAACCTGAACCACACAATATGTTGACCTGCTGGGGTTTTTTGTTTTTTTTTTGTCTTTCCTCTCACCTGTACTCCCTTCTTCAGTGATTTAGGTCGACAAATGAGAAGTGGCCCCACCAGTCCAGAGCTGGTGTCTTTAACAGGGTCCACAGCAGAGTAGTACAGATAGGTCAGACAGTCAGCCTCCCCTTCTACGGGTCCAGCACCTACAGGCACCATCCACTCATAGATGTGCACCATCCCAGGTCTGACCAGAGCAGCAGGGGGAGGAGTCACCACCCCTACTCACGCATTTCCACAGAGAAATGGAGAATTCTCATTAGCAATAATAACAGCATCAACAAAATGCTAAATGGTACTCCAACTGCAGACTTCCACTTACTTGGCAGCCTCTTCAGCTCCCGCAGTTTCTTATCTGTATAAGACTCTGAAGAGAGGAAAAGAAGAGGAGTTCAGATGGATGAAACAGATATTAACACTGATAGCATTACTTATGAATGTACATGCATTAACCTTCCAACTCATTGTGATACAGTGTGCCATCCTGTTCCACACTGTACTGTACTCCATGAGGTTGTATTGTGTAAGGCCGACTGGCTTTGTTCTTGAACACCACCCTGATAGTGTCTTTCTCTTCAGCCTTCAACACAGGACCTGGAAACATTAACGTGCAAAGATAAATAAAAAAGTTACAAATGAAATAACACGGGTTTTTTTTTTAAAGGCTAGAAATTTAGGATAACTGTACATAAGATGCTGTTAGGGTGCAATATAGTTTTTAATAATAACAGCTCATAAAATTAGAGGGATTATCAACATGGTTTAAGACACTAAACCAAATCAGTTTGTTCAAATATGAGTTAAGGCAGTTTTTGGAAATGTTCCACAACTCTGCTGTGCTTTTGAATTGCAATAACTGTATTTCTGACACGTAATTAATTCAAAAAACCTGTAATTAACTGAGGCAGTTATGGTTTTTGTTAGCATTTGTGCGCTTGTGTCATTCTGTCTGCAAACAGTGACAGGTTGACACTGTTGTTATTTCTTTAAGATACATGTTTGGTTGTGCTGCAGGAAAAAAGGGAGTTAATGTGTGCAGGAAGGGGAGGGGGGGTCCTTGTTGTTGTGTGTTGTTTCTGGGTTTTGGGTTTGTTTTTTTTCCAGATTTTAGCAACATCAAACTTTCCAAAACCTCTCAAGCTTGAATTACCCAGAATTCCAAGGTGCTGGTCCTCTGGGCTGCGGAGCATCTTTGTCATGAAGGTGTTGTCAGTGTACTCCACATAGCGAACCTTCTTATAGCGGCTTCCAATGCGGTTTCGACCTCGGGTTACAAACGTTTCTGCCGCACTGCTCACACAAAAGCAAAGTTCAAATTAAGAAAGATCTCTACAGACCAGCAGACCTCTGCATTTCTGTTAGTTTGTACAGTAACTAACCCATCTGTAGGCACTGTAGGAGCATAGTCCCAAACTTCTTCTTCAGCGGCAATGAAGTACTGTCGCTGCTCTCCATAAGGCCGGGGCTTGTGGACATTGGGGAAACACTTCTTTATCTCAAACAAAGCTTGCATCCCAGCTAGACAAAAGCACAGAAAAACAATGCTGAATACATTATTAATCAGTGTGCTGAAATGTATCCTTCCCTGAATTGTAATCCATAATCTCACCCATCAGATGGTCATTGACACTACATGTCAGCAGCCAGTGTCCCGGATTGTCAGCTACCATTTCAGCTGTGGTGCTAGAAGCAGGAAAAAGACTGATTGTGTCTGTATGATGGTTCATAGTGGTCAGGATCTGACCATGGAAATGAACTGAATGCATGTCCACCTGTAGATAAATAATATTTAAATAATGTTACACAAGGAGGTGAATGTACTAGAAATCCGTTTTGCAATTCTGAAACTAATAATAATAATCAAAGCAATCTGTAACACAGAAAGTAACACATGCTCACATTTTTATTAAACTTGAACCTTATCTGATTAAAGACTATCAGTAGAAAACTTCTGCAACAGTCTCAGCAATGCAAACTTAAATCCTTAAAAAAGCTGAACCTTTGAAAGCACTCGGTTGGAACAACCGCTGTGAGACTGACTGTATTTGCAAGTGTCTCATGGTTTAGTTAGCAAAAATTAGGATAATGCCCACAGCCCTTTCTGTCTTTGAAAAACTGTCTCCTGAGAGTTGAAAGTAGGTGGAAGAGAGCCTGGAGAGGTGGAGAGAAGAGGAATGTCAGCAGAAACATGTGTGTTAATGAGAGTGAGGCAGGTGGAAAGGTGAACATGCAAGGAGTAGAGGGAGGGAAGATGGACAAGTTTAATTAAATACCTGGAGCCAACCATCCAAAACAACAGACAGCACACAAGAAAGGTGAAGAAGAGAGTGTAGACAGGGTGGAGTGTGCTTGGAGATGAGTGTCAGGGTGATTTGTGACAGAAGGATAGCAGCAAGAGTGAAAGGGAAGGTTTCCAAGATAGTAGTGAGACCTGCTGTGATGGATGGTTTGGAGACTGTGGCACTAATGAAAAGACAGGAGGCCAAGCTGGAGGTGTTGATATTTTTGTTGGGAGTGGCCAGAATGGACCGTATTAGAAATGAGTTCATCAGAGGGACAGCTCAGGTTAAGCTGTTTGGAGGCAAAGTTCAAGAGACAAGATGGAGATATTATGGACATGTGCAGAGGAAGGAAAGGCAGGAGAGAAAGAGGAAGACAACAGAGAAGATTCATGTATAAAGTGAAAGAGGAGGGTCAGTGTGAACAGGGAACAGGGTGAGATAGAGGCAAATGATCCACTTTGAAACCCCCTAAAAGAACCAACCTGTTCTTCTAAATGTTTGTAAACATTATAAATTGAACTAAATGCTTAGATTAAATGTTCAGTTGAATATTTTGGTAACAGTAATATTAAGAATAGAGATGTGATAATATAACATAGATTACCTCATTGCCTAATGCAAACAAATGCCACTGGATCTTGTTGCCTTGGCACATGCTCAGTCCACGAAGATTACCATACAGCAAACCATTAATACCTGTAATACATAGCGAGGGTAAAATAGTGCAGGGATGCAAATGCAAGCTTGTAAGTGTGCGCGCTGGTGATATGCTACTTGTTAGCATGATATGTTAATTGGGATAAATAAAGTCTTTCTGATTCTGATTCTGATGCTTCCTCTCACCATGCATCTTGTTGCTCTCAATGAAGTCTTCGTCCTCCTTCAGGTTTCTGGCAGGATTTGTGATGTATGTCCTGATGTTTTCATCCAGGTACCAGCTGAAGTTCTCATCTGACACCATGAACAGCAGAGCATACTGGTAGTCTGCTGAACTATCACCATGTAAGTCCAGAGTTCCTGCAGAGGAGAGGACATTTAGAAAGAGAGGCAGTGCTTTCCAAAACAAAAGAAAAGGGGGATGAAAAATAGATACAAATATAAAAATAAACAAGTTTTTAAAAACTGTCTATTATGTTCTATTATGAATTTATAATGTAAACATAGTTACATAATGTTAACAAAAGTAAAAAGTAGAATTTTTGGCTCTGAAAGACACTGGACTATAAATAAAATATATTAAAGTTGTACTTAAGTAAATTTAGTGGAGTAAATGTACCTCTCTTACAGACGATGAGGGGCCCTATCAGCCCTGAGTTGATGTCTTTTGGCGGGCTGACGTGGGAATGGTAGAATCTGGTCATGCAGTTGCTGTCATGTGATGTTGGGCTGTGGGATTCTGCGAGGGTCCACTCATAGGTCACTGTTTGACCAGGAGCTACCGAATCATCTCGCTTCAGCTCTGGACCCGTGCCATCTGGGTAGAGGGCTCCTGAGGAGTGAACCCACAAACACAGTCACGTATTGCATGTGTTAACCTTTCCACTCCACTCTAGTAGTACATCCGTTTGTGCATTTCTCACCCTCGTTGCCTTTAGTATAGTTCAGACCATGTGGGTGGGCGCTGTAAGGTCTGGACGCTGTGTTCTTCAGGTGGACAATCAGTGTATCACCCTCCTCAGCCATCAACAGAGGTCCGATGTAACCCAGCCATTCTGCCTTTGTCACCTCCGTCCTGTAGGTGGCGTCGCTGTACTGCTTATAAACAGCCTTCTTGTAGGTTGAGCCGATACGCTGCGGACCGCTCTTTAAAAAGACGGAGGCTTCTCTGTTGAAGGATTCAGGCAGAGATGCATGAGAGTGGTGTTGTGTATGTGTCATTATGTAAGTTAAAACAGTAAAGCTTCTAGAGAGACTGAGTGTCTCTAACACTCTTTTTTCCACAAAAGACATCATGGGTCAAATTTACTAAAAGGTTAAGGTCAAAAATGCGCAGCGTCTTTCTTCATGAAATAGCACAGCAAATCAGATAAGAGAGGGGAAGCTGGAAAAGAATCTATATGTTTGATATATGCTTATGCTTTGATATATAGCATAAAATATATGATATAACCGGCAGGTTGAGACTGGAGCGCGATTTATCCAAGAGAAAGGCTGCACTTTGGCGAACACTTCCCAAATACACCGAAATCTGTGTGCAACACCTGTAATAAGATATATGATGTGTAGAAAAACATAAAACACAGCTAATGAATGAGTGCTAATGATGATACTGTTACTAAGTGCTCAACTGCGTAACTGTGCGCATCGCAGTAACCAGACCGCTCTCACTCCCGACGCGTTAGTACGTTACGATGTGGGAGCAGTAGCGGTTTTTGATACGGGCGACACGGGCGGTTGCCCGGGGCGGCATCACGGGCATCGGCTAAAAAAAATTGCTCCCACTCATGCTGCCCAGCGCATATTGCCCATCAGCCAGCGCATATTGGGAATGGCATAGGCACCGATCGGTTTTCTATCGCCCATTTGCTGGGAGTAAGGGCGCCCTCCGTTTGCGAGGTGCGCCTGCTGCTTGCAGCACAGGGAGGAGAGGGCGGGACGGCGGGGGATTCTCTGACTGGCTGGAGCAGCATCTAATAACCAACTCGCAAAATAAAAGAAAATAAAAACAAAACAACAAACACAAAAACACCAGACATTATGATACAGACTTATAATTTGCACCGATGTTTTTTCGAAATTCTACACGCGAAAAGTGAGCGCGAGAGCCCTCGGTGCGCCTGCTTGCTGCTGAAGTCAAAGTAAACTTTATTGTCATCTCCGCTACATACAGTACAGTATATAGAGAGACGAGACGACGAGGCTCCTGTTACAGCAGTGCAAGAAAACAAACAATAAATATAAGAAGAGTAAGAAAATAAATATATAGGATTAGGGGTAAAGGTACCAATAACAATTTAAAATTTATAATTTACAGTTTGATGATTTAAAGTCTCACACACAACCTGTCGAAAGGGGAGGGAGGCCGGCTGCTTCCAAATAGAGCACATTTCATTCATAATGTTGTAAATCCAAGCCCATTATGTATTCATGATTTGAATCCTGGGTTGTGTGAAATCCCAGAAATACACCTTAGACAAAGTGAATCTGTGAACTAAGGTGTAGGTCTATTAGGTTATGTTGTGGCGATCCTCAAGTTGGGGGATTTGTTTTCATACTGGAGTGCAAAATTAAAACCAATGGAAGATAGACAAGAAAAGTTAAAAGCCATCAGGTGCTCAGTTTAGAAAAAATAGAAAAGAAGAGGAGGAGAAACGAGCAAAAGATACAGGTAAGCAGATGTGTCATTGGATAATGGCAGGTCATCCTGAAACAATCAGGATCAGAATCTGAATACTTTATTAATCCCTGAGGAAATAATGTGGGTTACAGTTGCTCCAAGAAGAAATGGTAAAAATAGTAACAGTAACAGACTAAACTCCAAACAATACATTATGTTACAGATTTTAATATTAATTAGTCATTGTCAATTGCTGATTTGTCCTGTTCTCATTGTATGATGAATTATGATGGCTGTTTGGTAGCTGTTTGCATACAATGCATAGTCTCTCTCTCTTCGTGTGTGTGTGTGTGTGTGTGTGTGTTTCTCTGGCGAAATTCAGTATGGTTCCGACAACAGTTTTATGTTAATGTGTAATCCTTAATATGTTTTATGTGTGTGTGTGTGTATGGGGGGGGGGGGGGGGGGGGGGCGCCAGAGGGAGTGTTCGCCCAGGGCGCCACCGCCACTGTGTGGGAGTGAGAACGTGTTGAGTAACACCGTTACGCGCGCTGTGTGAGGCTGTGCGTAGAGATGCATATTAAAAGCCTGCTATGTAGGCTATTGCAAGATGTAGACATTAATCCAACACACTCATACATTCCCCGACAGACATTTCAATATGTGATATAACAGCGGTGACATAGAGAAGTAAAGAAAGACAGAAAAAAACACAGAGTGACTGTCGAGGAAAGACATGCAGAGACGTTTTATTGGGTAAAAATGTCAGACTTCAAACTTATCTGCTCACTATAAAAAGTAACTTGGCTACCAGTAAAACAACGGGTACAACTCCTTTGTATACGTGTGAAGTTCAGATCAGCTCGATTCTCATCTTTTCGTAACAAGCCCAGTAGGTTTTCATAGAGGAGCACAACTGAGATTCTGCTACAGGAATAAGAAAGGGTTACAGGACAGAACAAAAATTTTCACACTGCTCTAACAGCTCCGAGACTTTATCTCGCTCCAAATGAATAACACTTAATGAATCAAGTTTGCATGATTCATTTAAATATTAAATAAAGGGAAACTCCTACAAATACACGTGCAAAAGGCCAGCCGCAAAAGCACCGGGCAAAGTTTACGCTCCACCTCTATAATAAATAATAAGTAGTTTTTTATCACCAAAAACTGATTTTAAGCTGATAAGTCTGGTCCTGTGACTACAAGATGAAGCACGTGTACCAACACTGTGATGGTACACGTGTAAATAACCAATAACCCATGACAGTGATTCAGCATGAGCAACACCAGGATACCAAATTATCCAAAAAAGTACATTTATAAATATATAGTTGCCATTTTTTCATCACAGTGTCTTCATATTAACTTATATATTTGTCATATGCAGTGCAAAACGTTCAGTAGGCTATAACTGTGTTCTTATATTAGTATCTGCTGCCCATAAGTGATCATTCCTGTTTGTCAATTGCTGTTGAAGCAAATATTAACATGTCGTGTTTGGGGGGGTTAATTGTACCCATTTTGATTCATTATTTCATATTGATTTATGACTCTGTAATAAAATGGAAAATGTATCGTAGGCACTTACTCATCGTCCTGGATTGAGCGGTTTTGGATGATGTTCATCCCAGTTGGAGCATAGTTCCACGACACCTCTTCTATCTTTAGAAAGTACTCTCGTCTCATCCCAGAAACACATGTTACCACACAAAACAACAGCAAAACAACCCTTAAATCCAGCCTCAGCATTTTTGTCCAAAATAAAAGCTGACAGTGGTGATGATGATAATGATGACTCTTAGTTTTATTTGAATTATTATTAATACTCTCGCAGAACTTGAAGATAAAGACCCACGGCGCAGAGAATTAAAAGTCTTGGATGTTTGTCAACCAGTGTGTCTCAGAGACGTTTAAAGCTCTGTGTCTTTATACTGCGTCAGATGACTCGCAGGCTGAGGTCAGCCAAGCAGGACAGAGGGGGTCACTGACCATCAGACAGTGCTCGAGCCAAACCGACAGAGAGCAAAGACTGCCAGGTGTTCGATCAGCAGGCGAGACTTGCATAAGAACACAAACAGTTTTGTTCTCGTAAATCCAAACACCAAGAGATTAGGCTCAACCTTCATCATTTACTCCCTTGTAGAGTTTCACTACAGCTTAAAATAAAGTTTTTTAAAATCAACATCGTTCGTTTAAGAATCTAAAGATTCTTATCTGTGTCAAATCGGAGTTTTTTTCTGTTCAGCAAAAAAAAAAAATATCTAGTGACGTTATATTTAGCCAATTACGTAAAAGTGGACTTTTGAGTAAATACCGATGTTTGATTTTAAATGCAAGAGGTTAAATGTTGAAAACGACCTTGTGTCACAACCAGATTCATTTCACTGAAACAATAAAGATGTCTCTGTGTTTGGATTCATTCCTACTTGTGCGTTTACTTTGCTAAAGGTCAGTTTAGGATAATTAATTAATACTATTCCTAATTTATCTTTGTGTAAAGGTTCTCAGAATAAGGAGAAAACGGTCGCTGTGCACACAGTTTAGGGAGGGGACATTGCTTAAAAAAAAAAGAGCAACAATTTGCATGGCTCTCAGGGTTAAAGGCAACAGTTACTCAATCTGATAAATATCAGTATCAGGCAACTCTGGAAACTCAAGTACCCAGAGCACTAGTATTGATTACAACACACCACAGGAGCTGCACACAAAAAAATCCACATTTTGACCTCAAAGGACATGATTGCATTTGCTTCTGGGATATTTTCCCTCTACAGAAGCAACAGTTTGATTTTTTGTTTTGTTTTTGTTTGTAAAATAACAAAACTCTGGATACATACATATAAAACAGAAATTGTTCGTTTTTATTCAAGGCAGCACAAACAAACCATACATTATAAAAATATGCCACTAAAATATATATGTGTGTGTGTGTATATATATATATATATAATGTTTGTTAACACTGGACTAGCATCTGAGAAACATTAAGACAACAATTTACAACAAAGTATACTGAAAATGAAAATAGATGTAAAAACATACACGCACACACACACATGCACAAAAAGAAAATCGGCTTGTGTTGCATGTGTGATCCAACACGCTGCAAGTCCTGGGAGCACAAAAATAAAACTAGACATAACGGGCACATCACTGTGCTTCATTTTAGCCAAGACGACACATTCAAAGACTAAAATCATGGCAGCATGCACTGTTTCTTGCAAAAACACCATTAACCAGGGAAAGGAAATACCCAAAAGAAGGTAATGTTCACATTATCAAACAATATCAGGCAGTTGATTTGATACTGATTGCTGTTATTAACGTAGCTCTCTTCAGGCCTTAAAAATGTTAACACAGCTGTGTAGCATACAACATAAAATAACAGTGAAGAAACTGAGCAAGCCTGTGCACCACGTTTGACAGACTTTACTTCAGTAAACCTTATACTCCGATCCTCTCTTACTATCTGTACATGTTGGCTTGCTATGCCTGCTTTTAAAGTAAGTTACAATGTCCTACTTATGGAATAAAAAAAGTCATACAGAGCTACATTGTTGCAGACACATATCCTGGCACCACTGGTGACTTTGACTAATTTCAGAACTTGAAAATAAACTGATTACAAATCTAACCTGGCTGACTGGAGATGTGGTGCTGTAATCATACACACACACGCACACACATTGCAGTGAGGTTATGTGTGGAGACTTCCTTTTGTGCTTGTGTCCATTACTGTACTGTACGTGTACGCTATGGTTGTATCTGCATGCATCTGTGGTATGTCTGTGCAGGTGAATCTAAGCATTAAGACTGTACTCCTGCTTGTAGCAGCAGGGCCGGCAGACAGCGTTGACTAGGCCATTTCCCAGCTGTAGGAGACAGATGATGAACTCCAGCACTGCCAGGCCCAGTAAGACACACAGCAGAGTGATGTTCCACTCTACAATGTTAACCGGCTGAAGGCACCGTGTCCACGTTTCTGGCTGCAGAAGATACCTGGGACAGAGAGTAAGTGTGATTATCAAAGAGCAAGTCACAAACTGGTGAAGGCATAACTGATCCAGAAAATTAGAGCAAGTGCTGTTGCGCTACATTCTCTCCAGAAAGGCAGTGAAGACTCAAACGCAGAAATCTAACCTCCTAATGCTCACCCCAACCTGGTCATGGCAGATGGCTGCCCCTCCCTGAGTCTGGTTCTGCCTGAGGTTTCTTCCTCTTAAAAATTAGTTTTTCCTTCCCACTGTTGCGCATTTTTCTTAGGTACCGTATTTTCCGCACTATAAGGCACACTTAAAATCCTTAATTTAATGCTAGTTTCCACCTAAACATGATATACCATGCTCTGACTGAAATTTAAACGACCAGTGGGCAGCAGGCTATAGAATGGAGTGACATATCAGTGTCCAATGTAGGGGTTTATGTGCAAGTAAACCATCAACACTGACACAAATACAAGAAAACTGCCTCTGAATAGCTGTCCATTATGGGTGAAAGGGTTAAGCACTTTGAGGAGACTATTGTTGTGATTTGGTGCTACATAAATAAAACTGAAGCGAACTGATAAATGAAGCAGACAAAATGTGATAAGTTGATTCAAAGTGTTAAATTAAAAGCTTTCCTACTCTAATTTTAAAGATGAGGCCTTAAGGGAGGCCAGTGCAAGTGAGGGAGGTCATTTGTAGACTGAAGAATCATAATAAACTATCAGAGAGAGAGCAAAAGCTTTAAGAGTGGTCAAATCAACAATCTGGTGCTTTTTTAGAATAAACGAATGCACAAATCATTTCAGCCTGAAAGGCCACAGACAATAACTAAAGTATATGATACAATTATTGACAAAATTATTTATACTTCAGAAAAACATCAACTTTGCAACATCTAACCAAGTCAATAGTCAAGACCTTAATATATAGAAATATAGGGTTTACAGCCATGTGCAAACCGCTGGTTATGCAGCAAAAATGCCAGACTATACCAGACTATACCAGTAAATGGCTATACTCTCTGCTCAGCTTCAGCTAAATGCTGCAAAACTAATCGAACAGCACAAATGCACACTGCAAATTTTCTCAAGATAATCAAACGGGATATTCTTCAACGGTCAAGTTAACTGATCTCATCCCAGCATGCTTTTCAGTTAATGGAGAAAAACGTGAAGGGAGAGACCCACAACTGAAGGTGACTGATCTTCTGTATTTTAATTACCTGATATAATACATAGTAATAATGCGTAAATAATAATGCATGTGATATAATCTCTTTTCACAGTTTCTGTGTAAAAGCATGCTTTTAATAATCGTTCTTTTATTAATCAGTGTTGCAGCATTATAAGTTAGAGTTACAACTTACAACTTTTTCAGTTACTTTTTTACAGTTGGTTTTCTGTTTGTTTTTGTTTTGTTTTTATACAGGTATTTATATTAAAAAATACCTTTGTATTACCAACGCCGCACAAAATATGCACCTATGCAGGCATCTACATCTTCACACACAAAGCGCTAGGATGTATCCTTACCTGCCCTTTTGGTCTGCAAAGGGGTACGACCATCCATATGAGGTAAAGCATTGGGGGCCCTGCAGGAGTGCATACCCTGATACGATGAAACAGTAGGCAGACCCCACCAGACCGACCACAGCTGCCAACACTGACCCACACATCTACAGAGGAACAGCAGCACACAAAGGGATTTTTAAACACGTGCTTTCGTGTTTTTGTGCAGCTTTATTTCTGCCTGAATGAAAGCTGCTTCACTTATGCATTTCATAAATGAGATACGGAGGCAGCTGCTACACACACACACACACACACGTGTAGCTGCAGCTGTGCCTGTGGCCTGAAGGGTGTGAGCCAAGCTTTGTTGAGTGTTACCTAACAATGGGGGCCTTGTTGAGTTATCATAGCTGGCTTAGAATTAGCATTCAGTTCATAAGGACACAGTGTTGGGCCGCTTAAAAACTTTACCCTTGTAATCAAGTTAGTAGTGAGAAGAAAAGACACAGGAAAACATTTAGATTTAAGAAAATGAAAATGGCAGCCGGCAGTTTGGAAATAACGGCCTGCATGTTGTGAACACAATTTTCTGTGCAGCACAGCGTCTCCTTTGTAGATTTTTAAGCATTATTTACAGCTTAACACGTCTCTTACCATTAAACTCTCATTCCAGCAGCAACTACATTTCCCCAGCGTGGTGAAGGCAACAGCTGGAACCAGCATCTAAAAGTACAGAAAGTATTTGTTATTTGTTTTATTGACCATTAATAACACCCAATGAGAGCAATCTTTGCATTTGGTTACTAGGAGCTGCCAGAGTAATTCATTGCTCTATACCAGCATCTCTACTGCCACCTACTGTTGATCACCGCTTACAAGTTAAATCCTGTGTTTCATTCATACAGCATATACCACAAAGTTTTCTCAAAGAGCTTTGCAATCTAGCCAACATGTGGCACACTCTATCCTCAAATGTCATGTTGCCGCACTAAATACTGTACAAATGTCACCTAACAACAAATCACATATATTCAACACAATCAGCTTGAAGCTGTAATGTTCATTCAGCTGTTAGTTTTTTAATGGGACTTAGTCTTAGAGATATTCTTGGCTTCATGTAGGTGGTGAAAAATGGGACTATTCTCCCTGAGATCCAAATTCAAAGTGACTTTAATGATACATATCGTACATTGTTTGACTCTGGTCCAAAACAAAATGGCCAACCTCCACATGAATAAACCTGCTCTCTCTTCGTTGCCCTAACAGAGAGAAATGGTTTGCTATAGCTGGAGTTAATTAATAGTGCACATTAAACATAACTTTATGACAGACCCTTCTGCGTCCTAATGGTACGAGTACTTTGAGATGGGCGAACATGACCACAGGCCATATAAAGTGCAGTGTGAACTGCGGCAGCTGCCACATAGTATACTTGTGTGTACTTGTGTGTACTACTCAAGAACTAAAGGCAATCCAACATCTGTTTGTTTCAGGAATCTACTTTTTATCTTCTTCATCCCTTATTTTCTGTCCTCCTCTTCCCTGTGTCGGTATCTTTTGCTCTCCTACTACATTGTAAAAGAGGAAAGGCAGTTCACTTGGTTTAACACATTAACATATGAACAGAAACAAAGAGAGGGATCAGAGTGTTGTTCCACATCCTGGACATCCCTCTTAAAGCCCCATCCTATAACAGAGGCAGCAGGGGAGGCTGACGACAAGCAGCGGCGGGAGGTGCACAGTGAGAAAGGAAGAGAAGGAAAAAGGAAGCCAGAAGAGCAAGGGAGAGGAAGGGAGTAACCCAAAAATAGATTAGGCCCTGATTGGTTCAGTTTGCTCTTTGACTCTCGGCATTTGGTCATTTCCACAGAGAAAGATAAAGCCCAGAGAGGGAAAAAATAAGAGTAGCACAGAAAGACTAACACAAACTCAGACTAAAAATCCTTCCTTTCTCAGACAAAGAGGCCCAAGATGGATTTTAGTCAGACTGCCCTTTATAAGTATTTTATAAGGCTTGTTTAAAAGTAATTACACTGAGAACGTTTTAGCAGTTAAAGACGTGACATATTACAGAGAAAGAGCAGGAAAGTGAGAATATACAGTGTAAGTCAATATGGTTTTCAGGCTTCTTTCCTTTATCCTATGCAGGATTTAAAGGTTTAAAGTTCTCTCTCTCATAACTTCACAGGCCTTCATACCACCAGCTATCAATGCCGCCGTACAGACTCATCACACTCAGAAATTTTTTTTTTTAAAGGTTCAAAACCTGCCATAAGTGGTGCCTGTTTTTGAAAGCTTGAACATTTCGATTAAGACCAAACTGAAAAATCAGAAACATAGGCAAGGCGATAGTGGAATGCACGACATCCAGTCTTTATCGTGTTGTTCTTCACAAAGTCTTGATGTTACAACTTGTACAAACCCTGAGCACTTTCACAGACACTCTGAGCATATTTTTTTTACTCAAAATGTGCACGTGTTCTGCTGATTAACACACTTGGTCTTGTCTGGGAGGAAAAAATTACAGTCTCTCCTCTGTTCCTCCACAAAACCAAATTAAAAGAACAGCTCCTTTCTGCTCAGTCCGAGCATAAACCCATCAGATCAGCGGCATGCAGAGCAGACGGATTAACTGTGGATGCACACAAAACTCCATTGTTCTCACTGAGCAACTGCAAACACTCGGTCTGAATGGTGCTGATGGGAAAACGACTAGAATTTAACAAACTTTTGACGTAAAATCAAAACTCAACCAAAATCCTCTCAACTACAACTAAACTAATTTAGTAGAAGTTAAAAGCAAGTTGAAAGCATAAATGAGTATTGACTAGTATCAACTTATCAACAAAAGCGAGGCATTCTTACACACAGTGGCACTGCCACTGACTACATGTGCCAGCACCTGCTGCACTTACTGCTGAATGAGGGAGGCAGGAAGGTGACATAAGCATCCAGCAATTGTAATCGCACTTTTAAAGGATTTCATCTGCTAACTGGGTAGTGTTTCAGAGTCACATGGTCACGAGTGAGAGAATGCTTCTTACACACGGCAGTGAAAATGACTCATGATAAACAATGGCTGGCTACAAATGAAAAGGAAATCTCACTACACTGAGAATCACTGAATTTCACCCTTTCACCTAATCTAAAGGAGATAGATACACCACTGGCATCTGTCCCAAATCACATTGCTGACACATATTTTAAATTTTCCACAGTACGAAGAAAAAATGCTTATTATATAGCATCCAAGCTGAACTTTTAGTAAAAGGACATTGAACTCTGTATCATGTGATGTCACGTTTTCAGTAACAGCTCATCAAATGGAACACAAATAAACCTTCAGACGCACAAGCTTCTAGTTTCTTCTTCTTCTCCACTACAGCTGCCAACCATTGAAACAGCAAAAAATGAAAAAACAAACACTATTACGATCAATTATTTTGGAGCATTTGGACAGGGTGTTGTCTAAAACCTCAAAATGTCGTACATACAAAAAATATAGATAAATAACTAGCTAGTTTTTCTATTATTGATTGGCAATACATCCATTCTGAGTTTACTATTGAGCTAAACTATTATAATAACGTCTGATTAAAATTTGAAGAGTATATTTTCTCTTCACTACTCCACTGTGTTTATTCTCCATGTGATACAAAGTATTAAATAAATGAATCTTTGAGCACAGTCACCACCATGACCGGAAGCTAAAAACAGATGCAACCTTCAGATATCTGATGATCCAATCAAACTTAAACCCTAAACTATAATGTTACAAATTAAAAATTATATAACACAAGATGATCAAAGAGGGGTTTTTTTTATTTTTTTGTACTCACCAACAGCCCCCCACCTCCTAGGCCACCAAAGTACCAGATGTAGCTGGCCAGGCGGTCCTGCTTAATGTAGGTGATTTCTCCCATGGGAAACAGCAGCAGCAGGTTTGCCACAATACAGCAAAGGGCCAGAGGCAACAGAGCCAGGCCCAGAGACCTGGCAAAACCCACCGAACAACACATCGCTCACCCCCCAGAAAATCCACGCTCACAACCACAGGGTGGAGAGGAGAGAGCTAGAATGGGCTGAGGAAGGCAGAGACCGAGTGAAAGAGGGGAGGGAAGGGTCCGAGCAGCTGGGGAGGCAGGAAACGAAAATAAGTGACAAGACCCTGGTGTTTGTGTGTGTGTGTGTGCTTGTGTGTGTGTGTAACTGCTAGTGTGTTAGATTTTCCTTCCTTTGCTGAGAAGGTTCTGCCATGACACACGTATGAGGAAGTACACACTCACAGGAAGCTGGAGGGTGACCCAATAGAACTCTGGCACAAATATAATGAAGAAACCCACAAGTGTGTGTGTGTGTGTGTGTGTGTGTGTGTGTGTGTGTGTGTGTGTGTGTGTGTGTGTGTGTGTGTGTGTGTGTGTGTGTTTCCCACAGCCTCTTAGATAGCAGGGTCTTTTAGAGCACTTTTATACTTACACAGCAAGGAGCCAATTTCCCTCACAGTGACTTAATCATAAGAGCAGATCCATAATCTGGGATAGTCTATAATATTTAGTTTTAGTGGGAAGTGGGAAGTTTTAGTGGGAATCCAGATCGCTTTCTAAATACCTGCAGGACTGCCTTAGCTGAGAATGGACTTTTTGAGTTTCCTACCACATCTATTTTGGTATTAGTTGGTATGTAAGGTGCTGCTCGAATTATTTTATTTATTGGTTAAAACTGCACGGTGGTGTAGATTTTTAGTATATCAGGTAATGAGAAAAATGCAGTTGAAAGTCTAAAAGAGGTGAAAACATATTCAAATCTGTGAACAAGTAAACTAGTTTTGTCATCGGACAACAACAGCAGTGTTTGTGTGATCGGTGGATGCAAAATGTGTATTAAAGGTTTCCACACTGTAGGGTAGGCAGTCATGGCTTTAAAGCGTTTGATTCAATTTACCTGTTTGTTTCAGGTAATGATGCCGTAGGTCAGCAGGTGTATGTAGGTCAATAAAGCATAATGTGACCTCTGTATGTATACATGTGTGTGTTTCAGATGCCCACAACACTGTGAGCTGTTTTATAATCCAGCTGGAATTCAGCACATCCAGATCAACTGCAGGGTAAGCTGGTACTGACCGCTAACAACCTGGACTAAAGAGCTGCGTCGATTCAGGCAGATTTTGTAAGACCAGAGTGTATGTTTGAGAGCAAACGCGTGGTACCAGGGTGGCTCCAGGGGCTCTAAGGAGATCAACACTGAAACAAAGTCCAACATCGTTATTCTACAAAGAGAAATCTGTGCGGTGGATATGTGTGAACTGGCAGCTAAGTGGTTCTCAAGCTGTTTACCAACTTGCTGAGAGTTTTTCACAGATTTGAAAAAGCATGCACTGTAATTTATTCTGTCACTGTGCCTCTGTCTTTATGTGTTCTGTTTGTGTGTTAGACTGGGAGGCAGCAGGGCGTTTCCCAGCGGCTAAAAATTCACTAAAAGATAAAGCTCATACACAAATGCAAATCACTTCACCCTTCCTGCTTGAAACCAGGCACTGCAAACATGCAGAAATGGCTTACACTCTGAAATGCCTTTGAGATTCTGATAATTATGTTTATATATTTTGTTGCCTCGCACCAAAAAGGTCAGGCAATAAGCAAGTTCAGCTTCCAGGCAGGAAGAGATTTGTTGTGATTTTTGTGCCAAGTAACAACGTCTTACAAGAACAATGATTAAGAATCGCCCCGAGCATCTCTACATCCAAGCCCTTTTTGAAACGTTTTCTTCTAGTTTAGTCCACTTGATTAAAATCAAGATAAGATCTCTATTAGGCTCTGCAGCTTCATGTTTTTACTCTCAAGCTCTACAAAAGTAGGTTTGAAAATAAGCTAATATATTGATTAAGCATAACATTATGACCACCTGACTAATAAACGAGTTGGTCCGTCTTTTCCTGCCAAAACAGCCCTAAACCATCGAGGCATGGACTCTACTAAACCCCTGAAGGTGTGCTGCGGTATCTGGCACCAAGATGTTAGCTGGAGATCCTTGCAGTCCTCTAAGTTGTGATGCGTGACCTCCATGGATCTGAGTTGTTTGTCCAGTACATCCCACAGATGCTCGATTGGATTGAGGTCTGGGGCACTGGGAATTTCAGCAATTTGAACTACAGCAGGTCATCTTTTGGATCGGACCACACAGGCCAGCCTTCGTACGTCACGTGCATCAATGAGCGTTGGCCACTGATGACTCTCCTGCCGATTCACCACTCATCCTTCCTTGGACCACTTTTGATAGATACTGACCACTGCAGACCAGGAACAGCCCACAAGTGCTGTAGTTTTGGAGATCACAGTTTGTCAAACTGGCTCAAATCCTTACACTTGCCCATTTTTCTGGTTCTAACACATTAATTTCAAGCACAAAATATTCACTTTCTTCCTAATATGTCCCACTCACTAACAGATGCCATGATGAAAAGATAATCAGTGTTATTTACGTCACCTCTCAGTGCTTATAATGTTATGCCTGATCGGTGTACTTCTACTCTACTTGTACTGCTGTTTGATTCTGACATCAGGGGCTAAAGCTGCAAGCAATTCAGAAACAACTATAAAATTAGAACCAAAGATTCAAACAGCAACTTAAAATAAATGCACACCTATATGTATTTGGCAGATTTAAGTTAATGCAAACTGATGAAGCATATTTCACTGACAGAAAATCTGAAATACTGATGTTTTAATTGATGTGATGTTAACAATAACAGAAAATGATTCACGGTAAAAAAGGAATAGCAAAATTATGCAAAATAGAATTTTTAACGATGACACTATAATACTGATGTACATAATTCAGAGCAGAGTAAAAATGGAATGACTACTTATTGTGGACAGAGGTTTATGTATGGAACAACACTGCACTTCTAGCAAACTTCAAATCAGCACCAGCTAATTAAAGAGACTGAAACAGATAATTATCTCTGCCAAAACACAGAGTTGAGGAAGGACATCTTTGGCATCAATGCAGCAAAGATAAAGATCTTCCTGTTTGTCACTTTTCACATTATAAATAATCTGAGGTTGTACTGATTTATATTAAACTCTACATCCAGCAAATGTGATTTAACTCGACATCTAATGAACACAAGCATAAAAACATGATTCCATAAGGCACTTCTTGAAGGTACAATGGTTTTTGAAAGCGTTATAAAGCTCACTGTCAAATATCAGCTGACAAATAACAACCTGTGTACTGCACATCATTTGTAGGCATTTCTTTTCAAGTAGTTCTATGATGAAATCTTCTGATTACAACATTAACAAGGCAAGAGCATTTTCTAATACCCCTGAGCACATCCATCTGCTCTGGGATCCGATCCTGCCCAAAGCACCCTGGAAGGACGATCCCCTTGGGTGACAGACGGATTCCACCAATCCCCCACTGCGATGATCTGCCCCCGCCCAAACTGAGACCTCTTGTGGCCTGTGTGTGTGAACGAAAAGGAAGATGCAAAAACCCACTGAGCTGTATGGACTGTAGGTACAACAAATGAAAATACTTTCTAAGTCTAATTAGCATGCTAGCATCATGAAATCAAGGTTTTTGGAGTGTTAGTCAGTGTCTGAAAATAGGTAGAACATGTAAACCAGAGGATATGAAGATGAGCAGTAGGAAGAGGCGTGCACTGTTCTTTTCTTCACTGACAAATTTTGAACAGTTAGATATTTTAGATTTGTAAATCATTAATCACAAAAACTTAAAACGAAAAGTTCAAAGGTTAAAACCGGCTTCACTGGTTAGCATTTTGTAGAAAATACAGTAAAACACAAGGACAGTGGGGAGGATTGTTTTTATTTGACTTTTTATTCCTCTAACTAAAGCCTTTTATTATTAAATAATACTTCATTAAAATTATCCTGAACTGAGTCTTTTATGATAAATTTTGTTAATGGTTTTAAAACCACAACATGGAATTTGATACAAAATTAACTTCAAAATGCAGAAATGTGAACTCTTCAGCATATTTTATATTCTGTGCTGCTAGTTGTACAAGAAGCTGATCGCACTATGATCCGACTATCACGGTGGGAAAATCTTGGATAGGCAAAAGTTGATGCACGCATCATATTCACACTCAGAAAAACCAGAGAGCCATCGTAAGCAGCACGTAAGAGGAACAAGTACAAACATCCTGTTAACAACAGGAAGCAAAAGGGTTTATGAGAACTGCGGTCTAATGCCGCTGATTTGAACCTCATGGTTATTCTAAGAAATGGCCTCATTTGTTTATTGCCGTTAGTGTATTGCACATCAATATAATAATTAATGTCACACATTAACTTTTAATGACATAACATAAGTCGTGACTAAAGAACTGAAACGTATTACCTTGACTTACGACTGAGAGCAAAGGCCTTCGAAAGTAACTGTTTTGGTGACATCTTGCACTACAAAGGTGTTTTTCCTGCTTTTCTTCAATCGCTTTCATTAATGAGCAAGAGAATGATCCCAAAAAGTTGATTCTGTTCATCGGGATGTAGCGTTTTCAAGAGAATGATCAGTTTTTTAGAAGTATGACATAAATCACACAGAAAAATTGAATGAAGCTATTAATAGTGAGCAAACAGTTAATTATGTGTACCTGACACTGGCCAGTTGACACGGTGTCCTCGTCTTTTCAGTTCCTCGGCTACCTTCTGGTCGATCCCCTCCTCCAGGTTAACCAACCACTGACCAGCTGAGAAAAAATGTGACCACATACAACATAATTTAGAGGAGTTTTCTTCTCAAGTGTTTCCAAAAGTAAAAAACAAAAGAAAAAAATGAGAGATGACATCAGCATTTTTTAAGGAAAATCTTATCTACTTAACAAATGATGTTACATCACGCTGAACAGCTGATTTGACTACCAGCCAACCACCTAATAAAATGCATGGCAACATATTTTATGGCAAAGTTAGTTGCTAAGTTTACATGTGTTTCAATAGCACATTAACTACCAAACAGCTTAATGTGCATTTCATATGACAAAAATAAAAAATACACAAGCACATGAGCCAATTATACACTTGAACACACTTGATTGTACAGCATACATCTTTAATGGCTAAAAACAAGAATTGGGTCCACAAGTTTGAATTTATTTTGGATTTTCTCCACACATGATAAAAAGGTTCAAATATAAATGCAGTTAACTCTTGTGGTGCTGAAGAATCTTTTAGCTTAACATGACAAAGAGCCTTTTAACTTCTCGTTAATGATCATGATTGATTACAACTAGTGGTTTCTCTTTGACACTATAAAAAGATTGGTCTGACCAATACTGGGAACAAAGAGAAAGGCCAAGAACTCAGTGAAGCTCTCAAAAGAAGAATTGTTGGAAAGGTCCAATTGAGCCATTTCCACACAAGTACAGTTCATCAGATCATCATTTCAAACGACTGTACATAAGTGCAATTTATTCTGATGTGTCACCACTTTGCCAAATGTCACCCTCAGATCAGAGGAAATCAGTTAGCATGTTCAAGAACAACCCAGGAAGCACCAGGGCTCAACACCAGCATAACTGTCTACAATGAAGCGAGTTCCACATCGCCGTGTAGCAGGCAGCACTGATCCAAAGCGATAGTGCTTCACTTCATGCAAACAATCTGTTACAGTGGTATAAAATGAATGTCCGAATGACTTATCTAATCAATATTTTGACTAAACACACAATGTTACTGATCATTAATCAAGACATAATGTTCTTCTGCTCTTTGAGCTTGCAAATGATTCTAACATTTGCTATAATGGTGCGTGTTTGTGTGTGTGTTTTTGTGCAGGCCTACTTTTGTGGTCATACTCTGCATAGACTCTAGGTGCATCCAGGGCTTGCTGAGGATTCATCCCAAACTCCATCATGTTTAACAGCACCTAACGCAAGAGCAGCATCGGTCACAAGATTGAACGACATATATCTGATGACACTGAAGTCAAGTTGGATATAAGTGTAGTGACATTAAATTAACACTAGCTCTGCCAATGACAAAATATTCATGTTAAAAATCAAACCTTCTGCTCTCTCTTTTGATATATATATGTATATATAGATAGATAGATAGATAGATAGATAGATAGATAGATAGATAGATAGATAGATAGATAGATAGATAGATAGATAGATAGATAGATAGATAGATAGATAGATAGATAGATAGATATAGATATATAGATATAGATATAGATATATGTGTGTCTATTATTAGAATAAAACTATTCAGGGAGGTCTGCATGTGATTCTGGTTAGTTACAGGGCAATACTCTGGCAGGAAAAGTGTTAAGAAACAAATGTCTTCTGCACTTTATGCCCCACATTGTTGCTCTGTGACGCTTGCTGACTCTGTACCTGTACGTGTCCTTGTGGTTGCATAAAAGCTCCCATCACGCCGAGAGCAGCAAGGAGCCGGGGTTTTTGTGATGTGGTTGTTGAATCGGTGAGGAGTGCAGGTATAATGGTGTGATAGGACCGCTTCCTCCCAGCGACGCAGTTTATGTGATTACGGCACAGGGAAAAGTTAGCGCCGCGATTCTGCAGAGATAGAACAAGAAATTTAGAATTCAACCCTTTTAGCTTAAACACTTATGTTTTATGCTTCAGTGTATGTGGTTCCAGTTTAGGAAGCTAAAATGTCTTCATGGCTTCATCAATACATTTACATGCACAACAAAAATGAGCTTGTAAGGTAATGTGAGCATGCAAATTAAGGTAATGAAATATGAAAATCTACAACTTTTTCCACCCAGGCTTCATTTTATATGTCTTTTTTCCCTTAGCTTCACACGGCAGCATTCATGTTCATGTAAAATTCTCTTACATACAGTCAGGTCCATAAATATTGGGACATCGACACAATTCTAACATTTTTGGCTCTATACACCACCACAATGGATTCCAAATGAAACGAACAAGACATGCTTTAACTGCAGAGTGTCAGCTTTTATTTGAGGGTATTTACATCCAAATCAGGTGAACGGTGTAGGAATTACAACAGTTTGCAAATGTGCCTCCCACTTCTTGAGGGACCAAAAGTAATGGGACAGAATAAGAACCATAAATCAAACATTCATTTTTTAATACTTGGTTGCAAATCCTTTACAGTCAATCACAGCCTGAAGTCGGGAACACATAGACATCACCAGACGCCGGGTTTCATCCCTGGTGATGCTCTGCCAGGCCTCTACTGCAACAGTCTTCAGTTCCTGCTTGTTCTTGGGGCATTTTCCCTTCAGTTTTGTCTTCAGCAAGTGAAATACATGCTCAAACGGATTCAGGTCAGGTGATTGACTTGGCCATTGCAAAACAGTCCACTTCTTTCCCTTCAAAAACTCTTTGGTTGCTTTTGCAGTATGCTTTGGGTCGTTGTCCACCTGCACTGTGAAGCGCCGTCCAATGAGTTTTGAAGCATTTGTCTGAATATGAGCAGATAATATTGCCCGAAACACTTCAGAATTCATTGTGCTGCTTTTGTCAGCAGTCACATCATCAATAAATACAAGAGAACCAGTTCCACTGGCAGCCATACATGCCCACGCCATGACACTTCCACCCCAATGCTTCACTGATGAGGTGGTATGCTTAGGATCATGAGCAGTTCCTTTCCTTCTCCATACTCTTCTCTTCCCATCACTCTGGTACAAGTTGATGTTGGTCTCATCTGTCCATAGGATGTTGTTCCAGAACTGCGACGGCTTTTTCAGATGTTGTTTGACAAACTCTAATCTGGCCTGCCTGTTTTTGGGGCTCACCAAAGGTTTACATCTTGTGGTGAACCCTCTGTATTCACACTGGTGGAGTCTTCTCTTGATTGTTGACTCTGACGCACATACACCTGCCTCCTAGAGAGTGTTCTTGATCTGGCCAACTGTTGTGAAGGGTGTTTTCTTCACCAGGGAAAGGATTCTTTGGTCATCCACCACAGTTGTGTCCCGTGGTCTTCCTTGTCTTTTGGTGTTGCTGAGTTCACCAGTGCGTTCCTTCTTTTTGGGAATGTTCTAAACAGTTGTTTTGGCCACGCCTGATGTTTTTGCAATCTCTCTGATGGGTTTGTTTTGTTTTTTCAGCCTAATGATGGCTTGCTTCACTGGTAGTGACAGCTCTTTGGATCTCATCCTGGCAGTTGACAGCAACAGGTTCAAAAAGCAAACAGCACACTTGAAATGAACTCTGGACCTTTTATTTGTTCATTGTAATTGGGGTAATGAGGGAATAACACACACCTGGCCATGGAACAGCTGAGAAGCCAATTGTCCCATTACTTTTGGTCCCTTAAGAAGTGGGAGGCACATATACAAACTGTCATAATTCCTATACTGTTCACCTGATTTGGATGTAAATACCCTCAAATAAAAGCTGACAGTCTGCAGTTAAAGCACATCTTGTTCGTTTCATTTGGAATCCATTGTGGTTGTGTATAGAGCCAAAAATGTTAGAATTGTGTCGATGTCCCAATATTTATGGACCTGACTGTATGTGCTGCTGTGTTACTGGGAAGTTTATTTTAATTATAAAAACCTATAGAACTTTATTAATACAGTATATAAGAGGCAAGCTGAGAAATCAGCTGAAAGTGGTAATGCAGGATCTTGTTTTATGCTGACCATTTAAAAAATGACCCTAATTATTTGAAGCATAATCTCATATTATTCTAAATTCTTAGCATTTTTCCATGATTTAGAAGAATTCCTAGTCTTTCAGTAAATCAAACAGATAAACGCCATTGCTACCTCACATGCGCACAAATAAAGACATTCTCTTTCTGACCCTTCAGACCTGTAGTGAGAATCCACAGTCTTTAGGGACCAGCCCCGTCCCAAAGCCCATATAGTTGCTGTTGACAAAGGAGCATGCATTCCTCTCACTGTCTATCACGCAGAAATACACCGTGTCACTTCCTGTCATCAGGCCGGGCTCCACTCGCTCCATGGCCCTACAGAGTCACACAAACATACAACAACAATCATATTCATTAATAAGTTCACCTAACAGGTCTGTTTTTTACTATTTGGTTATCAAAATATTTGAAAAATGAAAGAAAAATTAAGACTGAAGTAGACTGAGAAGAAAACTTGTGTTGGTTTAAGAACAAAACCAAACTACCAAGTTTGCAAAGATAATTGAAAAGTTTCATGCTTATGCAATAAATGTTGCCATAAACACAATATTACAGGTATGAACGAGGGGTGAGGAGTTTTCCTGCCTTAAGGTACCTTTATTTGTAGATTTTTATTTCTTTTACAATAACCAGACTATTGCAGTGCAGTAAAAAATATTTATAATTTCCTGTTTTTATATGACTTCCCATTATTGCCTAGTTTATTAGAAGCATCTAAACATTAAAACTGTGAAGAGGTTGTGAGGATAACAAGACATCAGAATCAAACTGATGCCTCATTTGGACCTGGTTAACTCATTAAGGTTAAGTTGACAACACATGGAAGCGAGA
This sequence comes from Pelmatolapia mariae, assembly GCF_036321145.2. Classification (NCBI taxonomy): domain Eukaryota; kingdom Metazoa; phylum Chordata; class Actinopteri; order Cichliformes; family Cichlidae; genus Pelmatolapia; species Pelmatolapia mariae. The sequence goes on along the minus strand of NC_086242.1, from coordinate 31,468,299 downwards.
CGTAGAATTAGTGTGTGGATTTGTGTGTGTTGGATGGTGCAGTGACACCGAAATGAACTCGGCAATTTCAAAAAAGCAGGATTTAATACCCGGTATATATCAATATATGTTAATACAATTATTGTGTTGTTGTTAACTTTTATAGTCTGTTTGTCTTTCCGCTGATAAAGACCAGATCAAGTTCAAAGTCCTCGACAATAAAACACATTGTTTCTAAAATATACACTCACACAACAACACACGCCCTGGGTGAATGTGAGGGAAGAGACATGAAGGGATGGGCGCTGAGGTCAGGGGAAGTATAAGTCTACAGACCTATCTAAAGTCAACAGAGGACGACTGGTACACACTGGTACTAACAGATATACACACGCAGAAACACACACCTGTCCGTGCTGATGAGCTGTGCTTGCTGGTGACTGTAGCCCTTGTCCAGTAAGGTTTCCAAAGGGATAGTCACATGACTTGAGTCACCCAGGTAATGCAGAGCATCTGTTAGAGCCAATCGCACAGCCTCAACCAGTACATGGATATAGTCAGAGCTGTTATGGCCTTTAGCTACACACACACACACAAACACAAACACATAGAAATGTATTATAGGGCCCAGGAAAAGCCAAGTATGCAGGTTCATGAACTCTGACTGCACAAAAACAAAAACAGTTACTTATTTTACAATTTACTTTCTGTCAGTGTAAAGAAGTAGTACATATTTAATCCATAAGATAACATAAGTTACGTGATAAAGAAGTGGTGCTGTAGTGAAAGAAAGAAATTCATTAGAAGGACTCTTTGGACTTAAATTAGAAGAAATTAATGTGTAAAATTATAGAAAAAAGTTCCTGTAGCTCATTGTCCAGTCTTTCCTGTAAATATAAAATGGAATGATTTTCTTAATTCACAAAATAAATCCCTTTTTTTTAAATGTGGAGCCAATGGGGAAAAAAATCTGTAGTAAATAGCGTAAAAAACAGAAACATTTCTAGCATTTCATTGTATATCTATTACATAATTACTTTGGTGCAGTATAAATGGACACGGGGAAGGTCCTTATCAGTTACAGTTACAGATAAAGCTTCCTTCATATTTTCCAAAGCGGTCCAGGGGGCCGGTTTAGTCTTTGCTGGACAGATTCTGGCCCCCGGGACCTTATGTTTGGCATCCCTGCTATGTGGAAAAAAATTAACCTCACAGAGGTTAGTTTTTGTGGACAATCATATCCTTTTCCCTTTTTGGTCAGAGGTAAATCAGAGCCACTGCGATGTGTTCCAGTGCAGGGACGGCAGGTTGGACCAGTGAAATCACCAGCGAGCTGACTTTCCATAATGCAGGAAAATCCTTTTTAATTTTCCTGTTTTATTTATATTTTGAATGTCTCTTTAGTTTTTCTGCTGAGCAGCTTTTTATTTCCCCCGTGCTGGGCTGGGACAAACAGGCAGAACACTGTAACTAACTGGGTTGGGTTATAAAATGTGATTTATGGAAATGCAGGAGATATATGGTTTTTATTTTTATGACTCAGCCACTTCTCCAGACTCATATTTACTGTATATTTAAGATTTTACAACAGGCACTAATGCACCTGGCAGGGACTTCTTCACTGTCCCTATGGTTACCTTTGAGTTGAGGAAAGTTCTCCAGGATGTTGAGCATGAGCAGGGCAGCCAGTCCCTGACTGTTAGGAGGAAGCTCCCACAGACGTACACCCTAAACACACAATGAAGTCAAGTTCATTCTGCTGACCATGTTATTAAAATACACACATGACCGGCATCTTTGGTTTCTGACCTTGTACTCTGTGCTTATGGGGGTGATGACCTCGCTGTCATGGCTGCTCAGGTCACCCAAGGTCATGACTCCCCCATTTTGGTTGATGATGTCAACAATGGCCTGGGCCACTCTGCCCTGGTAGAAAGCTGGCTTGCCACGCTCACCGAGCTCCTGTCGATACATGAGCTCATGTACTGCTCACTCAGCCACAGTACAAAACTTTTTACAGATGGTGGTTAACATGATATCGAGGAACACTTGTCCAGCGTTTAAAAGTTCACTCCAGTCAATGTGTGTGTGTGTGTGTGTGTGTGTGTGTGTGTGTGTGTGTGTGTGTGTGTGTGTGTGTGTGTGTGTGTGTGTGTGTGTGTGTGTGTGCTTGTGACTTTGCCCCACAGTGAAGTCAAGCACAACTGTCGAAGAACAATCGAAGAATCTAATCATCCAATGAGGCTGAGGTCATCGCTGTTCTTTCCACTGCCTCATGGTCATGAGTGTAGGTGTGTGCGTGTGTCTGTGGGTGTTGAGATAGGGCATATTTGGCCATCTTCCTGCATTATGGTATTATAAATGCTTGATTGTTTGATAGGTGAATGCAGTAGATCATCAATCAATGCATATTTTAGTGGTGACTCACAAGCAGGCAACCACGCACTCAGATAAACGCACAATGACATAAGCCATAGTTTTCTTTAGTCTGACTGACTCCGGAATCTATGAAATGACAATAGTTGTATAAATGTGCCATTACATATACAAAATTAGACCCAGAGTCATAGCTGGACATTCACATGAAGGTGGAGTACTTAAAGTACTGACACATAACACTAAAAAAAGCAGCATTCACATTTCAGTAGCTGAATAAAGCTTAAGTCCAGCTTTATTGGCTTCAGGTCATAACAAATTACTCACCGTAACTTTTAAAACTACACTTAAATCATAATCACCATTTTATTTGTCAGGAGCAATACATCACACAAATCCTTTCTTCCCTCTACTGACTATCTTGTTACACACTGTACCCTGTAGAATTTTGCCAGGTCTTGGTAAGCTGTACAGCCAGAATGCTGACACCACATGAGCCATTTTGCTGCCCTTATATCCTCAGATAGGGCTTTTCTGCCTGTTCCAAGCTAAACAACCTGTTTTGTCATTTTTATTAAATTTCCCTTCTGGCTATGCTGCTTTAGCTTTTTCTGCCCAAAGACAAGCTTTTAAAAGTATCACATACGTCCATCCATTTCTATCTGATCCCCATTATCTATTGTTGTTCTGCTTTCACTACTTCCTCTCCACTGTTCCATTACTCTTCTATTAGAGATTTAACTTCCTATGATACCTCTGGGTTTATCCAAGGCCTTGCAGTATAAAAGGCTAAGTTAAATTTAGAAAAATCATATAATGACACAGAACAAACAGGGGTTTCTCACAACTTCTACATTGTTGTGTTTCCTTCTTGTGTGAATAACACAAATTATTAGAAATAAATGACATTCTGCTCCTCAAGTGACCTGTGGATTTACCTTCAAAGTTCGAGCCAGGCCAGTGTTTTGGAATACTTGTCCACATTTGGGCGCATGACCGTCAATCATCAATTCTCCACCCAGTTCCTTTCCAGCATCCCTCAAAGCAGACACCCAGTTCGCCCAGTGGTGAGCTGTTAACTCAGCCACAGGAAACCCCACCTCTGCTAGTTCCACAGCCCCACTCAGGACCTCCTGTAAGGACAGCTAGCAAAGTAGGAAGAGGAAACACATGCATGTAACAGGAAACTGAAATGAACAGGAAGAGTGAGATACTGCTCCGTGACAAAATAAGCAAAGGATATAACTAATTTACAATTTTCTGAGGGAATTCCACTAATTTGAATGTTAGTCATCTAGCAATGTGTTTGATTTTCCTTCATCGCCATTATACTGTGATATTTACATTGCACGTCATTTAACCTACATATAAGGTGAGAAGTAATGAACAAGTCATATTGATCTCTGTTGCTTCCAATAATGGGAGTCTTTGAATATAATGGGAGTCTCTTGATTCAAAGCTTTTTTGTTTGTTTTTTTAGATAGACTTTGTCCCCACTTTCAAGGACCTGCATCAATTTTAACCTTAGATGGACAAGTTATTGCAGCTGTGACCAAAGAAAGGAAATCTCTACAGAGGCAATGATAAGCTTTTCTATTCTTTGTTGATGTCTCTTTTTGTTCAAAGTCAAGTCCTATTTCCAGGCATGTTTGTGCATGCTGGTCACTTCTGCAGGGTTTATAGGTATTTACCTCAGTCAAATGATTTATCTTAGACGGGCTGCCAGAGTGTTCTATAAAACACTCCCATGTCACAGATATAGAAGACAAACATAAGCAAACCTTGTGACTTCCTAGCAGCTGCACAGTATCACACCAACATGCTGGGGCCCCAGGGACTGTAACATTCAGAGCATCAAACACTGAAGGAGGGTTCTCTGTGGTGTAACCTTGTCCTTCCAGGAAGTCCAGGGTCAGTGCTCGGGGAGAATGACCACTGAGGACACAGAGAGAGGTTTGGTTTATTGTTGCACACGTAGGGAAAAACAAGGAAAGCACCAAAGGATTCTCCACCTGCCGTTAATCCCTCTGATCTCTCCAGTGTTTCCGTTGTAGAACAAGCAGAAGGCGTCTCCACCAGGGCCGGTGCTGCACGGCTCTGTTACTGCCAGGGCTGCTGCTATGGCAACCGCAGCATCTGCCGCATTGCCACCACGCTTCAGGACATCTGGACACAAATGCGTACCCATGACTGATGGATGTGACTGGTTTGTGCAACATATTAGATCACAACAGCATTCCTAGAATGAAATTGTCATGGTCCTGGATCTTGGACCCTGGGTTTTGCATTTTCTTGGGCTTTTAATTCTTCGTTATTTATTTTGGTGTTCTGAGGCCTGTACTACAAAGCAGGATTTGGTTTTATCCACATAACCTAACCCAGGGCTTTCTATCCTGTGATAGTGGCTCTTTTCTTACCAGGGTACATCACCATAGTAACTTATGCTGCAAACCAAACCTGGTCCAAAGCATGTTATGTTATGTAAACTCACCACCTAATGATGAGTCAAGTCACAGTGTCACCATTCCTAGAACAACCCCTCTGACCTCTGTGCTCAGATAGTAGGGGGGTTTAAAATATTTTTTAATAGCATCTAATGTCTTTGTTTATCCCTGATGAGCATCAGTAATAATGCTCATCTTTGGGGGTTTTTGTATGTTTGGGGGTTTTTTTCTTCCTGTTGGCTGCGAGCAATTTTACGACAATTTTGTTGTTCTAAAAGTATTCATATAGAAATCACTGCGCCTATTTGTACTTGTGGATCTCTCTTGTTAGTTTTGATTAGCTTCACCTGTTTCTTGTTACTGAGCTGTTTCCACTTTCCACTTTTTTATTACAACAGCTTACAAATAAACAGCTTTTGATATTTAACTCTCAGCGTCTTTGCATTTAGGTCCTTACCTCCATACACTCCAGCATAATTTGACAAAAAGAACACTACCACATCATGTTTTAGCTGAATTCTTTTCTCACAGCCCAATTTAGCTTTTTAGATTTACAAATGAGCTTATATATTTATTGTAGATGTCGCAAAACACCAACAAACCAGATTTATGCTCACTTGCCTAAACGCACCACCTCACTTGTATAAGCAAATGTGTAATTGCTGTTTAGCCTTTTTTGGCCCACATTAATAACTGGTTATATAATCAATATACAATTAAGTGAATATGTGTGACTGAACACTTTTCTCTTATAAGTTAATTTGACACTCCTTTTTTAAAATGGTAATGCTGAAATGTGTTTAGAATTTTCTACTGTTCACAACTCTTTTTTAAAATAAATTTAAATACCATCTCATTTATGTCATGCAAACCATTTTTGCATTAGACTTCAACCAGCAGCTCCCTTTCCCTGTTCTTGATATGGTACTCCTAGTACTTAATCATGCAGATACCAATCTCTGAATCTCCAAGCACGATATTCCAGTACACTTCAGACCCAGCCACACCCTGAGACAAAAATTGGTTACCTATTGGAGTGCTCAGACCTCTACATTGAAGAAACCAAACAGCCACTCCATAAATGCATGGCACAACATAGAAGAAACACCTCAACAGGATAAGACATCTAAAGGATAACGGTCACTCTTTTGAGGATTCCAATATTCACATTTTGGACAGAGAAGACAGATGGCTTGAAAGAGGAGTGAAAGAGGCCATCTATGTCCACTGTGAACAACCATCTTGGACAGATCAGAGGAGGTGGCTTACCTAAAATGCAGTTTTGAGATCACCTCCTAGTCACCTTCACCTCAACCCCTCTTGTGTCAGGTGTTGTCAATAGGTCACATGACAGGGTGAGGCAAAGTTTTACAACGGTTTCACCCGAAACCTCTGCTGATAATGACCTACGTCTTTTTCCACACTTTGGCTCATGTGATGAGGCACATGATCAATAGTGGCTCAAAAGATCCACGATCCATATCCAATGGCTGAGGACTCCACAGGTATTGTCAGTTTCGGGGCTCTGCAAACTATATTCCACTTATATTTGTATCTCAGAAGCACCAAAATATATTAAACAGAAATGAAAGAATAAATAGAACCAGCTCTGTGAGGGGTTCATATACATGCAAATAGAAATACTACTCTAACTGGAATACTAATCAATATTGTGAGATGTATTGATTTCTTTAAACAAATCAGCCAATCACAATCAAGCTTTGGCAGAAAAGGATGTCACATTACATAAAAGAGCAAATAATTGTATTAGGTGAAACAAGACATTACGAGAAATGATCAACACAATAACAATTTTATACCTATAATCGGGATTCTGACCTATATGCTCTGTTGTATCTATTTTAACTAATGCATTGTCAAGTCCCACAAGGAAGTCTGACATAAGGTTCTGGTATTCAGCTGCAAGGGTTTACAAAGTGATCCACTGGTGAACTGAATATCTTTCAGTCTTAAATTTCTGGTTGGACCAAACCAGTATCTAAGACTTTCTAACATCTTATAGACAAAACAAAAACACTGAGGTGGCTTCAAACATATAGCTTATAGGTGGAGAAGGATTTTGACTGGAATACAGGTGCATCCAATTTTAGTGGCCAATATAAAAATATATATATATATTCACCTGTGTTTTCATCTAGCTTAAAGTCAAATTATTTTTCTTCTTTTAAGTATTCACAGCACATAGAGATATATATATATATATATAAAATATATAATATATACGATTAAGAAATTGTCTGTCTTACAAGTATCTTTATGACTCTTTATGACCAATACTATAATAAATCCAGTCCTTTTTGGCCGCCGCCCTCTTGGCCAGATCTCTTATTTGTGGCTCAAAATGACTTGATATCTTTCATGAGAGATACGTTTGACATATGTTTAACAGATTATTGGCCAGTAAGTCATTTATAACGGTTTGAATACGGGCAATGATGTTTTGGCACATACCGGAAATCCTTTTTTGGCTCAGCACAGTCTTCATAGCAGTTGCTGAGATTTGATGGTTTAATAGCATCAGATTAGCGCTTACGACACCAACTGACTCTTTACTGTCACCCTTTATTTTTTGTCTTTTGGGTTGCAAACATGTTGGTAAATTTTGGCTCACGCAGTCAGATTCTTTGTGCTCATACTTCGAAATAAGAATATAAAGTTTTTGGCTGTCTTTTCGTTTCAAATCTCCATGGCACTCCACCCACTTACCCAGTCCTATACTGGAAGCTAAAGGTTGGCTGGAAGCCACGCAGCCGTGTAAACACACAACAGGGGACCGACGAGAGGAGAAAGTCAAGTCGGTTCCCATTCTGGTTTCAAATATCAGCGACTGAGGCAGAAACTACGTGAAAATGACGGCCGAGTACAAACGAGAACTGGACTTTACTCCTCTGATCGATTGCTCAGATGTCGACAAGGCAGACAAGATAAGCGTATCGCAGACAACATCGATCATGCCGTTGATCAGCGGGATAATCAGTATTATTGTTGTTTTTGTTGTTACTGCTGCGTTTATGTGCCACTTTATGAATTGCTTTAAGGTTAAGTTTTCACTCGGAAAACTGAGAACTGGCACAATCTCAACACTATCAGAAAAAACTACAACGAAATCTGATTATGGAATATCTAATGGAAATTGCTTTTCCATTAGATATGCGGGTTCTTCAAAAGGTGGAACAAAGGTTAAATCGGACTATTAAAACAATAAATAAATAACAAAATGCACTTTTGTATTTGAATGGAATTTTAATAATTCAATTTAATTGAATTGAATCATTCAATAAATACAAAATAACAGCCAGAAAATACAATTCACAATCCAAGTGTTTAAAGTTTTATAGTTATCTAACAGCTACTCACATTTGTTAGCCTTTTATTGGGAGTTCAATTAAAGCTTACAGTAACGGATAATCGTCTCTATCAATAGTAACAGGTATATTTAAAAATGTGTAAAGAGACTGACCAAATGCTGTAGATCCACCTGAGGAAGCCAAATATAGTTTACTGTATTTGTTTACTTCCTGCCAAACAAGGAATACTTTTTATGTGATACTAGACGTCTTTTGTCAACATGTTTTCTTCTTATTCACTATATTAAAAACCAGAATCCTTCCAGAAGCAAGTCTGATTGCTCAGCAGTCATCTTGTAACATCTCCAGGAATTTAATTGAACAGTTACTGTGAAGTAGTCTTTAATTTCACTGGTTGTCTTGACATGAAAACTGGAAGTTATAGTGTGGTATCCACAATCATATGATGTAGTGGAAGGGTTTCTAGGCCAGCTTAAGATCCAATAGTTGATGCTTCTCTGTCTCTATCATAACTAAAATCACAGGGACAGGTTCACACAAAAATAGATATCAGAGACCAATGTCTAATCCAGATCCTTGTTGTTAAGTAGTTCACCAGATTACCTTGAAAAGACCAAATTAAATTTAACCAATCAACATCAATAGATGCCTTCATTTACAATGAGAGTTGATTAAAGACAGAATTCACATGTTATTCACTCGACAACCTTTCGTATTTAATCGATATATAATTTATTACCAGAAAGGCTGTGGTCCACTGTACTTCTACTGGGTGTTTCTGACACTTCTACAGTGATTAATGAAGAACATTGCTCATAATAATGTTCCACTCCAAGATTACTCACTGTGTCAGGTGACTAACAGCTAAGAGGGCCTCACTGTATAGACCAACTGTCTGTCACTTCCTCTTCTGTCTCCATGTGAACTCAATGTAGAACATTAACTAGTGTGACCGCTGTGTCTTCACTGCTGTGTCTGTGTGCACACACAGGTATGTAATTCAGCATTAATGGCTCTCGGTGTGTTTGCATGCAGCCATGAGCATGTGCATGTGTGTTTGCACATTGCGTGCACGACTGGGAGAGATCCTGCCATATTACAGCTGCCTAATGTAAAATTGAAGCAATGAGATCACACAGAGATAGGCGGGGATGGGGTGAAGGGAGGGTGAGGGGAAGGCGTGGGTGGGGGGTGGGGAGAGGGGAGAGGGGGGTTCTATAAAGGCTCATTCAAGTATTAACTATTCTCACATATCTGGGACAGGTGAAGCAGACGCATCATTCAAAAGGTCTGAGATTTGGTGAGAAACTTTTAGGGCGTGTTGGGGTCACTGCACTTAGAGATAAAATACAGGCCGATTGTAATAGGTGCAGTGATATTCTTCGGTGTCACAATCTCAACATTTTATCGTTTGAGCCCCTTGAAGTGGATAAAGACTGGGCTTAATTTAAGTCAAAATCATTTCGCTGAGATAATTCAACGGAAACAGCATCCCAGGTGGAGTTTTAAAGTTCACTTCTCTAACTTTAGGTGTTGTTGGTGTCGTTGGGAGCTGTCGAAACATCAGCGTCAGAATGTGTTCGGGTGGCTTTGCCAGATGTCTGGGGTTCACTCTGATACCCTTGTGCATTGTGTGTGTGCTGTGCAACATCCTGCTCTTCTTTCCCGGAGGAAAGTCAGTGGACAGAGAAAACATCACAGACCAGGTCTGGTACTTTGGAGGCATTCTGGGATCTGGAGTGCTGGTGAGTGCATTAGTGAACAATACAATGAAATTATGTTTTTAAAATATGAATTAAATATTCATCTTCAGCTCATGATGTCATGATTGTTAGCCATGAATGTTGTAATTATCAGTAATTATTGGTATAACTAAATTTATTCTCAGTAAATAATCTAACAGTAAGTTTGGAATTAAATGGTTAATACCTACAGAATATCAGAAAGTTGCAAAGTATTTGTTATACTGCACTTAACCAGTTAATTAGACCACCACTCAATAAAAAGTTTATGTCACAACTCCCCTAAATTAACAGTATTAGTAACTACCAAAATAATTTTTATGCTTCTGTAATAGTGAATCCATCTGTACATGCAAACTCATTAATCAGTATTTTTTCATGTTAAAATATAATTATTGTTGTTATCCATGATTTCTCTAATTTATTGTTTTACAAAAAAGAGAGAAATTACAAAAGTATAGAATTACACCTAATTATGGTGAACCGAAAAATATGTTTTACTGATTGAATGTTATGCCAGTCCAAATTTAGGTTTAAACAAGTTTTTGGCACATTTCTAAAATATTTGTGTTTTCTTGTTTTTTATACATTTGTTAAGCAGTGCATGTCAAACGGTGTTGTGAAAAAATTGTAAGCTTCTTTTTTTGTTATTGTTGTTATTATGATGTGTATATGAAAACTGCACAAAGGAAAATTTATCATTAGATACACAGTCAGTTTTAGACTGTAAATCCCAAACGTAAATGACATGAAAAAAATGAAAAAGAGGAATTAGTTGCAGATCTTAAAAATATATATATATATATATATATTTAAATAATTAGTTTAGGGGAAAGAATTAAGAATTTATGAGTCAACTTATGAATTCACAGAGAATGTCTTTCAAATGACTTGATGCTAAATTTGCCCCCAAAAGATTAATATGTTAATATTATATATGTAATTGTTAATACAAATATTTTATTAACAATTTTTTTGCAACTTTAATGAATGACTGGTTCATTAATGACCTGTGTGTGAATTGTGTGTGTTTTTGGGTGGCAGATGATCTTCCCTGCTCTGGTCTTCCTGGGTCTGAAGAACAATGACTGCTGCGGTTGTTGTGGCAATGAAAGCTGTGGTCGGAGATTCGCGGTGAGAAGATTTTTCGCATTCAATTTTGATCTGTTTGTCTGAAACAGGTCTCTCCTTTAAATGAGATGTTGAGTTTCAATTGGACTACACATAAACAGCAAGTGTAACTAGTGACATCAACGATGGCACTGATCAACTGTCCCTTTAAACAACGAAAGTGCAAAAAGATGCTTAAAAGGAGGCAGCTACATGGAATAAAGTGAATATGCGGTGCGTTTAAAAAAAAAGGTGTGACCATTTGGCCAAACCTGGCCTTTTTGCTTGGACAAGCAAAGCTCAGTGATGTTCCGTGGAGTCAAAAACACACACACATTTAACAAGACTGAAAAGCCACTCAAATATATATATAGCATACAGCTGCATTAGATAATTGCTACCTAGAGCATGACCCAGTGCACAAATGTGATCGGAAATGTCTTCAAATATTACTGTAAGTTGATGCAATTAATTGGGCATTAATCTAAATTAAAAGGAATGTGAAAATTCGATTTTTAAAATTTCCAGTCTAGGCAGAAATGTTAGACCTCTGTTCCCAGAGGACAAGGGTCTTCAGAGAATCTGCAAAAAATCTAAGTTTTCTTTGTCATTTGTTTTTTTTTTCCCTCCTAACAGTTTTAAAACTATTAAAAACAACATTTATATTAGAGGTATTATGCTTGAGTGTCTACCAGTCACCTGTTAACTTCAGCGTTGAGATACTCTGAGCGTATAATGGAAAACAAACACAGATGAACTATGTACACACATCCCCTCATGATTTACACAGCAATAAATTGGGAAAACACACACCTACACCCTCCCATAAAGTACTACAAATTCGATCACAGTAACACACCCTGTGTAGCACAGAGCCTGCGTTGTACAGTTAGGGTCACGCAACTGATCGATACTTCAGGAATGTGTGCAAGTGTCACTTTGTGCACCTGGCCTTGAGCACGGCCTCTGGATACTAACACAATAACTTCATTGATGTCTTATTTTAAGAAGCTTAAAGGGGCATTGTTAAATGTTTTGATTCTCAGTATGAGTAACTGACCATGCTTCTCCCCACTCTCTCTCTCTCTCTGCAGATGTTGAGTTCGATGCTGTTTGCAGGTATTGGTGTTGTGGGCGCCGGTTACTCAGTTATAGTCTCAGCAGTGGCCATCAACCGTGGACCTAAGTGTTTATTTTCAAACGGCACCACACTCGACTGGGGCTATCCCTTCTCCAATGGGTGAGACATAGAGAATAATCAAGTGTTAAAATGCGTTCAGTAGTTTGTTTTTTTTATCACTCTGTCCATAGCAATGGAATGATCAGCATGTCCTTTCTTTCAGCTGGGTACACATGAAAGCATTTGGAATTTAAACAGGCTAAATTTGTAGCACCTCCAATTCTCAGTGCTCAGCGAAGGCTTCGTTTCAGATAGTGTGGGGCCTGTTTGGGGATTCTGTTTGCAGTACAGATGCATGACACAAACAGAGAGACATACAAATACTGTCTTGTAAAAGGGCTTCACACTGAATCTGGCAACTGATTTGCTAAGAGCCAAACACTGAGAATTCTGCGTCAATGACAGTGTAGGGACTGCTGTTTATTTTAAGCACAACTAAATTTAAACTTAAATCGAACATTTAAAAGTTGAAGTGTATTAGTGCTACCTTTGCTGCACTTGTCTCTTGTATCTTAAAATAAGCTGTGGCTCACAACACATCTCACATTTGCTCTTTTCTTTTTAACCCTTCCTCTACAGAGACTACCTAGGCAACGCAACTTTGAGGGATACTGTGTGTCAAGAGCCAGCGGGTGTGGTGCCCTGGCATCTGTCTCTCTTTTCTGTGCTGCTGGTCATGGGTCTGATCCAGGTGGCGCTGTGTGCTTTTCAGGTGATAAATGGCCTGCTGGGAGCTCTGTGCGGGGACTGCTGTGGAGGGGTCAGTCTCTACTCTGCTATGAGTTTCTCCTTAGTTGGTTGTGTATGAACTTGTGACATGAATTAGCTAATGTGCAGGGAGACCTGAATTCAACCCATAATTGTATAGTTATTTATTTATGCACCTATCTAAAGCATAGTTTTCTATTTTCTTCTATGACAAGAATAAGTATCTTACTTTCAGTTACATTTTTACTTGCTTAAGGATTTAAAAAAAAAAAATCCTTACTTGGCCTCTAAAGCTCCTGGAGCCTCTTTTGCAGTTTTAATTACAGGCTTCATGCTTTATTGTTCTCACATTAGCTTCATAGAGCTGGAGGATATCATGTAATTGCTTATATGTTGAGGATAAACAAAGATTTTAAAAAAAACACACACACAAAAATAATAATAATTTTTGTCTTTCAGGGTGATGAGCACTGAGCACTTCGTGTGGCTGAAGGTTGCTGACTTTCCTGTATTTATTCTGGTTCCAGATGATCCGACTCATATAGCAGTGATATTTTGTCAAATAGCTCATTGATTCCAATGTGGGATTTATCAGAAAACACTGGAAATGACACGAGCTCTTTAAGAGTTTCCTATTTCTTTCTTAATGACCACAGATGAGTCTGTCTTCGTAATATGAAATCTGAATCTGCTATGCTGCAAATAATTTCCAACACTAGCCACTGTAGTCCCTGATTTCCTCCTGCTATGTGGGTTAGTTTTGTAGAATTAAACTTGCTTTAATTCTACAATTATTTAATTAAAATATATTTAATGTATAAATAGCAAATGGGACCATGGGACATACTATGGATTTTTTTTTTCAATTTTCTTTCTTGTGTAGTCAAACAAATGTAACTCCTAAAGGTTGCTTCTTTTATAGATAAGGAGTTTTATCTGTTGCTTGACTGCCTCCTGCTGGGGAAGATGTAAATTTACCTACACCATTAAAAAAAAAAAGAAAAAAAATAACGTCTTACAGAGAGTGGCGTTATTAAAAGACTGGTTCATTTCTTAAACCAATCTATTTTTTTATGTGTACTACATTTACTGCTTTAAACCCAAACTAATCACTGCGGATATTTCCCCCTTTCTCATAAAACTTTTAATTCTATGGTATGTTAATAAAGTTTATCTTTCACTGGTTCACTAGACAATAACTAGTTTATATTGATATCATCCAGCATCAGTTTCAGTATCACACACTTAAAGTTACACATCCCCCAGACAAATGCTATTATAATTAACTAAAACTAGAATAAAATCTAAAAGTAGGTGTGGAGGAAAAACATTTTAGTTAAATAAAATAACAAAAAAACCCGAACAACTAGATTTTCAAAAATTAAAACAAAAACTACCTGAAATGATATTGTGAGCTTGGAAAACTAACTAAACTAAATATGTGGAGTAAATGTCCTTAGCTTTTGGATTTGTTAGTTTGGTAAAAGCTTTATTACAGATTACCTGATGAGGTATTGATCAATGTGCTTATTGAGACATATGAAACTTGAAAAAGTTCTGTATTTTTTTGTAATGCCTGTGCTGATTTTCCTAAATCTTGGCTCTGACATTTTAATAATAATTAAAACTGTAATGCCAAGTGTATTGTATTTGATACATGAGCATTTGTGAGTGTTTTAAACCTTTGCATCATCTTTTTTTTTTTTAACTGAAAAAACAGAATAAATTGCACAAGAAATTTTAAGCAATAAATTGTAGTAAAAATTATTTTTTTTAATGATAACGTGAACTACTATATTCATCTTCCTATATTCACCCATCCATTCTCTTCCACTTATCCTGATCAAGGTTGTGGGAGGGCTCGGGCTTACCATAGGGTGAGATCTCTTATATGCCAATTCATTCTTATTTATTTATTCATATATTTTTTTTAATTATTAGAAGGTTCAACAAACATTCAAGTTGCAAAAAATTAGAATGTTCTCGCAATTATTTCATGGTTCATGCTTTACACAAATAAAAAGACTAAAACTATGCTGAAACTAAAAAAAACTAAACTAAACCTTTTTAAACAAGTCAAACTTTTTCTGAAAGAAGAAAATCCACTCTGGAAATGAACTGAAATGAAACTGAATCAAAAGCAAAAATGTCAGAGTCAAAATGAAATAAAAATAAAGCCTAGGTAGAAAATACAAAACTATAATAACTACTGTCTGTAGTCTTTATTGCACACTGGAAATTATAAAATTCTAACAGCATTCATGTTAACATCAAAATAAGGAAGAAATATAATTCCTCATTTAAAGTTTGATATGCACTTAAATATTATAATTAGCTCCTCATTGTTTAGGTCAGAGAGGAAGTCATAGAGACAAATCTTTATTTTACTTTTAATGCCAAATTACTTTTTTAAAAATGTAATTCTTTACCTTTACTTACATTGTGATATTATCAATTTTAACTTAACGGTCTAAACATCTAATATTTCCTCCACCAAGAATATTTGTGCCAAAATTGAAAATGTGCAGAGTGGCTTCTTTTTATGAGGTTTTTGAGAAAGATTATTTTTTTACTGGATGTTTATCGCTAATGTAACAAAATGGTAAATGCCATTTTAATGCATTTAAATAACATAAAATAAATAAAAATAATTTCTAATTTACACAAAGTGTACCTAAGCACAATACTTTTTCTTTTTGAGTTTACTTTTTTCCACTTTTTAATCACATTTATACCTAAAAGATATTCACACAGATTCAGACACATTCATAGAGCTCTGCAGTTATCCATAAGGAGGAAGCAAAAACTGGGACTTGAAGAAAATGCACGATGGTAAGAGCTTCACTCGGTTCCATTTTTATTTCAAATTCTGTTATTAATAAGTTATTTTAAAAAAAAAAGTTGAATTATGAAAGAGTTTAAACTGCAGACTATGCCCAAATGAAATAAATTCAAACCACAAAATCTACCAATGCTGGCTGGAAGTTCACAAAGGAATCCTGTGTATCTTCTAAACAGCCGAAGGACCAGTTTTCATGTTCACACTGAAAAATAATCACGTGCATATCAAGGACACGAAAGCATCTGCTCTCTGAAAAGACCACTGCCGTCCAGCTGCAGATCTTAATGATTGTATGCACAAGAATGATGACTTAACTGTGTTGGAAATAAGACCAAAATTCTTAGACTTAAATAAGATGCATGAGAATGGAAAGCACTGTATTCAGCACAAGAGCTGTGTTCCATTTTCATAGTATAGTTTAGACTGTTTTGCTGTATATGAGCCAAGATGGCTTGCTGGGTCCTGCCTGAAATAAAATTAAATAAAATTAAATTTAAAAAAAAAAAAGTTGTATAGCTTATAGTTCATAGTTCATATCAGGTAGCCAGGTTGTGTTTTTTTATGTGCTAATTTCCTACAAACTAGAGTGCAGGACTGATTAACTATTGCCACACAATGCAGTCACGCCACCGTTGAAAATTTCATATATATTTTTCCTTTCACAAATGTGAAATAATTTCATATTAAGCAACCTCATTATGTAAATAACCAAGTCTAATATTTTGTCCCGTTTAAGTTTACATTTGGTTTTCTTTATGTGTCCTGGTTATGTTTAGGCCTTCCATTACGTCTAAGACTTACTGTTTTTACGTCAAATTGTCAAACAAAAAAAGAAAGAAAAAACGAACAAAACATAATTTTGCCGCTGTTTGTTGTACTATAAATCCTTACTTTATACGACAACTCGTTTCTGCAGACCCATTTGTTCGGGAGGATTTGAAATTTGTTTTTGTTTTTTTTGTTTTTTGTTTTTTTTGTTTTGTCATTTCGGTCCACACTCCACACCAGTTAGTGGCGGTAATGCACATTTGTGCTGTTTGCCAACAACCAATAAACCCTATAAAGAAGAAGAGGAAGAACTCGCCTGTCGCCACTACTGTAGCGGAACTGAAATTGCAGAAACCACAGTTCAAACACGGAAGTAAATAGCTGCGTACCAGAGCTGGGTGCTCGCTGACCCTGGGGAGAAATAGCTTTAAAAGCATGAAGTTTACTTGCTGAAATAAAGGTAATGTTGTCATCTGCGGTTCAGGGACGGGCCTCCCTTTAGTGTTGGCGCTTTAGCCGTGTAACGTTAGTTAGACGTATCAGCCGGTGTTAACCAATATCAACAGAGACACACATGTAGGTCCTTCTAGGAGGACTCCGCTAAAAAGTGACAGGGGTGCCAAATCCTCGAATTTATGTCTAATTATTCATTTATGTGATATAATTTATTATTATGTGTAACTGAGCTGTAAAAATCTCGTTAACTACCGGAGACACTTCACCTAGCAGCGTAAGCGAGTGGCAAAGGTAAAGACTGATTAGTTTGACAACTCACACCACCTGTACCTCTGTCCTCAGTCTCAAGTTACTGCTACAATTGATACATTTATTATTATCATTCCTTTATTTATTATGATTAATATTCCTTTAAAAACGCTTGATAGACAAGGTTGAAATTTACAGATGTTTTAAAATCAAAAGATTTCTCAACATTAAAAATTCCTCCCTGTGTTTTTATGTGACCTTTATTGTGTGCTCATCTTAACCATTCCTTTGTCCCATTTTTCATTAGATGCTTTCTGTTATATTCAGAAAAAGCAGCTTTGCAGCCCAGAAGGTAACATACACATGATTTTACCTTTTCATTGCTTTTTGTAGTTTTATAACTTTTTTTTTTTAAACTTTATCGTGAATATCTTTTCAGGTATTACACTGGGCAGGTCCTATGCAAAAATGCTGGCCATCAGCCGGGACTGGGGCTTCTGTTTGTGGATCTGTATCTTCCAGCTGGGCTTCACCAGCTAGTCTCTGGTTTGCAGGAAGAGGAACAGGACAAGCAAAACCTCTTGCTGTGTTTAGTTTTTATAAGACTGACCTCTTCCAGAGAAACCAGAATCATGATGCTTCTTTTTGGATGAGGAGCCAACACTTCCACACTTCTGTTGCGAGGTTGAAAAAGCGAGCACTGCCTGAACCTCCCCCTAGAGAACTCGATCTGTTGCGCTATGACATGAAGGACTTGTTGAAAAGTCCCCGACCTGCCCTCTACCTGGGGTTTGCGGGGCTTATCCCCTTTGTCTCACCCACCTTGTTTATGGCTGTGACTGAGAGCTACTACCCAGAGTTGGCTTATGCCCAGCTAGCCTATGCTGCCTCCATCATTTCTTTTCTTGGTGGAGCAAGATGGGGATTCGCTCTTCCTGAGAGCAGCCCAGCAAAACCTGACTGGATAAACCTGGCCAACAGCGTGGTCCCCTCCCTCCTGGCCTGGGTGGCTATGCTGATGAGTGACAGCATTGTTCCTGCTGCCACCATGGTCATCATGGGACTTGGAATCTCACTCCATTATGATCTGTCTCTCCTTCCCACTTACCCCAGCTGGTTCAAAGCCCTGCGCACCATCCTGACCACTGTTGCGTTTTTTTGTCTCTTAGGCACCCTTATAATGAACGGTTCATACCCAGAAAAGAACATTTTCAGAGATTGATGACATTCGGCTGGACAGGGCATCCCTGGTTATGCTAAATCTTTATTTGGGTGATCTGACTTCAAAGTTTTTCTTGATATTGATGATCTCTGAACCTGTTGGGTTGATCTGTTTCTAGAAGTTGCATGTGTTAAATATCATGTCACAAACTGAACTCTGATGAAGCAAACCAGAGATAAAAAAAAAAAAAAATCAAGTCTGTCTGTCCACCTTTTAGTAACATGTGTTCCACTTTTTCATGGTAATGTGGACAAACTTTGTTCCATACTGTTTTGTCTTCCACATAAAGCCATTACATTAAACTTGAACCTAGTCTTTCATATTATAGAGAAGAAGCATGTGTCAGTGATTTTTTGTATGAAGCAAGAAGGAAAATGAAATAAATTGAAATTGTAATCTTCTGAGTTAATATTTAACACACACTGGGGGAGATAATTATTCTATCTCCTACTGAATTTGTAAGTTTACTCACTTTGAAAATATTAAAAAAGAAACACACAGTTGCCCTGAACCCCATAGCAGAAAAACATGCCTGACTGTGGTGATGCTGGTGTTTGGGTCATACTCAGCATTTCTCTTCTTCATTTGATGCCAAAGAGCTCTGATTATGGTTTCATTTGACAACAACACTTTCTCCCAATTCATCGCAGAATCATTTAGATTTTCACTGGCAAACTTAAGACTGGCCTGAACATGTGTTGCAAGATCTCAGCCTATTACAGCGTGGTGTGTTGAATGAATGATGTCCTTGATGCCTGTGGTCTTAACTGCCTTTAGATCATTAACAGGCTCCTCCTGTGTGGTTTGAGCGGATCTACCTCTTATCTCATGATCATCCTCATCCAGTGAGGTAAGATCTTGCATGGATCTCCAAAATGGGGGTGATTGATGGTCATTTTATATTTCTTCCATCTCCGAATAATTGGATTCCTGCTGATGGTCTTACAGCCCTTTTTTTTTTTTTTTTTTTTTTTTACCTGATTCAAAGAACTTGCCCATATAACATTTTGAGTTGTTAAATGAAAATTGCATATTTTTTAGGCAACATTTGCACTTTGTACTTCAAATTAGCAGCTCCACTGTTACACTGTAGTATTGACATCACCAGGGAAAGGAGTTATTACATAAGCCCTGAAGTGGACTAATCTCTACTTAAAGCCTCAGCGGTCGAGTGTCACACGAGGCCAGAGACGTGAACACAGTGTAGAATAAAAACCTGGGCTCACTGTACACTAATTGTCTCCGCTGGACAACAAATAATTTTATTATTGTTTGAAAAGAAATGCACGCTCATCTTTTAACATTTGTATCCAAATTTATTCACATAAACACCAGCGCCTAATAAAGACATATTTGAAAGAAAGGCAAGAGAAAACAGGGGGGTTGAAGTCCACAGATATCTGAGAAAAAAAAAACATATAAGGCACAGTTCTTCTCTGTCCCGTATAAAAAGACCCTTTTAATGAACCAATGACCCTCAGATGAAACCCCTTACTAAAAAGTCAAACCTCTCCCAGATGTCACACAATGTGTAAATACAGTATTGCACTTGGTTTTTTTAGTTTCTTCAGATTTCTTTGTGAAACAGTTTCCCCACCACACGTGGGATTTGGTCAGATTATTTTTGATGATAAGAAGATAAACAAAAAACAGAAAATTGCAGCAGGTGACTTCTTGGACTTTTTGATTAAATATTAGAGTAACATTTCTATTCAACAATTAAACCAAAAAGAAATTACCCTGATAAGTGTTCTTGGTTTTCAAAGCCAGAGATAAACTGATCTGAAGTAGATCATGAGGCTTCTTGGAGTACATAAAGCTAGGAGTGCACAGTAAACACAACCAACATTTGGAAACTTTGTAGAGATCTTCCTACTCATTGTCAGCCCTGCGTTAGCGCTGCAGGATTTTCTATGTATGAGCAAAGGCCTACGGTCACATCTACAAAGGTTCCATCTGCAGCTGTTTGAGTCCAGACTTCAGTGGACTGCAGGTAAACAAGGGCAAACAAATATGTAAAAAAGGAGGGAGTGTTTTGAAATTTACAAAAAAAAAAGTTGGGTGCACCTTTTCTTACACTCGTAAACAGAGAACTCTGCTGCCTACTTCTGAATACCCAGACCAGACCGCATGTACTCGTACACCACGTAACTAATGCTGACGGCTGGTATGACCTTCATGAAATTGGGCAGGATGCCGCGGTAAAGTCCAAAGAAGCCCTCCTTTTTCATAATCTTCTTCACCATCAGATTCATCGGCAGCTGCTCTGAGCCCTCAATAGAAGCTGAGAAAAGAAAGGTAAAGCCAGATGAGTAAAGAAAAAGATCTCCTCATGTTTAAAATCTCTAGATTTTAGAAGTATTGGCTGCTTATAAGCAGCATATGTTTGAAATTAGCTGAGATTAAAGAACTGAAAATTGTTTTCCAAGTGTAAATGTTGATGACTTCAGAATAAAGCACAAAGTCATCAGTTAAACCTCATAACCACGGTTTTAAGGTTATTTAAACCCCTCTGTGGACAGTTTTGAAGTACTTTTGTTTTATTTGACTGATACCTAATTGAATTTAAGAGACAAATGCAAATTAAAACCTATTCCAGTATATTTATGTGGATACTTTTTGGTGGCCCACCATGTTTCAGGTGTTTTATATATCATCATTTGGAAGTCTTAAATTATTTGAACACAACTTCTAAAGAAACAATAATACTTGACATATTTTACAGTGCTATTATTTATTTAAAAAAAATAGTAAAATGCAGAACCAGTGGGTGAAAAACAAAGTAGCCGACACTGCTAATCAAATGCACTTGATTAATAATCATCAGCCAGTATGAGCACCTCTATTAAAGCAGAAGTTTTGGCAGTTAACACAACACCAAGGAGGAAAAACATCAGCAATGATCTTAGAGACACAACTGTTGCTGCTCATCAGTCTGGGAAGGGTTATAATCATCCTGCAGTGAAAAAGATTATTCACAGAATGTATGATGCTCAGAGAAATTGCAAAAAAAAGCAAAACCTTACGCGAGCTGTGCACGAATGCAGCAAAGCTCAATGACGAGAGACTAATGAAATCAAACGGAAAACCTCAAGTACTTAAGACCTGTTAAGAGTCAGGTGATTTTTTAAATTATGTCCTGATATGTAAAAACTTAGGGCTTTTTTCACATTACTGTAAGTAAAATTTGGATAAAGGGCTTTTTTATGATATTTTGTACTTTGGTAGTTTTGCTTTAAATGGTCTCAGCACTCATTCAGGTCCTTTACCTTTTCCTCTCTTGAATACTGAAGCATATGCATGGCTCAAATGTCTAATAAACAGAGTAGTTATAAAGAGACTCACATAGATTTATTAATTTTCCATTTAAGCAAAGATTTCATGAAAAAATCTTGAATTTCCTCGTAAAACACTTTATAATCTCTGAACAACTCAGTGGCATTATGGTACTACAAGTTAAATGCAAGCATTAAAAATGAGCGGCTATTTCTTTAATAAGGTTTGCTTCACCATACCTTGTGCTTGCATGCGGGTTCGGATCAGAGCCAGGGGATAGCTGGCCAGCTGGCCACAGGTGCTGGAAATGGTACCGCAGCCCAGCAGCACCAGAACCCCTGGATTGGCTGTGTCTTTGGCATAGTGGGACAACCAGAAGTTCTTCAAGCTCTGGTATGGAATACACAGGAATGGCAGATGAGAGTGAGGGTTGATGCATCATATTTTGTAAAGTCAGCACACAAGTGGTGCTTAAACAGATGAAAATGGAGTTCACTATGGAAGCTGTAGATGAATCTGAATCTTCCTAATATTTTTCCAGACAGGAATAATTCATCAGGATTTACCTCATACACTGCCAGATCTATCCCAGCGTAGGGGATAATGCCCAGAATATTGGGAATGTAGCCCTTGTAAAACGCCTTCACTCCCTCATTCTTCAGGACTTTCTTGGCACAGTCAAACATTCCCGAGTATTGTCCGGTTTTCCTCAGGGTCATACGGGTTTTCATCACCTGAGGAGACAAAGATTATTAGTGTGGCTGTTTTACATCAGGCTGCACATGTGACTTAACGTGTTACTGCATCTTTTATACTACTGGATTGGTTAAGAAATCTAAAATTTGTTTGGACACTAAGATATGATAAAACAAGACACATGAGGTAATTAACAAACCAATAAAACTGCACACACCATGTATAATGTGGGTATATGTGTTAGTCCCCGTAGAGAAATTACTCCTCTGCATTTAATCCAGTGAAGTAGTGGGCAGCCACCAATGCAGCACCCGGGGAGCAGTGCGTACCTTGCTCAGGGGTACCTCAGGGTAGCCGTTCAGTGGATTCAAACCCCTGACCTTCCGATCATGGGGCAACCACTTTACCTACTGAGCTATTCCTGCCCTTTACTGAGCTAGCCCTGCCCCCATGTGTCTCCATATTTGATATGGAAACTTGCTTCCCCCTCCTGTGGTGCCTCCTCCTGTTGCTATCATCCATACGTGCACTCTTTATTCATCTGTGCTGTAAAGACTACACTTCCACTCACCTCCATGGGGTAGATGGCAGTTTGTGCGGTGGCTCCAGCCAACGATCCTGCCATGAACCTCTCGTGGGACTTCACCTTACCCGGTTCACTGGACAGCAGCTTCTTATACTGGTGACACAGGGACATGAAAACCGAACGGCTCAAACAGGATCACACATCAGTGACAAAAGTGACTGCTAGTGTTAGTAGTTCTCAACATGTAACATGACCATAAGCTGCGATTTATATTGGAATCTGTAAAGAGGAGGAGAACAGAACTTACCTGTTCATAAGCCATGAATTTAATGGCTGTCTCGGGGGCGATCTTCATGACATTGATACCATTTCCTCTCCACAAAGAAGTCACCCCTCCTTCTTTTAGCATTTGCTTAAAGCCGCTGACCAGGCTGATTTTGTTGGTTGTAGAAGCGTGCACCTGGGGAAAAAAAGCACTTTTAAGTTGTAACAAAGCAGCAAGGGCTCGAAATTCAATTGCTGAAATTCAAAGTGAGCATCAGAATGGAGAAGAAGGGTGATTTAAGTGAGTTTGAAAATAGCACAGTGGTTAGCATATAAGCATGGATCCATCCTGCCATGAATCATTGGGTCAGGCTGGTGGTGATGGTGTAATGGTGTGGGGGATATTTACTTTGGTACACTTTAGATCCATTGCTACCAATAGAGCTTACCTGAGTGCTAATGGTGGCCATTTTCGTCCCTTTATAACCACTGTGTACCCACCTTCTGATGGCTGCTTCCAGTAGCATAATGCATCTTGTCACTAAGCTTAAATCAACTGGTTTCTTGAACATGATAGCAAGTTTACTGTACTGATCACAATCCAATAGAGAGCCTTTTGGGATGTGGTGGAATGGGAGATTTGTATCATGATGTGCAGCCGACAAATCTGCAGCAACTATGTGATGACGTCATGTCAATATGGAGCAAAATCTCTGAGGAATGTTTCCAACACCGTGCTGAATCTGTTCCATGAAGAATGAAAGCAGTTCTGAAGGGAAAAGTGAATCCAACCCAGTACTAGCAAGATGTACCTAATAAAGTGTCTGCTGATTGTATTTATATGGTATTTTTAAAAAACAGGATAACCCAAACTAACACAAGAACATTTTTCTAAGCTAATTCTGCACCATTTTTTGTAGCCATGCCACGGCATTTTGAAGCACACTTATCACCACATGGACCAATGAGCACATTTAGTAAAAATCCAATTCCTGGAGAAAAGGACCGATGAACAACCCAACAGGCATTTTATAAAATCTAAAAGAAATCTTGACCCACCTGCATGAAGACCTTCATTCTGTCCAGAGGGGCCGTTCCTGTACGGGACACAGCACCCGCCACTGCTCCTGCAGTCAGCTGCTTCCACCACAGACCTGTTGTCTTCTCCTCCTCTGTGAACTCATCTGGGATGGTGAGGCTGTCACCAATGTCCAGAACCTACACCCAATACAGTACAATCAAGTCACAGTCAAAGAAACTGACTGCTGAGAATAGACTGTCTATAAAAGATGCACATAGCCTCTGGGATAGTCTTAATCCTTTAACCTTTGTAATTATTATTAGAGTTATTTATTATTTACAAAATTAAATAAAATATTCACTCTATAAAAAATAGAATACATTTATCAAATAATAAATCCAACATATATTTATTAATAATAAAAAAAAAAAAAAAAAATACCCCCATTGCAGTTCCACCTTTAAGGTCCAGTAAGAGCATAAGTTGCTCCTGCACTTTTCTTTTCCCAAGCTAACTACTCAGTTACAAGGGTTTTTTTGTTTTGCTTTGTTTTGCTTTTTCACAGTGAACAAGAACCGGTAATGCTCTTTGATAATTGGGCTCGCTTGCTAGCACTGGCTAATTAGCGCTACCCTCTTTTCCAAAGTATACAGAAAAAAACCTCCAAAAAATCACGGAAATGGCCAAAATGTAAAATAAATAAAGGCTTTAACACAATCTAATGGGTGCTGACATGTTGGCTAGGTCAATCATTTGGATACTATGCTGTTATAGTAAGTTTGTAAAAGAAAGCTAAATAGTCCCTGAAAGCTGGTGAAAGCTGGTGAAATCGTAGATTTGCGTGTGATACTACTGTCAAAACATAAGCTTTATTCTATATTCTGATTTTGTCTCTTACACTACCATTTTGAATCCTTTGAATGCAGTTTAAAAGGAAGGAAGAACCGTTAAAGGCCCTTTCTGAACTGAGCGGTTTCTGTCACACTTCGGGCCTTATTATAGAACAAAATGGTTTGCATCAGAAGTTAGTGAGGTAAATGGACTGATTCTTATATAGCGCTTTTCTACTCTCTCGGAGTACTCAAAGCACTCTATACAACATGCCTCATTCACCCAATCACACCCATTCTCACAAGCACTTTATCTATACTTAGTGCTATCTAACTACTAACTACATTTATACTCCGATGGATGCATCGGAGAGCAACTTGGGGTTAGTATCTTGCCCAAGGATACTTGGCATGCAGACTGGAGGAGCGAGGGATCAAACCACCAACCTTCCGATCAGTAGGTGACCTGCTCTACCTCCTGAGCTACAGCCACCCCCAGTGAGGGTGGTCTCTGCCTATGCAGCCACCCTTTGGAAAACCCAGGAATTATTTTAGCAATCATTAAACCACGTCTTTATTAATAAATGTAAAGGTGTCAAAACTCATCATTAAAAGTTAAAACCCACTAGACCGCTCTGCAGATGAACTTTTAGCTAAGCTGGGCAGCCTCATAACCACACATTCCCAGCTTCACCTTAAACGTAATGCCTAGAAGGATGGGACCCATGCCATATCCTTATCCAAAACTTGCATAACTACAGGTCCATGCTGCGAGATCAGTTACATCACCGCACATCACTGACGTAAAGCTGCCATTTTGAGATCACAGATGCAGCAGGGGGGGGGTTGTGTTTGTTTTTTTTTTACTTTTACCACTGCAGTAATTGTATCAGCCTTTTTTTAAACAAACCAAAAAATAACAAATCTTCCCCCTAAAATGTCTTAAACAAATGCCTTAAAAATGTCTGCCCCCAGACATTTTTAAGGCAGGAGTTGATGGCTAACATTAGTTTTAGTTTTATCTGCAAATAGAACACTGTGTTATAAAATTATAGGTGAGGATTTGGCTAGAAATTTGCCTTGGCACCCTTGAAGCTTATATTTCCTGTGCATTACGTCAGGTATGATGTGGTTTTAGAGAATGCTAGTCAGCAGATGGGCCTCTTCATACCTGACATGATGTAAAGGTGAAAATATTAACCTGTGTTCTCCAGTGGACATAATTGCTACACTGTTTCAAAACTACCTCAACCATGCATCAGGTACAGATAATAATACCCATGACCAGATGACAACCAAAACTCAACATCTGAATACAAGAACCTACCATATCCACATCCACCTCATACAGCCAATCATCTTCCAAGTCGAGGAAAAACCAGCATTCCTGACGTTGCTGTTGCTGCTGGTGAGGCTGCAGCAGAGCCAAGGCCATCTCAAGCCTTTGATAAAGCTGCTAGCTCTAGCAGTTCTAACAAAGGACAAGGTCCCTCCTATAAACACCAGTTCTCAGACCCGTCAGGATCCTTCACACGATTCTGATCAAGGGCCCAGACAGAGGTCGACAGTCTGCAGAGCAACGCACTAAATCCAAAAAGCTTTGGCTTGAATGCTGGAAATAACGAGACCTTTTCATTGCCATAGATGCTCCCAACAAGTCATCAAGTCTCACAGACGCATCATCTCGGTTTCTACTCTCCTGTTGCTTTCTAGACTAATTAGTCTTCCTCTCACCTCCTCCAGTCCTCCTAAATGATACACTAATCCACCCACAGCTCAGGCTGAAATTAGCTCATCTCTGCCAAGCTTAGAAACCAAAGGTTAATAAGACTTCCGAGCTTATGCCAGTGAATGAACTCAGCGAACGCTAGAGATTAACCACTGACTGAAGGTGGACGCTCCTCTAGCACGCAACTGTATTTAAATATAGGCAGCAGCCCTTCAGGGTTTGATTATTCCCTGATAATCTAATAAAATGTCAGAGTTTCATGTTTGCTCCATTCAAGAAGTTTCCTTTTACCATTCAGAGTTCATTTCATTCACAAGTGACAAATTCTTCAGACTCCTCCCCCCTTTCATCTGCTCTGGTCATGAACGAATCAGACGTACTCATCTGTTGCCAAAGGTCCCCCAAATCCGTTATTGCATGTCACCTCTCTGTGGCAGAAGCCTGCACTGCAACTAAAATATTAACAGTATACAGAGTTTAAACTTTAATATATTACTCTTTTTCTTTAACTAAAACACACCCCAACCCATGTCCAATAATAATAAGAAATACGGCATCTTCTGCAACAAAACCAGACATTGAAGTATTGCAAAACAACACCTGGAATTGCCTGCACCGGCCACTGTAACCACACCAACTACTCAAACATCAGCAACAACTGCAACCATCTGAAACTAATGCCAACTACTGCAAACAAAGCAAACACTAAAACAACAGCGACACACACAGCATACTGTAGAGATAGTAAGTATTGCCCCTCACCGTGGTGTGCTTCCAGTAGCGGACGATCTCCTGCAGGTTGGTGGCTGGGTTAAACAGGAAGTGCTCTCGCCATTCATTCCAGTCCACAGTCATGGTGCCATCCACATCAATACTGTAGGTTAGATGATTTTTTTTTTGTGATTTAAAAACTAAACCATTCAGTCTGTATACTTAATATGCAACTGCTCTGCTTTCATGTTCTGCTACTGTCCTCACTGGCCCCTCCAGCCCCACTTCACTCATCAGTTACTGCATTTTGTGTTTACTCTAGTTCCACTGTTATGTGTACTCCTGCACATGTGTAGCTTCAAGCTTTGCTTATGCAAATCCTGTGCATTACAGTTCAGTCCGTGCTGCATCATGAACCACAACTGACAACTGACTGTATTTATATGTATTTACTGTTCTGTGTGTGTGTGTGTGTGTGTGTGTGTGTGTGTGTGTGTGTGTGTGTGTGTGTGTGTGCTGATATTTTGAATATAAAATAATGATAAGATAAATATCATTAAGATAAAAAAAAATAACATGATAAATTAACATGTGCAGGCAATCGTGCAGGCCTGGCCAAAACCACCAGTAACGTGTTTTTTTTCCTAGTTTCTGTAAATAATGAAGGATTTATGGAACAAACTGTAATTCTGATGAACACACAGGAGTTTTCAGAGTTTTAATCAATACCAGTAGTTCTTTCATTCTCGCTAAACTACTACTGTGTGTTAAAACCATATGTTACTCATTCTTTACATCCAAATGTGTAGTGAGTTTGAGTATCGGCATGACATTAAACGCACCAATAAACACATTCTGTCTGACAAGACGTGGCTTGGTCCAAAGTCAGCGACCAGACGTGCACTTGCGATTCGAAAATATTATTCCCCGGTGTCGACACGCTGCGTCAGGGGTGTAAAACATCTTGCCAGCTCTTTATCATGTGCACTCACTCCTCTTTTCAGCCAAGCCACACACTGAGCCAGTTATCAGTCGCTCACACGGGTTCCCACCTTTAACTTGCGGCGAGTCAGGCTGCTTTCTTTCTCGTCTCGCTTGGGACACTGCTGTGAGTTCACAGTTTGCTTGCGGAGTAACAGGTATAAAAAATAAATAAATAAGCTGAAATACCTTTGAAGGATTTTCTCTGCATGCTCTTTGCTGATTTCCAGCCCCAGATCAGCAAGTGACTGCCTTATCTCCGTAATGTCTATACGACCTGTAGAAAGTAAGCATTTATTTGTACTTTTTCTCTTTTTGTGCATTTTCAATATTAAAATGTGTTACATAATAAAATGGCACCATACCATCTTTATTTTTGTCCAAGCTCTTGAAGGTCAGTCTTAATTTCTTCTCATGTTCTTTCAGGTACTTGGAGAACTCGCTGAAGTCGAGCCCCTCATCTTTGTTTCTGTCTCCAGCAGAAATGATTTTCTAAAGGGGAAAAAAAACACCCACACACAGAATATTAGCAATCATTCTGCTTCGTGTTGCCGTACCTCATTTGTTTGCTGCAGCCGGGTGTTTGACCTCCTCATAAGGTGGAGGGAGAGGTCTGGGTTCTGCTGAGCCGTAAGGGGAGTCTTCCATCTCCTGCTCAAACAGCAGCTGGCTGATTGTGGCGGTTGGTGGCAGAATAACGCAGCAAAATGCTCCTTTACTTTATCTCAACTCACTCTCTGTGTTTTTAGTCTTCTGTCTGCCCGAGTTACTGCCATTGCTTTCACAAGTGTTGACGATGTCCCAAGATCAAGACAAAAAAAAAAATCCATTGTTTCGCCAGGCTGAAGCGAATTAATGGAAACAAAAATAATGCCTGGTACCAAATCTGTTATGAGCATTGGCTCTTTGTTAAGAAGTAAACCAGCAACTGAGAACTGTCAGTATGTTTGTATGAGAGCACAAAGGAGGAGAGCATTACAGTTTTGACAGATGAATTTTTGCCCCTGAATGAGGGCACCGACCAAATTAGGTTATCTGTCTTACTAACCATTTATTACACAGTTATGATAATAGTCCACACATAAAACTCCTGTTTTATAGCACCTGGTTACACACAGCAGCGGCCTCTCCTTACCTTACCCGCCTCAAACTTTTAAAGCCATCTGACAGACTTATGAGTGCGGGGAATGTGCAGTTGTTTGATTAGTAAAGGTGGGACCTTCCACTTACAGTCTCAGCCCACAGTAAAAGCTCACCTTTGAGACAGCTTTAAAAATTCTAGAGCAGTTTTTTTTTTTCAATCTCTTCAGCTCTTTACAGACGCCTGGGCGTCCTGAGTGCAATTCCAGAGAATTCAGAGTTTGTCTTCACTACTCAATCTGTTTTCAAGAAACTGAAGAAAAGACTTTTAAGCCATGACAACAAAGCATGCACATGGAAATAACCTCTCACAGATACTGCACTTTCAGAGTAAGAGCATTTTCAGCAGCTACACAAAAGTGACTGTGACTGTGGAGGAGAGGTTTAGTGTTAGTTTAAGGACAAGACTGCTGTCAGATCTTTTGGAGCCTGTTGTGCAACTATATGGACTTAATTGCCTTGCTCAAAGATGCATAACCAAAGAAAGGAAGGGCGTGCAACAATATTTAGAATCTAGATGGCTTAAGAAATGCTTTTAACCCTAACTAGGCATGGATAAACTTGAAAAACAAGTACTTAATAGTATGTCTGTGAAGGTTCTCAGTCATCCAGGTCATCGCATTCTAAGGAGATTGGAAAGAAAAGCGTCTGGACTTTTTTAAGTTTCTTGAAGATGTTTCACCTCTCATCCGAGAAGCTTCTTCAGTTCTAAGAGCAAGAGCAAGTCCTTAAAAGCTCCTAAAGCTTCCTGGGAATTTGAACTTCTGCTGATGAGGTGTCCGTGAGAACTTTTACTTTTTCCAACTTGTGAAAATATTACTGAGGCTGCACTACACAGCTCTCGCTTTTATCTCTGGCTGAACTGCAAATCTTAGGTGTCTAGAGGTCCAAAGTAACCTGGGGTGTAACAATCAGCTGATCAGACGATTATGTTATAATTGCACTATTTTGTCAGTCAAAAAAAATTGGTACCACGTGCATCCTCTCAAAGACAGACCTTTGCCTGCGAAAATCGGACACTTGGTTAAAAGTCAGTGTAATGCGCACAAAAAATAAAAATCCAGTCATCATAAAGATCAGTAACGAAAACAAATAAATAACATTCTAAGAGTAAATCTGACTGCACTTGGCTGCTCTGGCGGCTGTAATTTCACTTCTTTTAAGGTTAACGCTGCCGCTACAAGAAATATTTGTTGTGGTTTTCTTTCCGTATTTGGGATTTCTGCGCACTCCTGTTTGGATCCGTTACTCTACCTGAGCTGCCCCTTTCTCAGCCTTGATGCCCATAGCATCCAGGCCTGCCTTCAGCTCGGACACATCCACTTTTCCATCCTTGTTAGTGTCCAGCTTGGCGAACAGCTCTTCGTACACTTTCGACGCATTGTCAGCGCATCGACAGTCCGTAAAAAAGAGCTTCCTCACCACCTGATACATCTTAAAACTGTAAATGAAAAACGTCGCAGGCCTGTAGAGCTCCACGCACACACACACTAACAGAAACTGGGTAAGCAATCTGTTGTGGCAACTGATTCCTGTGGCTTGCGCTTCTGGTTTCAGGACTTCCGCGGTGTAGCCTGGGGAAGTGATAGAAAAGTCCTTATGGGTCGGCGTCGGTGTAAAGTCCAGCGGGCACACGATAATGTGCAGATTTGGCCAACAGAGAGCGTTTTGCGGATGAGGTAGGAGCGCTGTACAGATCGGTGGAGGGACTCGGTTGACTTCGCCTTGGGAGACCTCCTCTTTTTAGTGCCCACACGCACACGCTCACGGAGACACACCCTTCAACAACAACACACACACACACGCACTGCTCTGTTACTATTACTCGTGGGCGGCATTTCAACATTTCCTCACAAGTCAACTATAGCTTTTTCTCATCCTCTCAAGTCTTGTCCACTTTTAGGCGTTTTTACTTGGTTTGCTGTGGTGAAAACGTCCCCACGCGAGCGCACGCACGCGTTCAGACTGTACAGTAGCCTAGTGTGCAAGGATCATCATCCTGTACCCATCGGTCTGCAGTACAAAGTCGGTATAACTTATCTTTGTCTATCCGGTGAGTCATACTCAAAAGAATCCGGCAGCTGCTCTGGGCAAAATTAACCCCATAAGCTTGTAATTGCCTCAAAGCACGGGAGGGGTGCTCTTCAAGGCCACTTTGACATATTTTGTTTAAAATCTTTCAGAGAAATTGTACATCTTCATGTTTAAGTGGAACTTCCTTTTCCCTCATCCTGCTTGGGAACAGCTTTTTAACCGCTACTAGGGATGGGAAACGTTTCTAGAATAACACATATGCTGTTAAATTGTGCAAGTTGTGCAACAGAGTTGCAGTTCCTACGCTGTACCACCAGATGGAGACAAACGTCAAATAACTAAACAGCAGCTGGTTTTGCTTTCTTGTAGTAATCTGTCCAATCAGTGCTGCCGAGAGAGGAGGCGGGCTTCGGTTTGCAACAAACATAAAGCTGTCATCCTTTCACATCCGGTTAGTCATCAATCGCTTCAAAGTAAAATAACCAAGAAACAAAACGGCAACAGATAAAAGGCTGACATATTAAAAGGCAAATGTTTGTGTGCTCCTGGGAATGAGAAAAGAGGATTGCTTAAATAAAGTGTTAGCTCTTAAAAACAAAAACAGGTCTAGGAATTAAAGCAAGGGCCAGGAACACATTTATTTGAATTTTAAAATCCCCGCGGATCATCAGAATCAAAATCAGAATCGCACACACACACACACACACATCCACATATACATCCACATATAAGCTACAAGATCTACAAAGCACTGTTTTACTGTTTTACTTATTATTGCTTTCTTTTAGTCGTGTGAAGGGAACCTGCAAAGTAAGAATGCCATTGCTCTACTTAACGATTTGTGTTTTGCGGTGTACATGACAATAAACTTCTTGAATCTTGAATCGTATTTATTTATATTTTTGTTTCCAAGGACCCAAACTTGTAATTTAAAAAAAAAATCTGATAAACAAATACGTTTTACAAAGTTTTAAAAACGTAAATTTATAAGAGCACTACCCGTCATGGATTGGCCTCCTAAAAGCCCAGGCCTCAACATTATTGAATCAGCGTGGGATCATTTTTATCAGAGAACAAAACAAAAGGTAGCCAACATCCAAAGAAGACCTTTGAACTTTTTCACGCCACTTCCTTCTTTCAGGACAAGCCATGCTGCACATGAAACGCGCGCTTTTATTTTGAAAAATCAAGATAGGATAGAGCTCTACCCGTACTCGTTGACGGACTTTTGTCACCAGTAGCTTCACCATCCTCCCACAAACACCAAGCTGGTTCTGTCTGTGCTTCACAACAATGGGGCAGTAATGTCAGCGACGGGCGACACCGGAGCATCTTTTCAAAGGCACTGAAGCGGTGTATGGATTTAATGATGATGAAAAAGAAGAAATTCAAGTTCAAGGTGGATTTTGACCTGGACGAGCTGTCGTCGGTCCCCTTTGTCAACGGTGTCCTCTTCTGTAAAGTCAGGCTGCTGGACGGCGGCTTCTCCGAGGAGTCTTCTCGGTGAGGGTGCTTGGCTTTGATTCAGCCACTCAAACGTTGACTGACGGCGTACTGTTCAGTCCGCAGGGTGAACTAACTCATGCCTTTAGGAAATGTTAACAGCTAACTAAGCTAATGGGCTACAAGAACATAGTTAACGTCCATTAGTTGTGTGCCAATGTAACGTTAATGGTGTAGGGCTAATTAGTTTATTCTGGTCGGTGCTAGTTTGCAGCATCGTGTTGCTTAGTTTTAGTAGCTTTGGGTGTTTGGTGGTACCGTTCATTTAAACAAGTGTCCATTTGGAATTCCCTGGTTAAATTTTAGGCCCACTTCCTCGCTTAGTTGTGGAATTAAGTACTGAGGGCAGCTCACTCGTCACATAGCTGTCACAAAGCTGAATATTACTCCTTAAGCTTTTCGGCGCTGACTCAATGGTGTCAGTTCCATATTTTATCATGATGTATTCACTGAAGTAGTGGGATGTGTTTCAGTCTGTTTAATCAACCTCCCGTTAATCAACATATGAACCCAAGTCCTAATGCAAGGACTGTGTATATTGTCATATCCCCATTGTGTCAGAAAATTGTTTCACTTCTTGTATATAGTTGTATGTATAGCTGACCAGTCTTCACCTACCAGGCCAGCAACTTAAACTTTAAGTGTGAAGTTTTCTTCCAAACTTTATAAGATCATGTCAATGTGGTTAACAGCAGTGTTATCAAGACAGGGTTGTCAAATTGAGACGAGCAAAGATAATCATCTCATCTGATTATCTTTATTTTCATTAACTCTCAGATTGAGTAATCAGACGATTACTGGCTTATACACTATTGCATCTCAGTTTTTGTATACTCAGACTGTTAAAAGCCTTTCCTGCAATACATACATCCTAGAGCTGGGAGAAAAATTGAGGATAGTGTTGCGATGTTGTATGGATACAGGGGCATCAAATCTGGATATTTTATTATCTCTGGAAATACTCTGAACAAGAGGGCTCATCTTATGGACCGCCATCATGAGGTAATGTTATCCGAGCAAACTTACATTATATCCACTCAACCGAAAAACCATCCAACACTGGATACACTTAGCTTGGCAAGGCTGCTTGATGATTGTATTGAATTTTTTGCAACTTGTGGTGGCTAAATGGTTGTCCAGAGTACTCAGGACCACTTTTGATTGCAAGATGATTGCACAGGTCGCATGATAGGAATCAGCTTTTCTGCAAACAGTCGCAGCTTTGGTAATCTGTGAGCCGCACTATGGCTTCATGCTGAGCGCTGTCAATATGTTTGTTCAGTGTTCATGGAGAAGTATAGAGAAGGTCACTGTGTCCTTTTGGGTTTAGAGACAGGATCTGATAGTGTGCCAAGAGAGAGGAACTGTGGTACTGCATGAGGAAGTCAGGAGTGCCAGAGAAGTATGTGAGGGTGGTATAGGAAAGTGAGACAGTGGTGAGGTGTGCGTTAGGACTGACTGGTGGAAGTGGGATTAGATCAGACATCAGCTCTGTGTCTTCTCTTGTGTGCAGTGGTGATGGACATGCTGACAGATGTGGTCAGGCAGGAGTCTCTGTGGAATATGATGTTTGTAGATGACAAGAGACGAAAATCTGGAGAGGGGGAGGTATGCACTGGAGAGAAGAGCAATGAAAGTTATAAAGAAACAAGAGAGAATACATGTGTTACTGAGAGGAGACAGGTATGGCTGTGAACATGCAAGGAGAAGGGACGGTGAAGGTAGATGAGTTTAAATACCTGGGGTCAACCATCCAAAGCAACAGACACTGCACAAGAGAGGTGAAGAAGTGAGTGCAGGCAGGGTGAGGAAGAGTGTCAGGGTAATTTGTGACAGAGGGATAGTAACATGAGTGAAACAGAGATGGTAGTGAGACCTGCTATGATGGATGGTTTGGACACTGTGACACTAACAGAAAGACAAAAGGCTAAGTTGAAGATGTTAAGATTTTCAATGGGAGTGACCAGAATGGACAAGATTAGAGTTGGGATTAGATGGAGGCCAATGAGCCGCTCTGGTGACCCTAAAAGGGAAAAAAATATCAATAAGAGCCTGAAATTTATATTTCACAGTTAGCTATGTTGCTGTTTGTTATTTCGCTGTCAGTAAGCAGTACCAGTTAACTTAAGTATGTGCTTGGATTTTAGTTATAAAAACGCACAGAGCTGCCCAGTGTTGCTCAGATATATGTGAAGCTTCCCATAACATTAAGACAGTGATGGACAGCAGCGCTAAGGAGAAGAGACTCTGAGCCAAATGACTCATTTGCAGCTCTCGTGTCAATTCAGAGTGACAGGACAAGTTGTTCAAGTGATGGAGTAATACCTTTACTTTCTACATTTTACAGCAAAGCTTCAGAATTGAAATATTAATTTTAAGCGTTATATTGTAGCATTGGGCTCAACGTAAGATGCACATTTTTCATTTTTTTTAATGAAAAAAATCTAAGGCTCCTGCAACATAAACTCATTTGCAGCATCACTCTAAAAACCAAACCACAGGAAAATCAATTGAAAATTCAGAGTTATAAGTATGCACATTAAAAGGCCCACCTACTCCTGAGCGTGTGTTGGCCACATTGATACATCTTTCCCATAAACAGAATCGACATGTGCAGTATCTCTGTTTGTACATCTACAATTAACATCCAGGAAATGACAACCCAGCTGCACAGGGTTTGTGTCTTTTTCTTATTGGCTAATAGGTGGTCTTGTGACACATGAGCTTTGCAGCTTACCTCAGCCAGTTGTAGTGGTTTGTGTGGAAACGAAACAATTTGCAAGCCAAAAAAGTCATTTAAAACTAACAAATAACAGAGGCTGAGAAAAAGCTGCTTGGACAGCTTAAAAGGGTTGCTTAAATCTCAGACTTGAATAAACCTAAACATGCACATCTCTGAGAGAAATGTTTCATACTCAAACAGCACCCTGTGACAGCTCCGCTTGTCTAAAATAAATTCAGGTTGCCACATTTCAAACAGAAGAAAGAATGTAAACGAGGAGTTACTCGACTTTTAGCTTATAAGGTGGCAGCACACATGGTGTGACATATATAAACTGGTAAACTCTGCAAACCAAAAGTGTCAAAATATTTGACCACATACACATTAAAATAGTTGTTATAAGGAACCGCATCATGAAGTACCAGCTTTTGGCCATGACAAGAAGTGACCTTTTGCAGAGTTGTCCCCCTAAGTATGTTAACGGTGTCAACTTAAAGCTGTTCCTACAGACATGCCCATTAATGCCTTTTACTCATAAATTAGACGGGTCTTTAACACTGGATAAAAGCAGCAGCACACATTGTTTTGTAGTTTTTGTAGGCTTTAGGGATTACATGGGCTTCACTCTGATTATATAACAGGCTTCTGTTAGCTAAAAAGGTTCAGTCTGTGCTTGACAGTGTGAATTAGGATGTTTTCAGATGTCATGTCAATGTCATCCTTTTATTATTTTTATGAAATCTGCAGACTTTTCCACGTGTAAGTAACCACTTTAATAAAAGAAGGAAAATAAAGATGAAGCCAAACAACAAAGTTCTGTCCCTAATTAGAGACGTTCTCTTCAGGCTCGACAGTGTTTTATACTCGACCCATTGCTGATTTAATAGTGTTCTTTTTCTCTTTTCTTTTCTTTTCTTTTTTTTAACATCAGTTTGGTTTATGTTAGACCGCCCCAAAAACTAGATTTACTCTCAGACTCTTTTAATCTTCCAAACTGGAAGTGGATGGGAAGTTTTCCTTTGGTGTAGCTTTTCATCTGATCTGCACAGCCATTTCTGGAAAAAAACAGTTTGCCCTATTTGTATAAAGATGCATCTTTGAAAACATGAAAGTGTAAACATTCAGAGTGATCTAATCGAGGTCTGAAAGCTTTGCATCCAAACAGAGTTGAAAAGATTTGTGTTTGTGGAAGCATTCCCGTATGAAGTCTGCCTGCAGTCGCCTTTTAAAGAGCATGTGTAATTTAACAAGAGACCCGAGCCGTGTAGAAGGATGACAGAGATGACCTCTGCTTGTGCTTAAAACCAGACTTAGTCATAACGCACGCTAATAGGATTTTGATGCGCTGAGAAGTGCAGTGAGCCACAGCGCATGAACTCGAGTCAGAATTCCCGAAGCACACGGTGTGTCCAGCTGGCTGGGAGTTCCCTCTTGACTCGGGGAGTTCGCTGTCTGAGATTTATCAACCTCAGGATGGAGTCAGCGTTTGTGAAACATTAGTCACGCATCTGCTGCTTTTTATTTATAGTAATGCAGGGATACAGAGCAAAACGAGGCCCTGTACGTTCATTCGATTTTGCCCATCTTAAAAAGGATCTGCACACCCTGCTAATTGTTGTAGTCTTAACGCTCCTTTCAGATTTCAGACTTGTTACATCATTTTTATTTATACTGTATTAAAAAGTCTTTGTGTGTGTTGAAATCCAGCCGAAGCCAAACCAAATGAACGGTGTGTAAGCTATATTACCAGATGGAAGCTGGTTAGGTGAGTGGGAGAGGAGAAGATGCCAGTGAAAGTGAGGCCATCTGTGGTATCGTAATTCTGCCCACGCTCAGTCTTTCTCTTTCACTTCGTCTCATCCTTTCACTGACAGCAGGCTGCACCTCACAGTCGTTTTAACCTCTAGACGGTGGAGGATGTGCCGCT
Organism: Pelmatolapia mariae; assembly: GCF_036321145.2. Classification (NCBI taxonomy): domain Eukaryota; kingdom Metazoa; phylum Chordata; class Actinopteri; order Cichliformes; family Cichlidae; genus Pelmatolapia; species Pelmatolapia mariae. The sequence goes on along the minus strand of NC_086242.1, from coordinate 31,430,534 downwards.
CTCTTTTTACTCTCGTGCCAGTAAACACCACACCTGCTACCAAAGCCCCTGGATTTGTCAGTTAAATGAATCAATAGGAGAAATTAAGGCTGTAATTAAATAGCTTGCTTATTAGGTGCTGAGAATGAGCACATGGGCTCGTATTGGCAGCTTGAATGGATGCCCTTAAGCAGGGAAGAGATGTGGGAAATGTTAATCCAGCAGTCTTTCAGCTGAAGTCACTTTATTTGTTACGTAACAGAGAGATTGAAATTTATGAAATGAAGTTTCTGAGGGCGGGTTGCGTGGCTGTATACATGATTTGGGCTGGCTTTCACTTAAAATGTCGCGATACATTTGTGTGTTTGTTTTAGTAGCAAATCAAATAATTACAATAGATTAGAACTGATATGTTTGTTGGTTTGTTTGCTCTTTAGAATACAAATATTTATTTCCCAAATCCCTTCTGTATACAGCGTACAATGCAAGTAGAGTCTAAAACAATAAAAAATACTCAAAGGATTTTATCAGTCATGCCAGTGTTTGCGCCAGCCTCTACTCGTTTAAATCTCGAGGCCAAGTTGTGAATTAGCTTTTCAGGCTCCAGCATACAAATCAAACAAACATGTGACCTTACTGGGTGCTTAAAGCTGGTGTCTGTGTGTCCATACAGGGAACCTGTGCAGGCAAACTGTGTCCGATGGAAGAAACGGTTCTCTTTCCCGTGCAAGATGAGCGCCAACGCGGGCACAGGTGTTCTGGACCCCTGTGTGTGTCGTGTGTCTGTTAGAAAGGTAAAGTATTATGATTTAGCCTTTTTCCCACCACTCTCATCTCACCCCAACCGGTCACGGTAGATAGCTGCCCACCCTAAGCCTGGTCAGTCCTTCTGGACAAAGTCTCCCTGTCTTGAGTTGATGCCTCCTGGTGTTGTGATAATGAACAGAGACTTAGCCATTACTTGAATCATAGTGGACATCGGGACATAAAAAACTGGATGTATAAATCACCTGTTATGTTTGATAAAAGCTGCTTCAGGAGTTTGGTTTGGGTTTTTTTGGCTTTTCCTCAAAATAAGCTATTTTTCTGGCCCCACGCAAGTTACACTGTCTACACTAAGTTTGTGCAACGTTACAAGGCACTACAGCCTCATTAACAACCCAATGTCTCTGGCTCTTTGGCTCAGAGTACTACACAAAAGTTGTGCAAACTCCTGTAACGGACACAGTAAGCTAAGGAAAAATAATTTACTTTAGCTTTACTAGAGTAACTAGTACATGTACATATACCCCCTATCACACAGTGTACACTGTCAGTGATCTCTACTCTAGTTTGTTTATTATTATGTATACCTGCCCAAAGACTGCAGATAGAAATCGGCTAGTATTTAAATCTGGTCAAAATCTATTTTTTTTTTCTTATGAGATCAGTATTTTTGTGCATTGTCCCTGACAAATAAAGAATAAAACACCAAAAAAGTGTTTTCCCCAGTTCAGCTGGTGAATGGCTGTTTTCTTGCAGGACAATCACAATCTCCTAGATAACCATCTCCTATAGATTTCTATTCAGGATACACGGAGTTCCATGTTTTCTCTCTTGCACAGTCTCTGGCTGTGAGCATGCATGTTTTCATGCTCACCATTGCACAAAGAGGAATTGTTGGCTTAGTTTCTATATTTGTAATATCTTGAGTTTACTATGTGACGTTCCCTGAGGTGACATATGATCTCATGCAATATAAACTAAAATCCAATTAAACTGAATCTGAGAGCTATTTCTGATGTGTTTCTCCCTTTGTTTTAGGAGACTCACAATGTTAAGTAGTCAGATAATCCCTATGTTTCCTACATGGGTGCTTCCTTTTTACCAATGTAATTTTTTTTCTTTTCATGTTGTTGAAAATTTCCCATCACAGCTATTTGGATCCAACTTTGAAAGTTTTTTGGTGATAAGAATATTGTGTTTAACAACTGTAAAGTTTTACCTTACCTTTATCCCCTCAGCCTTTTACTTTAGCTTTTAATTATTATACCATTTTTAATTACAGTATCAGGAATGTAGAGAAAAAAATGGTGTTTTTTAATTTAGTGTTTCCCCCCCAAAATAATTTCATGGATCAGTTCAATATAAAACACCAGCATGACAGCTGGAGATAACTTATGGAACCTTTTTTTAACAGTATCAAGTCATTTTATTAATGTTTTTGTTTTTGCTTGTCTTATGCAGGAGCTGAAGGGTGGAAAGGCATACGCAAAGGTAACTCATCACAGGCTTACAATATGCTACCCCTGTCCTCTGAGCTGAACCTCCAGGTCAGCTAGATTTTACAGTAATCAGCCATATTGAAGTAGCTAGCCTTGTGAGCATGTAGCAAACAGATGGCCTTCACTGCCTGCAGGTTGGCTCATTATGTTATGCCTTTTCTATTTAGTTGAAAGTAATTATTTAATGAGCAAACTAAACCCTATTATTATACATACTCAAGTAGTTATCCTTTCCCTAGCTTATCATTTAAAGAAAAAGTGAACTGTAAGATTTGCTGATATTGTTTGTAAGTTTGTCTCCTGTCCTTCTTGATGTCATTTTCCATCTAGAGTTTGTCATATTGCTGACTGGGAAAAAGATCCGTCTCCTCAGGGGCAAATAACAAAACACAAAGGTTACCCTGTGTCATTCTTTCTTTCTCCTTCAGCTTGGTTTTGCAGATCTGAATTTAGCAGAGTTTGCCGGCTCAGGGAATACAACCCGCAGATGTCTGCTGGAAGGCTACGATACCAAAAATACTCGTCAGGATAACTCCATTCTCAAGGTAACACAGTCGCACCCGCAGCAGTCTGATGTGACTTCAGTGACACAAGTGCGGTGTTTTTCCTCAACTCAGAGAATCACACTGGAAAGGTTTTTGCATAAATGTTGCTAGCAAAAATGAGTCGTTCATTGGAGCCAGAAATAATCCATGGCCATAGATGAGAGGTGTCACCTGTGGGAAATAAAAAGGATAGTGCAGATTCGTGCAGGCCCACAGTCATTATTTGCTGTTTTTCATGACCCCTCAATCAGTGAGCACATTTTTGCTGACTCCAAAGCAAAAGTGGGCAACTTTTCTGAAGTTGGCCAAGTTGAATGGAAGTAAAACCTAAGCTAACTTTTTTTTTCTTTCTCTCCATAGGTTATCATCAGTACACAGCTCATGTCGGGGGATCCCTGTTTTAAAACGTGAGTTAAGGCAATTTTTTGTACTTCTCTGCAGAGTCTGTGAGCAGAGATTGTTGACTGAAAAATGTCTAAACTGGAAAGCCATTTAAATCCAATCGTTTTCGGACTAAAACACTAATCATGCTCTTTTGTGAGCTGTGCTTATCTGGATTTGTGGATAATACAGCTAGGACAACAAAACCGACCCAATGACCTTTCCTGCACCGTAACTTAAAACCTCTTTGTTCTCTCAAAACGGCTACATTTGATGCACCAGCGCTGTTGCTTGTGCTCTGTCTTTACAGGGATTATTATTTCCTCAGTTATTCAGTGTCATATGACTAAATTATTACCACAGATCTGTTGTTGTAATTTGCTGCTTGCTGTTCCAAGAGCTCTAGCTGTGTGCGTACTACTTACAGGTTTAAACATTGAGACTTAAAGGTTTCTCTGGATACAGGATTTTGCTACTCTGAAGTGACTGTGAGCTTAAGCTGTCATTATTTAAAGCATTGAGTAATAGCTTGTACATAATGTGCATAATGTGTTATATTGTATTTTCTAATCCTTTAGCAGTTTTGTCTTTTTGTCTTTGCTTAGGGTTTAGTTGATGCATTTAAGTATAGGAGTAGAAAATAAAGGCCAGTTGTTTTGCCTCTGTTATCAGGCCTCCCTGCACAGCCACAATGATCGCGATCCAGGGTGATACAGAGAGCCTCCTGGAAGAGAGGAAGGGAGGGGATTCACAGAAAGGCTGTTCCGGTGAGGCCAATCACGCCACATTACACTCCTCTGCTCTGCTTCATCTTCTCATTGGCTTTGCCAAACATTTGCCGGCACCTGACAGATCGTACTTCATCAGAAGCTGAGAATTTCTTCTTTCAGAGTTTAGCTCCACTTCTATGTTTCAGTTGTTATTATTATCTAAGATCGTGCAGCCACTCCTGTCTGCTGTGTCAGCAGGGATTTAAGTTCTCTGTTAGTACAACCGATTTCCATCAGTTGGAATCGTGAACGATCACTCGTGAGATTAGCATTGATCTGGAGGAGGAGGAAAAGTTGTTATCAACAGACTGACAAAAATGAGCATTGACAACCTGGTTTTCTCAGCAAAAACAAAACTAAGAATGAATGTATGAATAAATAAATGTAATATTTAATCAACTAAAGTAAACAACTAATACAAATAAAAGAAGAGTGTTAGAGATGGACAAATAAAAGTGTTTTAAAGCAAAGTGATGAAAGTTTTATTCAGTAAAGGTTTTCCTCCACTGCTCAGAATTTATTTTCTTCAGCAGATTTATCTGTTTGGCTTGATGTACCACCATTAAAGGCTCCTTTTATTTGATTTTCACCCATTCTGGGTTTAAACGGATCAAAAAGTAATACAGTGTGCTACAAATAATAGTCTCCATGCCAGCAGAAGCAAACATTTCTAAAGATATTGAATCACTTCCAGGATAAATAATTTTGCTTCATTTAGATGTATTCCTGGGAAATTGTGTCAAATTAATATATTAATGTTTTTCAGTCATTTAGTGTCGTCTCTCGAGCTGAACCCAGACAGGAAACATGATTATCAAATGAATGAATAGGTGACAAATTCATGTTCTGAATGAGTCGCTGCTTTATAGTAGAGAAAACAGGAAGCTATGCAAATGATAAAACCAGGTCAGGAGTAGAGACAGAGCAGCTCTGTTTGATCTTATAAAATTTGGAAATGAAAATGTAAAACAGAGTTACTGTAGAGAGCCCATCTGTGTTACCACAGAGCAGAACAACCTGCAGGCCCAGCTTTTTTTTTTTTTTTTTGTAAACCACCATAGAATGACACCTGTAACAAAATTAACACACCAACCTTTACTAGCTTTGACCTGTGAGTTACCTGTGATCTAGTGAAGTGTTTGATAACTTAATTCACTTTAATATGCTTTTGTCTGGCTCTTTGTCTTTTAATGCTGCTGTCACACCAACGAAAACAGTAACACAAGCAAAATGATTGTGACTGTCTGCAAGATACTTGCAATCGTGTTGCCTTTAGAATAGCTGCTTTGAAGATGAGGGTTGGGTCACTTGCCAGTTGTTGTGTTTTTTTTCTCTTCAAAGCAACTTTGGTACATCAATCTGCAATCAGTCTGCTATAAGTCTGCAATAGAATCAGGTCAAGTTGTCAATTATGTGGAACCTGTTTGTGATAATATAGCAAATAACTGTGATAATATCGTGTCATATTACAAATCTGTTGCTGTCTACATACACAGTCCAGCCAGAACCTCATAGGTCTAAAACAGAAATTCCTTCGCAACTGCTGACTTTGCTGCAGGACAGCAATTAGCCTGCAGAATCACTTTTGTTTTATAGAAAACAACCAGTTGACGGTACAGACAAGTTGCTCTGATCAGTGCAGACAGACTCGGATTGATTGCAACGTGTTGGAAATCGGTCTGCATTTATAAATAAGACTATGATTATTTGCAAACATTTGACAGGCTGTCTGAGCATGATTGCAGTCAGTTCAAGTCAAACTGTAGTTGTTGGAGACAAGTTGGCTCCCACCAAATGACCTAGTCGAAAATGGATGCCCTGACCGCTTGCAATCAGTTGTCAAAAAGTAAAAGAATCCAGTGCAGTCACAAGGCAACGGTGGATTCTAGTCACAAGAAGCTTGCTGTCCTATTTTTAGTCTTTTTATTTATCTATTTAAAATATAACCTTTTATTTAATGAGGAGGTCTCTTGAGATTAAAGTCTTTTTCTCAGGGGAGACCTGGCAGAGCAGGCACACAGCGCTAGTGTGACACAGCCTGAAGTGTAAAATAACATTATTTCTATTGAGATTTCTTATCTTTCAACTAACTTGGACCATTAATCTACATTTGAATGCTACAGATTTTTTTTAAAGAGAGACCTTCATCTGTGATGAGTTTTCATCCCTTGTAGATGGTGAATGTGACCAGGCCTTTTGGAGGGGGCTGTAATTGATGTGTCAAGTTCCTGCTAATCTGGTTTAGATTTATACAGGAGGATCATGGAGAGCTTCCAGGAGCTTCCCAGCATTGTAGCTTGTAAGATAAAGGCAGAAGCTAAAATTTATTTCAGTTAAGGGCAATCTGTAGCGCACACTGTACTGTTCTGTGTAGCTGACAAAGCTAAAAGATAATAAAAACAAAGTGTTCATGAGTAGGTCATCATAATCTTAACAGTTATGTTTTTAGCTGTCATTAGTGTCACCCCCGAGCACGCATGCGTCGCTGCTGATATTCATTTGTCAAACTGCAGACTTTCTTGTCTGATTTTTCCTGTATTATAGACGCCATAACTCCTACTGTACTTTGCTCCCATCCCCTACTACAAAAAACATTTCTCTTGAAGATTTCTCTTTCAGCGGCTTCTTCACTCTCTTATTCAGTATGTGTGTTCATGTGTGAACGCATTGCTGTGTTTAATGCTTGTTCTTCCTGGAAGCTTCAGAGAGTAGCAGAGCTCTTTCATGTATAATTTAAACTAGCTTTCTTTTAGATGAACCACAATCTGCTCTAACCCAGGGGGCTTTTACATGCTTAAAAATAGGACTTTTGTGTGTTTGCATGTGCAATGCATTTGGTGTCATTCCCAACATGCCTTAGCGGTGCATGCCCATGTTTCGTATATGTGCAAGATGTGCCAGTTCAAGTCATGTATGAGAGTCTTTGATCATGTTTTGTTGGTGGATATTTGTCCAGCAGAGATAATCTACACAAACCTGTTGTTGTGTCATTTAAAAAAAATTTAGGAGAGGTGTAAGAAGTCTGTATGTTTTGGACAAGCTGCTGTTTCTGGCTGTGATCACTGTGGATTGGTGCAGTGCAGAAGGGAATTCTTTCTCTAAATTTGAGGAATGCCTGGAGTTAAAAAAAAAAAAAAAAAAAAAGAAGAAGAAAGAAAAGAAAAACTAGCTGTGAGGTCATTGTGACCACCTCCACTTATGTGTCTCTGGTTGTTATCCCCCTCTATGTAGTCTATTTTCTGCTGTGTTGCTGAGGCTGCTGAGACCTTCCCACAGACATTTGAACTCTGAAATGTTATTGCTTTTTGGCAGCTCATCCTTTTTGCCCGTTTGACATTAAAACTGTGGCACGTGGTTTTTCTTTTTTTCTTTAAAGGCTTAAATTCAAAGAATTGTTATCCAAGCTGTCAACTAGCATCCAGCTTTGCTCTTCTGATGATATATTTTCACAGAGATTTTGCAGACCATCTTTTTGGTCACAGAACTAACTTGAGCTCTTTTCAGATGGAAATATGTTTGTTTTCGTCTGAGCAGAAGTGACTCTGTCCCTGCACATGCCAACTGTGGCCACTGGCTCATTAACTCAGAGATAGTGAATTATTTCACTCTAGATACGCATGAATATCTTTCCAGCTTTCACTACCTACTTTCACTTTGAATACTATACATAAATGTTAGTGATGATGTTAAATGAGTCCACAGCATGGGCTTATCTGAAGGCAGTTTCTTTATTTTTATTTTTTTACAGAATGCTTCATAGAAGCTGTACGTGCATGTTTTTTACTCAAATCCACATCCAACATCTGGGTCTGTCCTCTTTTTTTTTTTTAATCCAGCAGAGAATCGGGAAGGGAAGTGCCCTGTTGTGTCAGATGACCCCGGTGGCTGCTGCCACTCCCGAACTTCCAGCTACGCCAGCCAACAGTCAAAACTCTCAGGTAAGGGTATAAAATGTAAACCGTTTTTTCTTTTTTGTTTTGTTTTTTTTTTTGTCGTTATCATCTACTGTTGTTCATATTTTGCTTTCCAAACATAGAGATAGTCTATGTATGTATCCAAGCTAGCAGCGAGTAGTAGAAATACAACATAATGCTAATTCTTTTTGTTCGCCTGCAATCAATTGTACTTTAAATAATAGGAGTGTAAGGTCAAAATGAGAAAAAAAGGCCTTTGGATTGAGGAGGAGGGAAAGAATAAAATCATATTCCAGTGACACTCCAGCAGCCAGTTCAGAGGCAATGCTCGAGTTTCCATTACAGGCAGATCGGATAACAGTAATAAAAGATCAGAGGAAGTGAAGCGATGCACTGAGCTCAGCTCTAATGACCCTCTCATATAGAATTTAAAAATGTATTTTCTTCCACGTGAAATGGTTGATAGATTTATTCAAACCTCTCATTAGTGTGTGGGAAGTGACCTGATGCCCTGAGATCTCTTCTTGCTTTAGTTGGCTTCCCGCAGACATGAACAGCATGAGTGTGGGTGTCACGTGAACGGCTAAATCATTTAGTACAGAGCAAGTTACAAATCTGCTGCACAATGCTTTAAAAAGAACAAAAACTCGGTATGCACTTGATATGGATTGATTCATTTATGAGCTTAAATAAGTCATTTGTCTCCAGTCAGTAATGCAAATATTGGACTTGTGTGGGTATGTATCAATTGATCTTTATTAATGTTACAATGCAGATTTAACCCGTGTGCTATATTAGGAATATATATCTGCAGCAGGTCTTTGCAGTGCTACAAAACACTGGTGCAGGATTTGTATCCATATGATCCATTTAAGGGGAATTGTAAACAGTAAATTGTACCTGTTACAACCTCTGAGCTTATCAAGTAAAATACTGGTGCTGTATGTTAATACAGTCACTGCCCATGTCTCTCAGGCTATAGCACCGGTCACTCCCGGTCCTCCAGCATGTCAGAGTTCAGCCACCGGAGAAATCATTCAGTAGGCAGCGCTTCAACAGGTATTGGTAGCATCCCGGAGCCCAGTGAAGACAGAGAATCCAGAACCTGTCCAGCTTTGCCTGAGCACCCAACCTCCTCAGCAGCTTCCGCCAATGCTCCGGGCACACCAGTGCGGAGTGCATCCTCCTGTGAACGGCTCAACAGGTAAACCGGTTAAAGCTGCAGACTGAAATTATTTATTTATGCATTGTGTACTAAAAGTATACACAAATGTTTCTTTGTCATATTTGATGAGAGAATCCAGTTAGCATGCCAAACGTGGTAGGCTTTTATGGTAGGAGTTATACTTAATACCCCTGAGACCAGTGTCACGTTTCAGGAAGCAGCTGTCAGAGTAGAAGAGCTTTGGAGGAAGTGTATTTGTGGTTTCATTATGTGAGCTTTTATTCTTTGAAAGACTCTCATTGTGTTTATGGGATCTAAAAATGTCCACCCATGAGCAGAGGAGTATTCCTGGGCTAGTTTTACATGCAGCTTAAGATGCATTTTGTAGGAATAGTTAAGCATTTATGGGAATTTACTTATCAGTTTTCTTGCAGAGACTTGATAAGGAGAATATCATATCTGCACCTCTAAATAAACTACCATTCTGCCCTGTTGCTAAGATACCTCACTGTGACAAGAAAAAGACAGGAAGTATTGTCATGCTTCTGTCCTCTGCAAAATGGCACGTTTAGTCTTTATTTTTTGCAAGGATGAAATGAATGATAATTAATGTGTGAATTGTTGTTAGCAAAGGGTGCTCCAGGTGCATGTGGTGACAGGATAGCTTTTTCCTGTTACGTTGTTGCTAACCTAACCACATATTTACTTTTCTGACATGCAGCTGTAAGTAAATTTATCAAACTCAGGAAGCAGGAAATGATTGAGCTTCCTACACTTATTAAAAACTCAAATCTTTTGCCAGAAAACAGTCAATACAGATAAGATGCCCACAAAATTACAATGCATATGTGACTACCATGCTAACCTTGATAATAATCTTAATAAGCAGTGTTCACCTAGTTGATCACAGATGTTTTCAGTATTAACCACATTGCCAGCAAGTTACATTAACAGATGAGCAGAGAGGGGTAGTCAGAAGGCACACAGCACTAGCAGCAGCAGTTCTAGTGCTCTTCACTATACGTTCAGGCACAGTCATGACCTTTTAGATCAGTTGAGTTCTAAATAATTTGCCTCGTCACTGTATTTATTTAATATTTTAAAACCTTTTATTATAATGCATAAAAAATGTACTTCACTTTACATTTATGGTGATTAAAATACACACCACTAGTGTTGAAAAATGGATTAATTACAATGGACGTAATGTAAGTGATTGAAACAGTAGTTGAAACACTGTATAGTTTTGACTGGGTAAGCAGGTTGATCACTCCACTTCATTAGCACAAAATGAAATGTGAAGTACAGGAAGCAAAACTTCAGTTTGACTCTGCAGTAAAAGCAGCTGTCCTCAAACACTCCAGATGCTCTTGTGTATTCTCCCTTCAGACACCCAGTGAAACAGGACTCCATGGAGTCTCAGCTGAAGAGAATGGACGACACTCGGGTGGATGCTGACGATGTTGTGGAAAAGATTCTCCAGAGTCAGGACTTTACACCCGGCCTACTGGACTCAAGTGCTGAGGGTATGACATGTCCACTTTTTTGTTTTTTGTTTTTTTGCAGTTGTTGTTTTTCTTTTCTTATCCTTAGACTAAAATGACATAAACATGAGCTATGGGACCTTTCCTTTTAAACTGGTCTCTTAGATAAAGAGTAAATTGTCAGTTTCAAAACTTGCATCTCTGTGAAATATATAAATGAAGAAAATCTTCACAGGCAGAAGCAGGTAGTATCTGATGGATCTACAGAGATTTCAGCTTAATGAATAACTAAAATAGATGAATCAATACAAAACAAAACAATGGGATTCATCCCAATTCTAGGTTACTACTGCATGCGTTTTTATGCACGGCACATTTGCATATTCATTTCCCATGAGTCAGTGTGTGTGTGTACTTTAAGGAGTGAGGCATTGTTTTCCCTTCCAAGGTCTCATCCAGCTCAAAGCTACAAATGGAAAGCTGCTGTCAATAGATGATTATTTTTAGGTTGCCTAGCAACTGGCTGCTCGTCATGACAAGAATTATACAGGAGGATGTGGGTTCTCCGTGTACTGACCAAATGTTATGAACACCATTTCAGAGGAAGGCCTGCGTCTGTTTGTTGGACCCGGGGGAAGTACAGCGCTTGGAAGTCATCACCTTCCCACCAGGTGAGCATCACAAGCCTGGGGATAATCAATTACCTGAAGAAAGCAAGCAAACTAGTGTAGGGATTTCTGAGGGTATGATTCCAGAGAGATGAGTGTACACCGCGTTCCTAATTATTATGCAAATAGGATTTTAGTGTCGTAAACATTCAGTCTTTTGTTTTCAGTTAAACTCATGGATGGTATTGTGTCTCTGGGCTCTTTGGATCACTGATATCAATCTCAGACAGCTGTCATAATTAGTTTGCTAGGTGAGCCCAATAAAATGAAAACTACTTAAGAAGTTCCACATCATTGAGCATGCCACAGGTTTCAAGCAATATGGAAAGTAAAAGGATCTCTGCTGCAGAAATGTGTTGGTGCAATACCTTACACAAGATCTGAAAACATTAGATATAAAATGAAAACTTAAGCGTAACCATTGTACTGTGAAGAAACCTGTGGCTGAGTCAGAGCACAGATGGGTTCGTGCAGACTAAGGCATAGAGATGAAGGTTTCTGCCAGACAAATTCATCAGATTCAGAGAACAGCTGCTAAAATGCCATTACAAAGCAGCAAGCAGGTAATTGAAGCTGCTGGTAGTCCCGAAAACCTCAAGCTGTAGGATCCTCCAGAGGCTTGCAGTTGTGCATAAACCTACCATTTTGGCCACCACCTAACCAATACTCACAAGCAGAAATGTTTACAGTAGGCCCAGAAATACATCAAGAGTAATTTTCAAGCAGTCTTACTGAGGGGTGCAGTCCCACTCTCTGGCATTGGCAGCTATGGGAATAAAAGAAGAGAAACACATGGTGTGGCCCGCATCCTCCCCTGACATCAACCCTATTGAGAACCTTTGGAACATCCTCAGGCTAAAGATCTGAGGGTGGCGAGGCAGTTCACATCAAAACAGCAGCTGTGGGAGGTTATTCTGACATCTTACAAAGAAATTCAGGCAGAAACTCTCCAAAAACTTGGAAGTTCAATGGATGCAAGAATTGTGAAACTTATATCAAAGAAGGGGTCCTGAGTTAACATGGAGTTTGGCCTGTTATGGTTTCAGTAAATATGACCTTCTCATGCTGCAAATTTATCAATTTTCAGTTCTTTACAACCAATAAAATGTTTTGAAACTCTGTTGTGCATAATGATTTGGATCAGTGCATTTTGAGGTTGTTTTTTTTTTTAATTTGCAAAACCACAGCTATCATTGGTAGGTTTGTTCAATAAAATCTGAAGTGTGCTCTGACGGTTGATGACTTGAAAAGTATACAGGCTGTCATTGAATCGACTATGAAGGAAAGTAAGCGACAAATATAATTTGCATAATAATTTGGACTGCAGTGTAGTGACTTCACAACAGCACAGTTGTCTCAATGTTAATACAGACAAAAATTTGATAGTGGTTCTTCCTAAAGTTTACAGGTTTGGTGCAGAGCAAAGGAAAGTTCTGATCACCATAGACTTTACAATGAAGCACTACCTGAGAGATAGAGGGGGACTGTTTTGTTTTCAATTGAACTCAATGTAACAAAACTTCTAACAACTGTTTACCAGACCAGCCTTGGAGCTCAGATGATATTTTGTACCTCCCACCCCATCTTGGTTTTCTATAACACAATTTCAGTTTGGTACCTTTTGTGATAACTAATGAAGATTTAAACAAGTGTGTGATTGCCAATTCTGCCTCCTCATGTCCTCTTAGGGTTGGTGGTGGAGCGTACGAGCAGGTGGTGATTAAGCGTTAGACGTGCAGCATCTCTGATTACACCTGAAACAACTGGAAATGAGACCGTTTCCATTTCAACCTTCATTCCTACTCGATCAGCATGTGTCTAAGCTGATCACTCAGTGATCCGTCGACATTACACCAGTGCCCTTCCTGTGTTTATATCGGTTAAGATATCATTAGGAGAAAGAAGTGGACAGGTTTTATCTTAAAGAATCAATGAAAAGGGGAAACAGTGACCAGATTGTTCTAAAACACTTGTGCATGTAAATTCTGGCTCCCTGCTATCCAAACTCCAAACATCCAAAGTCAAACCAACTGAAACTTTTATGAAGTGAAAAATCTACCTTTCCTCTCCAGACGGCACAAGGATGGGAAGATCAGAACGGACTGAAAACACATCACATCCTATCAGGACATTCCTTTGGTGTTTGTTTTGGACTTCCTTTATCAAATAGGATTTAATCTCTGCTGATAAGCTGCTCAAAAAGTAGTCGTTGGCACTCTGGTGAGAATATTTTACTATGAAGAATTGAGCTATTTGATGTATGAATGTGAATGTGTGTGAGTGTATGTGGTTATTCCTTTGTTGTGCTGGTACACCGGCCACTTTTATTAGCAGTAACAGTAACGCTGTTATCTCAGATCAGTGAAGGGACACATAATCTCTTGTGAGGAATGCCACATTGGTACCCACACAGAGAAAATTGGAGAAAAGAGGACAATTTCCCCAAATGTAATCACAGAGGCCCCCGTTGTCTAAATGCAGAGCTGTCAAAAATATTTAGTCAATGGTGACTTGGCTATTTAATATTTGTTTTGCTATATAAACACTGTAGAGAATTAAGACTGTGCTTTTTAACAGCTTTAACCATGTTACAATTAGGAGCTGGAAACTAAACCAAAAACCACAGCATCATCAATACTACAGCTAAATAGAAGCTGAACCAAAAGAGCATTAAGAAAACCCCTGAAGTGAAGCTAAAACTAAATTAAAATCTGATCATTTCCCTAATTGGCAACCTCATTCTCTAGTTTCTTCCTCTGTATAACAAAATAAGACTAAATAGTTCTTAGGGTGGAGAACTCCTCCTAATGGTAACTGGCTACAAGTAACAATCGCAAACTAAATTTCACACAGTTGTTTTTGTTAAGTGTCTCCACACAAAAATAAAGTGAGTCATATCTTCAATATCATCAAGAAAATATCAAACTTGTCTATGTTTTTCTGGATCCAGGTGTATTAATCATAACAGTGTGGCAGAAGTATGTAGTCCCAGACTGCCCTCTTTTATCTTGTTACTGCTCTTTGCATTTACATGGTAGTGAATGCGAAAAATAACAGTGGCCTCTGATGAATACTGACATGGAAGGGTATATATATATTAAAATATTTACTGTTGCAGATGTATATCTATTTGTAGCTATATCACTATGAACTGTCTTGTGGATCAGGATGCTTGCACAAGAAAGATCCTGTGACACATTAACTGTTTGACTGGTGCAGCTGTTGTACACTATGGTTTTTTTCTTTCGTTTTAAAATATAGGACAGAAAAGGACTAGTTAAGTAATTCACTGCCATGAAGAAATCCTCATAAGCACCTGTACTTCAAAGAAAAGACCCAGAGTATTACAGTAATTTGGTGTAACGTGTAGATCTGCTAGCTTCATATCAGAATACAGTCTCGAGCACTCAGATGCACCAGAGTTTTAAAATCGTTAGTGCCATGCATGTAGACTTTCCATCTCTAGCCTCTTAGGAGAGTGAGTGCACAGTTTAGTTGAACAAGTTAGCCAAAGTACACAACAACCGTTATTACCTGGGAGCCTGTAGGTCTATGCACATTGAGAGTATTAGACACATTATAATCAGTGACAACAGACTGTACAGCATCTAATCTTCTGTCTCCTGTCGTAAGCCATAGTAGAAGTAGGATCAATGCCTCTTCTAGATTAACTCTTATACATCTTGTATCAATATCTGCACAAAGTGTCATCAGTGTATGGTGTTTTAACTATACGTCAGTGTTCTGTCTTTACGTTCCCGTGCTCTGCATGACTATGGTGTCGTTTTTAGCTGTGACAAGCTTTGCAGAGCCTGACACATTATGTTTTCTCCTGATTTGAGCTGTACCATCTTCTAATCCATTTCCAAGCTGAAGGAGGGATGTTGCTTGCCATTTACTATGTAGGACTTAATTTCATTTGTTCGAAGAGGAGATGTCTGCATAAGCATCAGTGTATATGATATAAATGTAAATCAGTGTTATTTCGGTTTGATGTTGATCACATGTAATGAACACGGCTGTTTTTGAATCTTTCATTGCTGATATCATGCCATATTTTTGTTAAGATTTTTGTTTCTAAAAGTCTTTCACTACATATGACTGTTATGTGTATGATTTATGGTGACCGGTTCTTTTGTAAAATAAAAATCCCTTGTTTTACCTGTGTAAAACAGGTGTGTTCATCTCGGTACCTAACATGTTGTTACAAACATGGTTGCTTCTTCTCTTCTGTGAAGCTGTTGTCTACAAAACTGTGTATTCTTCTGTATAGTGATGTTCTGACACTGTCCAGTGTGTTCCCTGTTAAAGACTTGTTCTTTTGACCAACATTTGCTTCTTTAACAAGTGTACTGGATGCTTAAAATGTCTACAGTAGAATAAAATGATTTAATGTTCACTAGCCTGTGCTTTTGACCTTTTGATGTGTGTAGACGGTGCAGTAATGACAATCTGAAGTTTTTCTCATATTTATTATGAACTCAGTAATCACACTGACATATACCTGGAAAACATCCTCCACATCAATCATTTGCCTCCCAGTCTTCCTCTTGCTCAGCACTGTGGCTGTGCAGACTGGCCTCTGGATACCCACTGTCATCCAAATTGTAGTCATCCTCCTTTTCTTCCTGGTCTGAGAATCCCAATGAAGCGTTAGTCACAATCACAGAATCATTCAGTTAAGCATTCATGCAACGAACACAAGAACTGCAATGACAAGCTGCATGGTTAGCTGACGATGCATGTGAGCTGTGAAGGGAAGTGAGCAAAGCACTCTGTGGTCAATGTGGCTAAAATGATTCATGTGAGCAGTAGATACAAGTTGACGATCTCTGCTGCGCAACCTCTTAGTACTGTATTTGTGTGGAAGGCTGCAATACCCTTCCACACAAATACACTTAATACTGTCACTGCTGACACTATTGCAGTTTTAGTCAGTATGAGTTATGCAAAGGGGTGGAGAACAGTTTCTGGCCATCCATAGGATTATTTCATCGAGGCTTGACATGTGTGTTCTGACTTAATAGAGTAAGTGCAAAAGTTTTGAGCCACCCTCCTTTCTCTATATTGTGCTAGGAAGATGGGGAAATATGTAGAAACATACATGGAAATACGGTATATACAGTTTGTGGACTTCTAATGAGCTTTAAAATCAATATTTGGCATGACCACCTTTATTCTTCAACTTGTGTTATCTTTGGCATTTTTCATAGATTTAACTACAGAAAATGAGAGGGCGGCATGTTTTTGTGACTGACTGCTAATAATAAAGTGCTTAGAGATACAAATTAATAACAATTTTTGTAATTAAATTTATTAACTTAAGTTTCTTTACCAAGCTGTCTTGTTATGCCTTTTTATTAGACAACACTGGTTCATCCCTTGAGTTAGGTGCCTTTTTGATGCTTGAATGATTCACAGTTCAGAACTTTCCTCTGAAAATGGTCAGGTACAAGGACTGGACTGAAAATGAGTGGGGGGGGGAAAGGAGCCGAAGAATAACTTTGAAAGACCTTCAGAAAGCTTGGAGAACTATTCCTCAAGACCACTTTAAACATTTAAAAGAAAGTCTGGCTCCTTGGAAGTAAAATATAAAGAAATAAGGTGTGGCTCTGGATTTTCACACAGTACGGTACATAACACGCATTTGCTTGGCACAGCAGATTCATTTACAGAGGGTTGTTTGTCAGCACAAGACCTGAGGCTCTATTTGTGCCACATCAACTTGAGCCTCCATTAGCCTTGCTAATTGTCTGATATGCACCAGTGCATATGAGACAGGTCAATGATGAAAAACATCAGATTTTAATTTTGGACTTAAGCCAGACTGTTTTACATTCATTATTATGCAACACGAGATGATTAGAGTCAAACTTGCATCAATGAATGAAGAAAATATTCATATTCACAGAAAAATTAACACAATCTACAAACCACTTCAAACATTTAGTGAAGCACAAAGAAAATGAATCAAACAATACCTTGTTCCCAGTGATTTACTAGCACAGCAGAGCTATCCTGGCTCAGTTTAATGTTGGGCTCATCCATCAGCAGATGTTTGAGATTACCAAGGCTTCCACTTAGCACACTGACTTTAGGACAGCAGGACCACAGCACATCCAGTGGTACAGCCACAATCCTATTAGTACACACAAAAAGGTCAATAAAGAAAAAGTCATAAAATAAAACGCTGGGAGATGCTGCTTCTCCTTAATACCACATACTGGCATCCTCCTGAGGAAGCTCACCTGCATGATGTACAGGACCCCTGTTTTTCAGCACTGTCTGATGCACCACTCCATTCCATTAAATCTTTCAACTCCCCTGCACATGCTGTAGGTATAAAGTTGGGTGCATTTTAAACGAAAGTGTATTCTACTTGTGTTTAAATAAGATGATAAAACAATGCTTTTCACCCTGTCTGCTTCATCTGACAGGAATCCCTCACCTCCTCCCTCAGTTTGACACAGTGCAACTGCATCACATATACCGCCGGCCTGTTCCTCCATCCATCTATTCTTTAGTTTTTCTGCCCAGTACAGCACTTCACTCGCCAGAACCCTGCGCAAGATGTTGTTGTCACACAGGCTGGGGTAGTTTACTCTGTAAAGCTGACAGGGCAGAGGAAAAAGCACAGGTCAAAAGTCAAAGGAGACAGGCAGCATCACAGAAACCTGTTTGAAACAGAAACCTGGGGAAACATATATTCAGGATGAAAGCTCTAATGCTGTTGATCAATACCACAAAGTTATTATTAGAGAGGTGTAGAAATATAATTTTTGCTTAATCACTATTAAGCACAGTCTTAATTCTCTACAGAGGCATGTCCAGCTCTGTTTGCAATTTTAAGCAGCCACCAGCAGAGGGCGGTAAATACTGTCATTTCATACCAGTTTAAAAGCAATCTACTGCACTCAAAGCTTTATGTTGCTGCTACTGCATCATCAAATATTGCTTTTACCTCTGGTTTGCTAGGTGTATTCAAATCACTGGAATGACTAATTAATAAAAACTGATGAGGAAGTAACTAATGTGCATTCATCAATTAATTCTAAAAAATGCTAATTAAAAAAAAAATTCTTTCTATCCATCCATCCCTCCCTCCCTTCTGGCATGACCCAGAAAATACAGAGGATGTTTCAGTAGACAAATAAGTTAGAGGACAATGGGAGACAAGGCTTAAAAGACTTGACAGGACTGAAGAGATGGGTTACAGCTGTTTACCAGATGGCAGTATGAATGATGATCACATAAAAAAAAGACCAACTGCAGCAGCTAATAATATTAATAGTGCATAATTCCAATAGTAGCAGCTCAGGAAATGCTAGTGAAAACACAAATACCACAGCACTAACACTAATGCTTTTTGTTTGTACTACAGAAATAATTAGCTTTTTCATTTGTACTAATAATATTGAAATATACTTACCAATGTATATGAAAACAAATCCTCTGCATCGTTGACAAACAATGTCTTGCAGCAATCTCTCCCCCCAAGCTGGTAAAACACACCGATCTGGGTACAGAACCCAACTGCCTCCTGTTGGCCCTGTGGGGCTTTTCCAACACCAGTGAACTCCACTTCATAGCCGTAGTCAAAACACACCTTCATAGCCCTGAGAAGGGATGCAGTTTAAATTTGTCTTGTATCCTCAGTAGGGGATAGGTTCTAACAATGTTTCCGGATGGATTTATTTGCATGACTATAAAAAGTTAATGTACCAGGATCTGAACTCTGCTCTGGTCCACTCAAATTTGTGGTCACTGTGCCTGTAACTGGACACTCCAGGCAGGAAGATGTTGAACTCAGAGTTTGGGGTGCTGATGATGACCATCTTTGGGGTCATGTAACCAAATACCACCTCAGAGAAGAGCTCCACATCAGCAGGAGTGAGGTGCTCAATGCTGCACACACAGCCAGATAAAAAACACAGTTACAAGAAGCAGCACAGAGTGACGAGCACAAAAGCAAAGAAAGAAAAAACATTTGTATTGATGAACAGAACGCAAAAGAGTGAGGAGAATGCAGCAGCTTACAGCTCTATACTGGTGACCAGATCAAATCCTTTGAGGCGGGCATCTTTTTGGGTGACTGAGCCCTGGTACAGCTCAACGCGCAGCTGATCGTAACTCGGCTCCAGGTAGTCAGTTGATATAGGAGCTAATCCATGCCTGAAGAAACATTCAAGCAGAGCCTGCACATTACTGTGCTGCCTGGTGCTTTGCTCTTTATTGAAGACAATAATCACAGCAAGACTTTAAAAACTGGTTGAAATTTAGTGAGTTAAAATTATCTTAAAGTTAAACTTAACTGGTCTCCCGTCTCAGAGGCGTTTTTTTGTTGTTGTCGTTTTTTAATCATTCCAATCTTTATGACCGTCACTTGATTTGTTCTCACTGATGTCACACTGTTTTCCATTTCTGCTTTAATTAGTGTTTTTTTAAATGTTCTGAGGTCCCAGAGGACTCAGTCAAAAGGAAGCAGATGGAAGCAGACAACGTCAACGAATGCTGAATGTTGACTGGGCCAGAATAGAGAAGATTTTCTTATATGAGTTTTTATCAATTAAAATGTTTAGCTTTTGTTTGGTTTTTATTAGTTTCAGTGTTAGTTTACACTATGTACTTATCATTTTATTTAAGACAAATGCCAGAGGTGGGAATTTGTGAAAATCATCAATGTTACAATATAAACAGGACGCTTTGAAAGCAGCTGACTCACAGGCCTGAAGATATCCAAAGGCTCAAAAACGTCGATCAAACCTTCATCTTGTACTTTGTGATAACAAATTTTACCAAATTACATACCCACTCTAAGGATATTTACTCTACAGTAATATTTTAGTTATCTCATAAAATCGTTTCAGTCAATTTTTTTTTCCAAAGGTCTAGTTTTTAATTTTCTGTTCGTTTTTTGCGTGTAGTCTTAGTTTTTAGTTTAGTTTTAGCTCACTATAATACCCGTGGCAGGATGGGCTTAGACAGACCTGTTGTCTCCGTTAACATGTTAAGAGGAATATATGTTGGTGCACTGATGCACAAGATTCGCCAAAGAATACACTTTAAATTACTTTAACCCAGCGGTCTAATCTTAACTCTCACCATTTGCGTGAACATACATACATCTTTTTCTTGACTTTGGCACCGTTCACGTCCACTCCAACCAGAAGTTCAATTTCGCGGTGAAACTTGAGCATTTTGAGGAGGGTACACTCACCGCAGCCCAAGTCCACCACCTGGACAAAGGCACAGCGCAGACTCTCGGTTAAAGAAATTTAATAATAAATTATAAATACAGTGAACCCAAAGCGTTAAGAAAAGCCAAGGCAACGTAGTTCATTATGCGCTATAGTAGCTAACTTAATTGGTTTGGTGAAAATGTTTGCTAACATAATTAGCTTTGGTGTGGTCAAACGTCGCTAAAACAAATTCTTGCTTTTAAGCTAAAGTTTTAAAACAATGTATTTTTCACGGAGACATTAGCGACCTTTTTAGGTTTGTTCCTCTTGACAAAATCGACGACAAATTGATGTCTCTGCTTGTGAAGCGGCGGACTGAACGTCAGATCCATCTTTGGCTCGTCTTAGCGTCCTGTAACCCCACTGTCCACCAGAGGGCGCTGTTGTTATAGAGTCTGGAGTCTGGACCGTTTTGGGGGGGAGGGGAGGGTGAGCAAAGATGGTTCTGTTCTTACATTATTTAAAATATATCGGCAACACATGGCTTCAAGAGTGGTAGAGTTGGCTGGTCCATGCGTTTGTTGTGGAAGTGCATCCAACTGGTCAAAATTTATTTTTTATATTAAATTAATAATTGTTGGCTTTGGAAAAATCCCATAAAGGTTAATCAAGGCTTCAGCAGACTTGAGCATGTCTTTGAAAGTAAAATATATGACTTATTTTTAAATATTTTTGCTTCTACTCCACATAATATAAGCAAAGCAATTATGTAGTAATACAAATGTCCATTTTCCACCACAAATATATCCAGTATTGCGCAAAAGCCTTGAGCCAACCTGCATTTCTTTACATTTTGCTATGGAAAATAGAAAAAACATACACACATACATGCTAATACAGTATAAGGCATAAATTGAGTTTGTACAAGTCTAATAAGCCAGAATGACAATATTTGGATGGATATGACCACTTTTATTCTGCCTGAACTCTCTTAGGCAGTCTTGTTTTGTGATTTCTATAAGCTGTTGTCATTAACAGTTCTCCAGGCTTATCAAAGGAAATTCAAAGCTCTTCTTTGGCTGTTGACAACCTTTTGCAAAACTCCAGTTAAATATATAATGATAAAATGTTAATAAATACTGCAGGGTCGCATTGAGCCATAGCTGAGCAGAGCAGTGTGTGGTGGAACGGGTGGAGAACCAAATGGGTTGCAGAGTGAAGAGTGTGGAGCACCTTATTAATCCGAGCAAATGAATTGCAAATGGGACTCCAACACCAGAAGGGGGCCCCAAAGAGCACTTGAAATGTCACACAAACCAGTTTGATTAATGTATATTTTGTGTGTGTTAAACATATACCAATATTATGGGGGGGGGGGGGGGACATGCCAGGCAGAGACAGATGTATTATCAAGAATTTTCAGTATTCAATGTAAAAAAAAAAAAAAAAAACTATCAGAGAGGTTAACATTTTATGGAAATATGAAAATAACCATGCTTCCATATGCCCATTAAAAAACAAAAAGATACTTAAATATCCAGTAAGAGACATACAGCATGTGTATAAAAAATATTTGTGTTGTGGTGTATTCCTGTGTGAAAATGGATTGTGCTATGGACAATGGACTGCTGCATGGGCTGTACTGCAGAGGGTGCTTTCCTCTTACTGACTTGAGGTCTTGTGGACTTGCAAAATCCAAAGACGACCATTTTATTTCCATCTTTCTCTTAAAACACTGCTTGCAGCATCACTCACTGCAGCCACGAAAATCCCTAAACACATATAGTGATATAGTGAATGCAACTTTCCCACAGAGACAAGAACTCGTAATACAGTGTTTGAATACTTTCAGGTAACATACTGTTGTTCATATGATAAAACTTGACTGTCCTTAATTATCAGTTAGTTCTGATCCGTCAGGATCACCTCAGACAACTGAGGCGTCACACAGTCCCAGTTTTACACTGAAATAATTTATTTAAACAGAAACTGTTTTATCACAGCATTCAGAATATTTAATTTTGAAAGTTTTGAAACCCAAAAATAGACTTGTGAGGTTTATTATGTGCTCATTGTGCTGTGGGGCTTTACATAATACACAGTGGTCTGTCCCTCTGGGCCAGTTTATCCAAATGACCAAAGCTTCTTATATACCAGATGCTGCCAGGCTTCAGTTGTATGCATCATTTCCTTTCACAGTATATCACTGCGCTCTACCACATTTGGGAAATACAGAACAGCTGTGAGGCACATGAACAGGAATCATACATTGTCTTGATTTCCTTCCAGCACACTAGTAAGTTATGATAATAGTTGTGTTTGATGTTTAACGCACAAATGATAAAGCATGAACAAAATATAGATAATACTAGTGGTGCTGAGGTGGGTGGGACTGGTGCTGGCGGGGGGCCCAAATCAAATTCTACTTAAGGTCAAAATGACCCTCCTGGCTGTTCTAAGTGTTAAAGCTATCCATGTATCTGCCTGTCAGTGCATAAATCCCAGTGAAGGCCTCTGATTTTGAGTATGAGAAAATACACATTACTTCTGTATTTTGGATTAGCATTTTTTGAATAAATAGTGACATAATGTAATGTCTTCTGTTGTTTATCTGAAGTTGTTCTAAAATAATTTTCAGACCTGCACAGGCCCAGATGATGCTTTATTGTCCTGATATGTAAAGCTTCAGAGTTAAAAGATGGTGTGCTTTCCAAGTTGGAAAAAATGAAACTCCAGGTTAGATTTGTTTTGTGTGTTTTCATCTTTTTTTTTATTCCTTAATTTCTGGGATTGTTCAAAAGCATCTGTCGGCGTGTTTACAATCTGAGAAGTCACATAGTACATCAAAAAGATCAGATACTGCACGGCTTTACAAATATTGCTTTATAAATTACCATTTTATTTGTTTACACTACATTTTTCATCAATCATGCAGAGAATCGAATAACCTATCCCAAAAATATGAGCATGTTTTTGATAAATACTGTATAATTTCAGCAGCGCTACATTTATGCAAATATACAAACTATTCCCACAGAAAATTCAGAAGCATTTAAATCTATAAGTGCTTGTTAGGTTTGATCATCATCTCTTTGTGACATTTAAGAAACATAAATTTATCATGACTTTGTATGCGTGATTACTTCCTTTTTACAATTATCTTCCTAAAGTATGTGTACGATCAAACCAGCATGAGTTGTGTTATGGATACTACAAAGTGGCATATGATAGTATTTCTCTTTAGTCCGGTGTCTATTTAAGTGAATTTGTGTGTATGCGTGCATGTGTGTGTGTGTCACTAAGAGCCCACTAGAGCATCAGTGTTTCTGCACTTGGATTGGGAGTAGCTGCTTTGGTTGATGGCATTTTTGGCTGCCACCCTGACGCAGTAGGTGGTCTGGGGTTTGAGATCAGTCTCTGTGTAAGAGTCACCTTCCACTCTTCGAACTCTCGCCGGCTTGCTGGCTTTTCCCTCTATCTGCTCCTCCTCAATGATAAGTGTGTACTCGGTGGCACCCGTCACCGTCGTCCAACTCACATGCAAAGAAACTCCACTTACTGTTAATGTCAGCACCTCTGGGATTTCAAGATCTAACAGAGACAGAGGGAAGTGAGTGACAGCTGATTGATTACATGAGCAACACTATCTTCATGCTGTTTTACACCAATACAAACACACTAACCCTCTTCTAAACTGGCATAGAACTGAACAAATTCCAGGTCTCTTCTGCTGCGAGTTGTCACTGGACCTGAGGAAGATGCGGAAAGCACTCGTAAGAAAATGTCTCAAAGAGGATTGTGTTAAATAGCAATATATAGAAAAAGAACCAACCAGATTTAATTTTTAGTGGCATTATACAAAGTTATAAAGAATTACATAAAACACAAAGGAGTGTAGAAACATTTAAATCTGTTTTCCTAAGTTGCGTGCAGGCTGCAGACCACTGCTGTCTGTCTGACCTGTAATGTTTTGGCTGGGATTGCTCTCCCCTACAGCATTGCTAGCCGTCACTATAGTGGCATTAGGATCAAAGTTGGTCAGCTGGCAGGAAAGTCCGGTGGTGTTGCATAGTTTTACACGGGTTCCTCTTGATACGTTGTAGACCGTGTAACTCGTAGCAAACACTGAAGCATTCCAGAACAGGACAGCAGACTGCCTGGTGCCAGTGTACATCACACTCTGTGGAGCACACGGGGCTGGGAAGGAAACAGTGAAAATGCTGTTAACTGAAGGAAAGGACAATGCTATAGTTAAAATTTTATCTATACTGTAATGTCAGGCTTTTGTTTTTAATGCATTTGATGTATAAATTGCTATAACTGGAAGCTGACATTATGGTATAAGTTTAGTTTAATTCAAAATAAATCAGTTAAATTTAATTTATATAGCGCCAAGTCACAAAAAATTGCCTCAAAGTGCATTATATTGTAAAGACCTTACAATAACACAGAAAACCCCCCAACAATCAAACAATCCCCCTATGAACATGCACTTTGGCAACAGGGAACCAGGGAACTGCAGCCATCTGCTGTGAACACATAAACATCCATGCAAAAACACATCCTGTTCCATTTAAAGTGTACAAATGAGAACAGAAAGTTACCTGTTACTGCAGTAATGGGACTCGATGGCTTGCCGATACCAGCTGAGTTCTTGGCACGCACTGTGATGTTAAAAGCAGTGCTACAAGGCACTGGAAATTCAAAGTATGGCCTGGGAAGCCAATAAGAAGAGACAGTCATCAAGGCTTGTGGGTTGTTTTCGATCTGACCGCTGATTTCCGCCAAATAATCAACATCAGGACATGTAACATTGTTCCATGATATCATGGCCCAGTATAACCTGTCTATCCTCTGCATACGGACATTCACACGAGAAGGAGGGCACGGGACTGAAGAAGAAGGATGAAGCATTTTATCAATAACACTGCAAATTGACCATAAATGTAGGAGTAGAAACACATTTAAAAAAATTCGTTTTTTCCCCAAACTTGTGGTTAAATATAAATGTTTGAATTACCTGCTCCGGCCTGCAGAGGTGAGCTGAACGAGCTGTTGCAGATGCTGTTAGAGGCTGTCACAGAGAAATTGTAAACGCCACCGCACTCCAGCCCTTTGAAGGTGCAGGAGGGATTGCTGCTGTTACAGAAGAGGGCGACTCCATTCGTGGATTGTGCAAAGCTAAAATACTCCACAGCACCCGTGCTTTTGTTCCACGACATGGCAGCCGAGTTGGTCTGACAGTCAATATCCACTGCGATATCAGAGGGCGCACAGGGCACTGATAGGAAGGAGAGAGAGAGGATTCCTGTTAGGGGAACGTAGCATGCAGCCCAATTTCTAAACGCAGTTTTTAAGAAATTTTGAATCTAAAAAAAAGGATACCCTTTTCGGTAACACAAACTAATCTAAAGAGTTGAAGAAGTAAAGCTCAATAAGATGACAGAAAATAACTGATCAGTTATTTGTACCTGTTTTAAAGGATGAACTGCTGGGATAGCTGGTGCAGTTCTCCCCTCTGGCAGTGATGCTTAAATTGTACAGCTGACCACAGTGAAGATCAACCAAAGAGCAGTTGTTCACTGAGGTGTTGCAGGTTGCCACGTGTCCATCTCGAGCTGTGGCTATCAGCTGGTATGATGTGGGCACCAGAGAGTGCGCCCATCTCACTTTGGCCCCAGCGTCTTTGCACGATGGCACCACTGTCACATTGGCTGGGATGCAAGGTGCTAAAGAAGACAAAATTATCTGATTCAAATCTCTGTGGGTGTTTGTACTGAAACTCTACTGTAGTTTATCAGACAAATCTGGAAAGCAGAAGAATACCTGTTTGGATCTTCTTTGGCGGGCTTCTGAGACTGCTGCACTTATCAGAGGAAGTTGCTACTATGACGCTGTAGTGCATGCCGCAGCGAACATTCTGGAGTACACATGAAGTGGACGTACTGTTACAGGTAACAACAGAGTTGTCATCACCTTCAGCTGTGACCACATAGACTGGCGTCCCTGCAGTCAGCTTCCATTCAACTAGGATGGTGTCACTGTTGCATTGGCTCATTGCACTGATGGATGTTAGAGCGCAAGGACCTACAGAAAAGAATTTAAACCATAATAATAATTAGAAAAAGGAAAAATCCTTTCCAGATGTCTAGTCTGTCACAAATGATAAAACAGCTGAAAACAAGCTGAAAAGATATAGATAGCAGGCCTCACCCAGAGATGTCAGTAGTCAAAATACTTTGTAGAAACCTCACAAAAACACACAAAACACCACACACTTAACGGAGAGGGCATCCAGAGTGCAGAGATTCCTGCTAAATACCTGTCTCGAGCTCAAAGGTGGCGTTGTCAATACTGCTGCAGTGCTTGTTGATAGCCTTGAGCTTAAAGGTGTAAAGTGTCCCACAGTTCAAATCCTGGACTTTACAGGGAGATGAGGTGGTAGTGCAGCTGGAGTTGTGACCATTGGCTGCTCGGGCCAGCACAAAGTAACTGGTTGCTCCCATCGAGTCGTCCCACGTCACCCAGGCACTGTTTGATATGCAGTCCAGACTACCCTTAATGTTCCTGGGTATGCACGGAGCTATTAAACGTGAAAGGCAACATAATGAGCGAGTTGATCCAGAGGAGATCCACATTTAATTCAACATAAAAGAATAAAAGATGGAAAGCATATCTATTTCTAGACTGCATGCAGCACCGGTTTACATCCTGTGGAAAATCTGTGGCATAAGCTGAAGATCAGGCAAAAACATTAATGCGCACTGGTACATGTAACATAAATTTCATCATCTACAGATGTTTACTGACACCATATGCTCAGATTTTCACTTCAAAATCTTATGTTTGCATTAGAAATTAGCGTGTGCTTTGCTTGGAGGTGGGTATACATGTCTCCGCCTATGCTAAATTATTTCTTATCCCCACCGATAAAATATCTTAAACATATTTTTTTTAATCATGAACATTTTTTATCAGTCTCATCTGATTTTTGCTTTGCTTGTTGAAAAAGTCCACCCCCTCTAACTAAATCCCAGGAAACAACAAATGAAATGCAAATGATTTAGTTTTTGAGATGAACTTACAAAAAAAAATATTGAAACATTCTTACACACATGTTGTCAACACCACAATTGGCTAAGAAAAAAGGTTAGATCTGCAGCTTCTTATTTCAACATGTTGAACTGCAGTTATGTGCCGGGGCTCCTCCCACTTCCCACATCTGGAAACTCTCTCTATAACACCATCTCTAAAGAAATACATTACATACATGGTTTGCTGGCTTTTGCACCTGATGGTGCAGCTGCTGTGATAATTCAGATCTTAAGCCTTGATTTTAAAGATGACATAAACTAACAACTATTTATTATCAGAGTGATGTTGCAGATGTTTTGATGGAGACTTGAGTAAGTGCAGGTCATCTTTGGAACTTTTCAGATTAATACACCGTCTCATATTTGGGGTCTTATTTATGGATGTGCAGACCTAAACTTGAACAGTGATTTTAACCTTTAGGAAGGGATTCCATTAAACTCTTTATAGCCACAAAGACATGAAGAAAGTACATGACGTCTCCAGCACATCAGTACCAGTACATTTTGTATTTATAACAAAAGTTTACCTGAAGAAGTCTCCACCACAGCGCTCGGTTTGCTCTGGCAACCATCTCTTATAGACAGCACAGTGATGTTGTAGCTCTGTCCACAGGGTAGATTATTTATAGTGCAGCTATTTCCAGTAGAGTTACAGTAGAGTCTCGCCCCAGTGTTGCTCACTGCAGCCACGTGGAAGTACTGGGCATCAGGGTTGAGGGACCAGGACACAACCATGGAACCTGCTCCGCATTGTGCACCAACAACCACATTCTGTGGTGGACAAGGCGCTGAGGGTGGCAGAGACACAAGTTGTTTGAGTATTTTTAAACTACTCAGATAAATTATTAAGCCTGCCATCTGTATGCAGATTGTATAAAGTCACAAGCTGTTACACTGAGTTCATATCTGAGCCTCCTCTGCTTTTGATACCTGTTCGTACGTAAGCTTTGTTGCCCTCCAAACTGGAACAGGACTCATCCTGGCTGAACACGCTAACATTGTAGGTCTGCCCACACTGCAGCTCACTCAGATCACAGAAGGTCATAGTGTTGTTACACTTAGCCCTGTAACGGCCATCTGCTGTAACACCCACTGCAGTATACAGGAGAGCTCCGCTGGCCCCCTCCCATGTCACTGCAGCAGAGTTTGAGTGGCATCGTAGAGAAGCTTTCACGCTGGTTGGCTTACAGGGCACTGTGAAAGAAAAAGAGGAACTGAAGCATTGCTGAGGTATGAGGTATGATATGAGCAGTAAGACAACTGACGTGTCAACAACATACAATCATTTTTTTCATCATTACTATCATTGGCTTTATAAGCTTTAAAGACATCTTAAAACACAGATGACACACACACACACACACACACACACACACACACAGTAGTTCCCACCTACCTGACTGCAGGCTGAGGTGGGCTTGGCTGTTATCACAGCGTCCATCCTGAGCTGTAACTGTCAGGTTGTAGAGCTGGCCACAATGCATGTTGGGTAGCTTGCAACTGCTTTTAGTTGTGTCGCACTCTGACTTGTGACCATCAGGTCCAAAAGCCTGGACCTTGTAGATGGACACACCCTCCCCTTCTTCCCATGATACCACTCCTGTGTCATTCCTGCACACCATCTCAGCTCTTACTTTCTGAGGCACACATGGCACTAAAGACAAATGTGAATACAGAAGAATATTAATTGCATTCTAATATACTATATATTCATGATTTTTTTTTTTTAAAAATCCATCATATTTTGAAAAATGAAATCTTCTAACCCGTGTTGATCTCCACAGCAGAACTTTTAGTGCTGTAACACGTGTCATCTGAAGCAGTAACAGTGATCGAGTAGTTGAGGCCGCACAACAAGTCACTGAGCAGGCAGGTTGAGCTGTTGCTGTTGCAAACTGAAGCGTAGCCACCGCGGCCCTGGGCAACTACCGTGTAGGATAATGCTCCTTTACTTGGCTCCCAAGACACTGCCACAGCACCAGACTCACAAACAACCCCGGCCTCCACTAGCTGAGGTATGCAGGGCACTGCAAAAACACAGGGAAAGAACGATTAGTACAGATGCAATGATCACATACAGACCTTTTCAATGATAATAACTAGTAGTAACAACATCTGTGTGTAAATATTAGATTGTTCAGTAGTATATTTAAACAATCACAAAAAATATCCATTTTTATTTTCCTATTTAAGAAAATTATGGACTTGCATGTCGTAACTGGCTGTCAGACGTGAACATTCCCTATTGTACCTGCTTGCATCTGCTCTGTGTCACTCTTTGACACATTGCACACATCATTAACAGCAATCACGCTGATGTTGTAGGTGAAGCCACATAAGAGGTCTGCGAGGATGCAGGACTGTGACATTGTCTCGCAACTCGTTTCATCTTCTTCCACGCCGACGGCTTGGACAATGTAGTAGTCCGCCCCTCTGCTGGCCTGCCATTCCACCACAGCTGTGTTAGTAGAGCAATCCAGTACATGCACAACATCCTCGGGAGGACAAGGCACTGGTGGTTGAAGGACAAAGTGAAATAGCTCACTGAGGAGGTAGTAAGTGTAATCATAGTGGCTAGCTGCAACCCTAGCTCCATTTCTAGGTGCTTACACTTCTGACTCAGATAACATAACAGCTCCTTAAGCTTTATCAAGGCTTTCATACCTAAAAACTTAATAATTTTATAATGGAAAACTTAATTACATTTTCAGGTCCCTAAAAAATGACATGTAACTAGTTTGCACTAGTAAGCGACCCAACTAAACTCCCGCAATACTGAGGTTTGCATTTGTTTATGCCCCCCTAGAAGTTGAAATATGCCAAAAAAATTATATTTTCCACCAGTGTGAAATTACTGTGAAACTACCAAATAAGTGGTACACTACAGCAAATCATTGCCTCATAATTTTAACTTATTTTTATTGCATATAGATTTTTTTTTACCTGATTCCACCTGGAGTGTGGAGCTGGGAGGGCTGCTGCACTCATAATTTGAGGCCACAGTGATCACGTCATAGATCTGACCACACTGTAAGCCTGGCAGCTCACAGTTGGTGATGTTGGAGCTGCAGGTGGAAACATGGCCACTGGATGACTGTGCTGTTGCATTGTAATACAAGGCACCCTCAGCGTAGGCCCAGTCCAAGAGGGCCGAGTTGGTGAAGCAGTCCAGAATCACTGTGCCAATGCTGGGTGTGCAGGGAACTGACAAAAGAAGGGAGTAACACTTTGAGTACATGCACATGTTAAGAGCAATAAATCTATGACACACTGACATCATGAACATCACACAGTCCAAAGGAGATTCATTTAAAATCTCACTGTTTTACCTGAGTGGAAAGTTATAGCTGGGCTGGGCAGACTTGAGCAGGTTTCATCCTCTGCCACCACCTGGACAGAATAGTCATGTCCGCACGTCAGATTGGTCAAAGTGCACCTTAGGCCTGCAGTCTGGCAGATGGACATGGACCCCAGTGTGCTCTGTGCTGTCACTTTGTAAGAAAGAGCCCCATTGCTAGCACTCCAGGACACAACAGCCTGATTTTTGGAGCAAACCATCTTCACTTCCACATTAGTCGGAACACAAGGAACTAGATAAAAGTGTGAAGAATAGGAAATTGAAACTCATTTAAGTATACATTTTAAATGAACACAGAACTACATTTAAAAAAAGACTTAAATTAGATCTGTCTTTGAATTATTTACACACCTTCTATTTTCAGAGCAAAAATAACAACAGCGTAGCAAAAATACTGATTTGTCCTCACCTGATCGCAGTGGGTCACCTTTACTGGGATCAGAGTTACACTTCCTGTTTGAGGCCACCACAGTCACTGTGTAGTTCTGTCCACAGAGGACATTGGGCATGGCACATTGTTCGCTGTCAGACCAGCAGCTCGAGGACTGTCCATCTTCCGTCCTAACTTTGGCAATGTAGTACTCTGCACCAGCCGAGCCAGTCCACGACACCACAGCAATGTTGGAGATGCAGTTCATGAAGCTGGAGATACCGGTGGGTGAACAGGGCTCTTTGGGAAGAAAGAAGAAAAGACTGGATTATAAAAAAAAAGGGTCTCAAGTATGGTGCACAGTTCCATTTTAACAGCACATATTTCAATGACTCCTGTCTGCCTCTAAAAATCACGTTTAACTGATCTTCAATAAAAGTTGTTTTACCACTTGTTGTCAATTACAGTTCCTTAGTATATGTTAGAAATGATGCATTTTACAACATAAAATCCTTTATGTACAATTGTTTTTACAGTTATTGTGCATTTTTGCAAAGAAATATAATATGTGCATTGCCCTTTTACTTACTGGCTTGAAAACACATTTTTCCAAGTATAAACTGGATTTTACCTGATGTAAGATTTAAAGGTGGGCTGGGGCGGCTTGTGCACACTGAATCTGCTGCCTGAACGGAAAGGAAGTATTCCTGACCACAGTGGAACTCAGAAATATAAGTCCAGGTATCATTGGTACTGAGCTGCACTTTGTGGCCACTGTTGTTCTCTGCAGTCACGATGTAAAACTCTGCAGTTTCACTGGCATTCCAGGCCAGTGATCCCACCTTAGAAAATATTACAGTACAATTCAATCATACAATTCAATCAAGATAGCATTCTTACTTTGAATGTCCTTCAAGAAGGTTTGACACTTTTCCTGAAGACTATTTAACAAAATCACACGAGTATGCTTAAGAGAGTTCAAGCTATATAAGCAATCAACCAGGGAGTAAGATCTATTAGTTTAAATCTTTACCCAGGTGAACTGGGTATGTCTTTAATTTACTGAGCAGAAACCTTTTTAAACAGTTAAAAGAAAATCCAGATAAATAATATTCACCTTTGTAGTGCAATTAAGAGATGATGTCAGATTCTGAGGTATGCATGGTGCTAAAAAGAGAAGACATAAGTTTAGACAGTTATTAGTGTTGATTAATTTGATTATTATTTCTTTATTTAATTGTATTGATTTGTCTAGAGTGACAAAATGAAAGTGCTAGGAAATGGTATAAAATGTCAGCAATTTAAAACTAACAGATAGTCAGCTCTGTACTGCTACTGTTCTGCATGCAGTGCGTTCATTTTCATGTGCTCTAAAAAAAATCCCCATTAAAACAATTCCAGAAATATTACTGCTGTTTAAAAGCTTGTTTACCCATCCGAATTGAAGTGCTGTTGCTCGGCATGCTGGTGCATATGTAGTTCATGGCAACGACATAAACTGTGTACTTTTCGCCACAGTGTAGATCATTCCAGGTGCAGATGGTGGTGTTTGTGGTGCACGTGTGGACGTGGCGATCCTGTCCTGTTGCAATGGCCATGTAAGACTCTGCGCCATCGCTCGCGGCCCAGCTGACTGAGCCCAGGCTCTTCTCACAGCGTGTAAAGCTCTGTACGTGTGCCGGGACGCAGGGGGCTGACGAGAAGGTTAACAGTTTAATCATCACGCATTATGCATGTTATCATGTGTGAAAAAAATCTAAATGAGACACATACTTGTCATGTATTTTTCAGGCCGGCTTGTAGGACTGTCACACCAGTCATCTTGAGCTATTACAGTGAATGTGAACAGCTGTCCACAGGGCAGGTTGGTCTCTATCATTGTGTTATTAGTTTGTAAAGACGTGCTGTATCCCAGGTTTCCGTCTGCTGTCACAATATATGCCGATGCTCCTTTAGCCTTAAACCAGTACAGCAGCACCGTCTCATTGTTACATGACCCATGGACCCTCAAACCATCTGGCTTACAGGGTTCTGGCAAAAGAAGAGTCACATTGGTATTCTGAGGGATGTTGCTGTCAGTCTAGCAACTGTTAAATTTAGGGAAATTAATAGTAATTAATTGATTAATAGAGTAAATCTAGACAGTCTTTGTGGATGAAAATTCCCTACCTATCTTTATGTACAGAATAGTTAAAGGTTAGGCCAGTTAATAGGAAATAAAGCATGTTATTAATTCAAACATTAAAGTACAAATCACTCATTCAGTCAATCAGTACTAACGAGTTACTGTACCTGTCTGAATCTCCACAGTGCTACTGATTTCACTGTAGCACCTGTTGCCGTATGCAATGACAGAGAGTTTATAGGTGTCCCCACAGGTCAAGTTAGAGAACTGACAGGTGGAATTGGTGGAGTTGCACTTCAGTGTTGTTCCCATGTTGGTTGCAGTAGCCATGTAGAGCTCCACTCCCGCGCTTTCCTCCCAATACATGTTGGCTGTACTTGTCCCACACTGTAGATCCACTCCCACACGTGACGGCTTACAGGGGCCTAGGTCGTAATTCAAAGAGTGAAAATAGTTTTAATGATTTTATTTTAGACTGTAGAATAAATTTAAGATCGTGATTTTAACTTCTCTTGAATGAGACACGGCTCAACTCACGTGTGCTAAAGGAGATATTAGTGCTTTTCTCAGTCTGGCAGTGGTCGCTGATGGTTACGAGAGTGACGTTGTACACCTGTCCACACTCCAGCTCTGTCAGATTACACTGATGTTCAGTACTCTCACAGGAAGCGAGGGAACCATCTGCTGAAACAGCAGTCACCATGTAGGAGTTTGCTCCACTGACTGGACTCCAGGAGACTGTGGCTGTGTCATTGTAGCAGTCCAGGTTAGCTGTGCACTTTCCAACTGCGCAGGGAGCTATTGGCAAAAAAACAACAACATCAGCACTGCCATGCAGGACATCAACTTTAAAGCTGCAATGATCTCCATGAATGCACGGCTCCAAATCATATTTATTATTCAAGTTTCCACTTCAGAAAATATATGTTATACAATTTGGCAGACGAGTACACATTCACTGAGAAGCACAGGTTCTCTGCATGGGCATGTAGTTGATGTAGCTCAAAATACCAGATTTTTATGCCCTTTTTTAAAAATAAAATATGTCCCTGATTTTTTAAAACAGCAAGTAAGACGCTGTTTGTTGCTTAGGCTGCATGCTATGATGCTGTTATAAAGGTAAACACTTAAATGAGCTTCAAAGAAGCAAAAGAAAACTTTAAGGGGGTTGACTGTCTTCAGACCAAGAGATGGCACATGATATTTTCTGTTTATTACGTGTGTCTTACTTTTAGTTCATTTCTTCTATCATTGTAGCTTTCTTTCAATCAAGTTCTCGCAGTTTACATTATTTTTATTAAAACACATCTTAAAACCGTTCAGCTATAAGTGAAAACTGCAGTTATAAAGTTTGGGAAAGAGAGAAGGGGGTCTCAGCATACAATGTCAGTAGGGTACCTGAATACAGCAGGACAGTGTTGGACCTGCTGCTGTTGAGTTTCTCCCCAATAGCAATGACATTAGTGTGGTAGATGACTCCGCAGTGAAGTCCTTCCACGCTGCAGGAAGTGGCATTAGTATGGCAGGACAGCGAGTGTCCGTCACGGCCAGCGAAGCGAGCCTCGTAACCCACTGCACCAAAACTTGTCTCCCAGGAGACCATCCCCTGGTTATTCTGACAGTTAACGTTTGTCTGCACGTTATTGGGTGGGCACGGCTCTGAGTGCGGAAAGAGAGACACAACACATGGAATGATTTAGTGTGGATGTTGATATATATTCTGTCCAATTGTTGACGCTAAAGGCTGCCCAAAGTGACTTAATAAACTATCAGTGGGGTTCTGCAAATTTAAAGAGCCCATCAGTAGTCATGGAGGAAAACATGTGGCTATTTTGACACCAAAATAAATCAGGGAACAAAAAATTGTTTAGCACGTGTTCTCACCTGTCACAATTAAAACTTGTTCAGTAGAGGCAGACACATTTTGGCACACAAAGTTGTTTGCTGTGACAACAATGCTGTACATTTGGCCACAGTTCATGTTGTACAATGCACAGTAAGTGTCATTGGTAACACAGGAGGTGGTGAGTCCCTGGTCTGTTTGCCCCGTGACTGTGTAGTAATTAGCACCCTTGGTCATGTCCCACTGCACCTGGCCGATTGTCACGCTGTACTGGGTGGTGATTTGGATAGGGATGCAAGGCTCTAAAAGAGAGGATGGAGGAAAACTGAGACAAAAATGTAGCTTTTTGTGTGCAAACCGCAGCTTCAAATTAAATGCAAGAAGGTAGCGTAGATTTGGTCCACTGTAGTAAAGTTTAAATAATGTTAGAAAAAAGCAGAAACTTTATTGTTTCAAGAATTTTAGTGCATTTAGGGTCATTTTGGTTAATTGTGTTTTATCACTTTTACTGATACTTTGGTTGGTTTTAAGTGGGAAAGTTCAACATAATTATACAATTTCAATAAATTAGCAGTTTGTTTCACTTTTTTTAAAGGTGGAAAAACTCGGCAAGATGAAAGATGTGCTATATAGGTTCATATAGGTTCGTGAAGCCTCTGTGGTGCTGCTCACCAGTGACCAGCTGTCCTGTCATTTTAGCGATGCTGCTGCAGGTCTTTCCTATAGCTTTGACAGACACGGAGTAGCTCTGTCCACAGAGCAGCTCTGTCAGGTCACAGTAGGTCATGTTGGTCTCACAGGTGACGTTGTGACCTGACTTTGTAGAGGCCATCGCGATGTATGACAAGGCTCCATCACTCGGCCACCATGAAACCACAGCTGTCTTAATCTCACAGTCCATATATGCCCTGATATTTATTGCATTACAGGGCACTGAGGGAAAGACAGATAAGACAGGAAACTTTATATGAATAGTAAAAATGTAAAAGCCAGGGACAGAGCATTTTACTAAAATGTAAAAATGAACATCATCCATCATTGTATCGCAACTGACAAATATGAAAAAGAAAAGCACATTTTAACTACAAAAAACTACAACTCAAGCAGTTTTATGGTGGGTAAAATCATTTGTAGACCTCACAAACTCATATTTTATTCACAATAGAACACAGAAAGACAGCCTATAAAATGTTTGAAATGAGAAAATGTTAATTTTTAAGAAAAATATGAGCTCATTTTGAATTTTATGGCAGCAATACTTCTCAAATAAGTTAAGTAGCGGGAACAAAAGGGTGAAAAAGTTTCCAGGAATAATGAGGAACATTTTCCAACTAATTGGGTTAGTTAGCAGCAAGAATCCTGTATCAGACAAGAACGGGACTCTCCCAAAAGTCACGGCAATGTTTTTATTAAAATGGTACATTTTCTCAGTTTACACATGTGACGTGTTTTTCATGTTGTACCGCAGATAATTGCATTTTACTGTCTATATTTGTTTTAAATCTCTATAATTAAAATGCATTGAATTCCGTCTCTGTCCTACCTGACGGTGTGTCAACAACAGGAGTGGGCGGGCTGTTGCAGTACCCATCAGAAGACACTACGGAAACATGGTAGATCTGTCCACAGCCGAGTCCTGTCACATTGCAGGAGCCCTCTGTTGTGGCCTGGCATGTTGTGCCCTGATTGGTGCTGTCGTGCAGTGTGGCGATGTAGGAATCGGCTCCTGAGCTTTTCGACCAGGAAACGATGAGAGAATTGGCCTGACAGTCAACCACAGAGGAGACGTTTGCTGGAGTGCACGGCACTGATGAGAAGAGACAATTGTCAATGTTAGAGCAGAGCTGTAATGCCTGAAAGTCCGTGATTAATATCACAGAAAGATTTGAAAAAATGTTGCCTGGTGTGATGAGTCTGAATTTCTCCAGCAATAATCAGAAGGTAGTATCAGGATTTGGCAGAAACAACATGAAAGCATGGATCCATCCTGTTTTGTTTCAACTGTTCAGGCTGATGGTGATGTAATGGTGTGTTCGATATTTTCGTGGCACGCTTACACTTACACACTATAGCCTATTCAAATATTGCTGTTGTCCATCCCTTTATGACCACAGTGTAGTCATCTTCTGATGCTTGCTTACAACAGGATCCTGCACCATGTCACAAAGTCAAATCATCTCTTTAAATTAACTGTACTTAAAAAGCCTCCACAGACACCAGATCTCAGAAATGTTTCAGCACCTTGTTGAATCTAAGCCAGGAAGATAAAAGGAAGCCCAAACTGGTACAAGTAAGGTGTACCTAATAAAGTGACCAGTAGGTGAATGTATAATTACCTCTTCTGCATGAAAAAAAATAAATTCTTTGAGAAAGATAAACTGGCATCACCATTTTAAAAACAAGTAGATTTCTAAAACACCCTGTAACAGCAGCTCACAATGAATTTAATGTACCGTAAGTAGATGCACAGTTCTAAACTTTCAATGACAGTTTCAAAATCACTGGGTAACTGGTGTTCCTGTCAAAATAAAACCACAGCAATAAAACGGTTCAGCAGTCAGAGTGCATACCTGTCTTGATCGTCACATTCTCACTCGGTTTGCTCTTGCACGTCATGTCCTCTGCAGACACAGTGGCTGTGTAGTACTGTCCACAGTGCAGATTGGTCAGTTCACACTGCTTGTCAGGAACCCTGCACTCGTCCACATGCCCGTCAGTACCCACTGCCTTTACACTGAAAAGCTGTCCTTCCTTTATAGAGCTCCATGACATGGAAGCCACATTGTTGCTGCAGCTCAGGCTGGCTTTGAGATTCTCAGGAACGCATGGCACTGAGTGGGACAGAAATATATGTCTGCTTTCTTTGTTTCCCCCAGTTATGTTAATGAATATTTTATGTAATTTACTGTGTACACTGTACCTGTCCTAAACACGAGTTGTTCGCTCTCTGAGCTGTTGCAGGTTCGTCCCTCGGCCATGACGTGCACGATGTAAATTTCGCCGCATGGCAGATGTGTGACATCACAGCTAGTGTTTGATGTAGTGCAACACGTGGTACTGTCTCCGTACACGTCTTCCAGCGTGGCCGTGTACGTTAAAGCACCTGAGACAGTCGACCAGGTAATCGTGACTGTTCCGTTGTTGCAGTTCACTAATTCCTTTACGCCATTAGGAGGGCAGGGAGCTGTAGAAAGAGGAATACTCTGAGGTACAGACTTGAACTTCTGTTTCTGTCCTTTCTTGAATATTATTGAGATTACACAACACAACAACACATTTCACATGAAAAACCCAGCGTGGGCTACATTTCCAAGAAAATTAACTCATAACATTCACACTCAGAGTCAAGTTAGACATATTTAACCCATAAAACAGTGACTTTCAGCTGTTTTATGCAAAGAGTATTTTAACTGTAAATATTTCAAGTCTGTGAAGCTGTATTCAGATTATCAATTTTCACCTCACAGATGTGGGGAAGATGGACATGCAGAGGGTGGATGTGATAGGATGAGATGGAAGCAGCCAAACAAAAAAGAGGAAGAAGCAGCAGTTTATAACAAAACCAGAACATCAGTTATGTAGTAGCTCATTTACCGCTTACTGCTTGTAAAATGACAAATGTGCCGCTGACCTCGAGCACAATTTGTCCCCCCCATTAGGTGATCACTGAGTGCATTTCACACATCCTTTAAATTGCGGACAGAGCAATGGATGGACAGCTGTATGAGCCAAAAACCAAAGGTTCAGAGGAGCAGAACCATTTTCATGCCTCATATTACTGGCCTTTTAAATGGTTTCTTTTTAATCATTTTAACATATATTATGATATAATTGATATTATCAGTTTAAGTCTATTTAAATCCACAGTGCATCAGAGCACTGGTGATATTCTAGTTAAAGTGACTTCCCTTTTATCCTGGTTTTACAGTTTCGGTGTTTGCTTTTACGTTCGTTATAATTTTCCTTTACCTGTCTCGGTTTTGACAGAGTTGCTGGGTGCACTGGTGCACTGCTGGTCCTTGGCCTTCAGGGTAATGGTGAGATTCTGGCTGCATGTAAGCGGTGGCAGAGAACACATCCCATCTGATGTGGAGTTACAATCAAATGTCTGAACAGCACCCCTGGTGTCTGTTGCCACCACAACATATTCTTTGGCCCCGGCAGACTCATTATACATCACCCACGCTGAGTTCGTCAAGCAGTCGATCTCCACGTCTGACAGCTGGGGTACGCAAGGAACTGGAGGCAACCAGGGACAGAATTAGGTGCTTACAGTATTCATGTTCATAGATTACACAGACCACCGGATTTACAATTATATTCTGTAGATATCATCAACAGATGCTCAAATCTGCAGTCCAGAAATTATCTCAGCTGCTGAAATATGTCGTAATATTTTATTATCTGTGCATTTTTGTAACAAGTCTGTTAAACTAATGACTGTTAAAAAATGGCTACCAAGTATCTGGTGTGTTTCTGTCGTCACTATCGCTATACATGAGTTAGAACTGTGATCTAAAATTATGACAGATTTTTTGGTTAACCTTAAAAGCACAAAGCCATCTTTTGCGCTTTGTTTGGATTTTCTACAAGAGAAGAATTAAAGCCAACTTGCAAGATAATAAAACTGGCATCCCAAAAGAGGCATTAACAAGCATCAAATGGCCTCTAAAGACCACAGGCTTACCAGAAATAAGCAGTGAATAGGGTTTATAACAACAGCCTGTACAAGTGAGAGGATGATATGGGATGGAAGTGAGGAATATACGATTAAAAACAGAAGAACAGCTGATACTTGCCTGTTTTGACCATTTTAGTTTGGCTGTCTTTGCCCACACATTCATTCCTGGATGGTGTGATTGTGACATTGTACTGCATCCCGCACGCCAGTGTGCTGAGATTACAGCCGTTGTTTGTGCTACTGCAGTTGTGTCTGGCACCTTTGGCATCTGCAGCAGACACTGTATACATCACCCCTGCCACACTATTGTT
The DNA here is from genome assembly GCF_036321145.2 of Pelmatolapia mariae. Lineage (NCBI taxonomy): Eukaryota > Metazoa > Chordata > Actinopteri > Cichliformes > Cichlidae > Pelmatolapia > Pelmatolapia mariae. The sequence goes on along the minus strand of NC_086242.1, from coordinate 31,390,403 downwards.
CCAGGTGACAGATACAACGCCAGTGCCACAGTTCACATTAGAAAGGAAGGAGGAGGGAGGGCAGGGAGCTGAGTGGAACGGCAGAGAAAGAGGAGAAGTTGAGGTAAATACTGAAGGTAAATAACAAGAAGGTAAAACTTTATTATGTGATGTACGAACCAAAAAAATCACTTTCAACAAAGACAAGAAAACAGCTATTAAAAGATAATTAGATATAGATAAGAGGTGCTGATATCAGATCTGAATAGCTGAACGCTGAATATTAGAGCAGGTGCACTAGAACTACCAGCAGGAGCTGCACCTACCTGTAGAGACCTGCTCTGTGGGGCTATGGGAACTGTTGCAAGCTTCATCTTGGGCCACCACTGTAACGTTGTAGGTCTGCCCACACTGCATGTTCTGTACAACGCAGTAATGCGTAGGAGTTGTGCAAACGCTCATTTGACCTTTGCTGTTCACCACGGAGGCGCGGAAGTTCAAAAAGTAACCTGTCGACTGCCAGGTAATGTTCAGGACACCAGACAGGCAGTCCAGATGGTTCTGTATGTTCTGTGGCACACACGGAGCTGGAAACAAAGCAAACACAATACTTTCTGTATGGTAACAGAAATCATTAATGGAGACACAGAACTGCTAATTTTTTATGTTTATTAAGAATATTTTTTGTCTAATTTAAGGGTATGGTTGCTACAACAAATAACAACAAACACAAAAAACACCTTAGACATATGAATTTAGCTCATAAATTCAATTGAATGTTTATAAGTGTTAACCAATGTCACAATTACACCATCCAAGGTATTGGAAGATTAATGGGATTTTTCATGTCTTTACAGCCACATTTAAATGATTCATATGTCATAAATGGAGTAAGATAAAGTGTGTGGCAGCTGTCTGTTTCTGTTTTTGCTAGTGCTCAGTGGCGGCAAACAATTGTTAAAGGATACAAAGTAAATGTGAAATCCCTTTTTCTGAAACTGATGAATAAATCAGTGAATATAGTGCAAAGCTTTGAATAACAATAGACAAATTACCAGTGCGAATCTTTTTCGTGTCACTCTTGGCTCCAGTGCACTTGTCATCAATACCGACGACGTAGACATTGTACTGTTGCCCACAGAGCAGACCAGATATTTGGCAGCTGGTGCTGCTGGTGTTACACGACCACCGGCGGCCCTGTTCATTTTCAGCCACTGCCATGTAGGAGACTGAGCCTTGAGAGGCCTGCCAGGACACTGAGATGTTGTTTGATTTGCATGAAGAGTTCACCATCAGCTGGGTGGGAGGGCAGGGAGCTGGAGGAAAAACAAGCAGTGAGTGAGATTATTTTTCACGGTTCATTAATAGAGGTTTCTGTTTAGAGCTAGATCCTGAGATTTAAAAAATATGTCAGAATGAATCAGGAATAATTTGTATTTGCATTTCATACAGTTACATGTTATAACTAATATTAACACTAGTTAGTGAGATGCTTGGGCAGAAATCGTTTCCATAGTATGTTAAAACAGATAAAGAGAACAATTAGCAGATAAGCAGCAAAACATTTTAGATAGTGTATGCAAATGTGCACAGAACATTTTATCCATTATCTTCCAGTTAGGTGTCAGCTTGTTTTGTAAGGATGTAATTGACCCCACCTGTGTTCACTCTCTGCCAGTCCTGAGCAGGACTGGTGCAGTATAGTCCCTGCCCACTGACGCTCACTTTGTAGCTTTCCCCACACTGCAGAGAACTGATATTACAGGAGGAGGTGTTTGTAGAGCAGGTCTGCTTGTCTATGGAGCCGAAGGCTTCAGCTGTGGCATTGTAGTAGAGGATGCCAATTCCTGTAGTCCAAGATACCACAGCTCTGTTGGTGTTGCAGTCCAGGGATGTTCTCAGACCACTGTGGGGACAAGGACCTAACAGACAGGGAAGAAGAAAAAGAACAGCAGGTGTAGTTTTTTAAAATATTTTTTTTCTTTTTTTCTTTTTTTTTTACATTTTGAGTTTCAGGGATTCATTTTTACAGGAATAGGAGTTATTTCTATAGAAATGTTCTTTAACTTTAAAAGCTCTGACATAGTATATGGTTTTCATGTTAGGGTTAGGATAACTGCAGGTTAGCCGCTAACTAGGGACACAGATGTAACTTTGAAAAGTTAATACTTTTAACATGTAGCAGATGTTATTAACACAATTTATGTATTTAATCTTCAAAAAAGATGTTCAGCTGATCTTTTTTTTGGGGGGGGGGGGTTATTTAATTGCTGTTTTTTTTTTATAACATTAACATTTAGCTTAGCCGCTAATAATAAAAAAGCTAATGCTATGTTCATTAAAGTAAATTAAAAGTAACGTAAACACAAAGAAACACTAAAAGTAGGTGTGAAAAATTGATGCACTGTTTTTTTTAATGCTGCATTAGCAACATTACAGCTGTGCACAATTTACTTTTAGTGAGCAGCTTGTTGTGTGGGTATGACAGGTTGTATTTTATTACCTGTGGTGGCCTTGACACTCTCGCTGGCCATGCTGACACAGGTGTTATGGCGAGCCACCACTGTGATGTTGTAGTCTTGTCCACAGGCCAGGTTAAGGAAGTCACAGTTGGTGTCGGTGTTGTTACACTGAGCATTGTAGCCCAGACTGCCCCAAGCATAGACAGTGTAAGATGTGGCACCCAGCGCAGCATCCCATGTGACCGCAGTGATGCCGGTGTTGCAGTCCACCCTTGCTGTGACGTGTGTGGGAATGCATGGAGCTGATGGAGGACAGAAACAGGTAAGTGTATGGATCAGTGTGATATAGTTTATTCCTGCAGTGCTCAGGCTTGTAATATTCTACACTAATGGCATGCACTTGTTCAGGTTCAGTGATGGATGATTATGATGTCAGAAGTCAAACTAGCTTCACCTAAATCTAATACAATTTCAAAATGCTTCTACAGCTTCATTGCAAAAGTAAAAAAAAATAATGCACTTATAAATATTCTTCAGTGGAACCAGCTTCTAGTTTGGATTCAGGAGGCAGACACCCTCTCTACATTTAAGACTGAGCTTAGTGCTTGCCTTTTTAATAACATTTATAGTTATAAATCTGGGATCATATCTTGTATATGTAAAAGCACTTTGAGGGGAGTGTTGTTGTGATTTGGCACTAATATACTGTAACACACAAAGTGCATGTATATTACACTAAATGAATGTTTTTCTTTAGTAGTTTTATAGAAACATTTTTACATTTTAAAAAAAAAATTTACATTACATTGTCGGGTTTTGGGGTATTTATTCTTTCATATAGCCTTGATAATGATGTCAATACTGGGGAGTGTTTGGGTATGATTGGCTATATTTTCTGCCTTTATTCTAACAGTCATTCACAACAGCTTGCATGCAGATCACAAATAATGGCTCTTCTAAGCAAATTAATTTAGAAAATTGAAAGTTATTTTTTTTATTTTTAAACATAATACATTACAGAAATCTGTGTTATTATTATTCTGCTGTGCTGTAACTTAATAGAGGTTTCAATTATGCCATGACACAGACCATTATGTCTTGTGCTTCTAAATGTGACTGAGTCTAAACAACCTATTGCATTTGTTATAAACGAGCTTGATGAATTGACACAGTGATACAGTGCATCAATCTGTTCATTATTATTTGCTAAATTACCCGTGTTGAGCCTTTGGGCAAAAGCCAATTCACTGCTGCAGTTGTTTGTGAGACCAACCACACTGATGCCATATATCTCCCCGCACTTAAGTTGACTGAAGGTGCAGTTGGAGCTGGTGGAGTTGCAGGTGGTGACTGTTCCTCTGCTGTCCCTCGCTGACACCACCTGCATTTGGTCTGGGCCTGAGTTTGTCCAGCTGACAGTCGCCATGTTTGTTCTGCACTGCAAATTCACCATCACGCTGTTTGGCTTACAGGGGGCTGGAGACAAAGCAAGGAAGATTAACTAGCAGATGTGGGTGGTTTTAAAAGTTATCAAAAGGGATGAAAGTAGGTTAGATAAATGTTATAATGAAACATTTGAAGTATAGAAGTATACTGTATGAATGTTGCTGCACAAAACCTAAAGTACATTTATTTTAAATAAATATTAAATGACTCAGGACGTTCAGGAATCTTGCTCCTTCTCAAAATGTGTGAATTGTAATATGTTTTATAACGTTGTTATGGAATTTGTTCAGTAACTTCAAAACATTTGCTATCAACCCTAATTTTAATGTTGGTCAAAGAATATTTGCTACCTGACTGTATCTCATAGTTGGAGCCTTCAATGAAGCCGCAGTCGATTGACGAGGTAGTGACGACAATGCTGTAAATGAGGCCACAAGTTAGGTTCTGGATGACGCAGTTGGTGCTACTAGAGTTGCAAGTTCTCCTTGTCTTGTCTCTGCCGATGGCGATTGCAGTGTAATCAATGTCCCCAAGGCTTCCCCTCCACTCCACTGCAAAGGTGTTAGCATTGCAGTCCAGCTCTGCTTGTACTCTGTCAGGCAGACAAGGGGCTTTTGGAAGAGAAAAGAAGGGAAGATTTTCTGTTGGCTGTTTAATAGTTTTGAGATTTAAAAGAAAATCAAACCCTAAAAGCAGATGTCATGTACCTGAGACAAAAGTTAGATTATCTGATTTACTGCTGTTGCATGTTGCACTGGAAGCAACCACAAAAGCTGAGTACTGCTTTGCACAATCCACCTTCAATGAGCAGGTTGTTTTGTTGGTACGACAGGAAACTAAGTGGCCGTGGGTACCAGTTAATGTGGCTGTGTAAGAGATGGCATGTGTACTCGGTGCCCACTTCAGAATTGCCAAGTTGGTGGCACATTCAGTTTTGACAGTCAGGTTGGTTGGAGGACATGGAACTGGAAGTAAGGAGATTAACAACAAGTCATTATGTGAGAAATGAACAAAATCATCTGCAAAAAAAAAAAGAAGACCAAACTGGGGTTAATTATTTGCAAAGGATGTCAAACCAGTACTTTGTTGGTGAACAAACCCAGAAATATCCAGATATTAACCTGTCTCAGTTTCTATCTGCTTGCTCAAGACACTGGTGCAGTCAGAGTCCTGGGCAGCCACTGAGAGCATATATGCTTGTCCACACTGCAGCCCATTCATCACATAGAAAGTCTGAGTTGTGGAGTAGTTATAAGCGATCCCACTGTTTCCTTGGGAGTAGATGAAGTAGGTCACTCCGCTTTCTGGACTTGGGTCCCAGCTTACTGTGATGTCATTGTTTCTGCAGTTGGTCACTCCAGTCACACCAGTGGGTGGGCAGATGACTAAGAAGGGGGAGAGACAGATAGAGAAACAATTTGATAATTAGTGTCCCAGTGATTTTTTTAACACTATTTTAGAAATAGAATATGAGCAACAACAGATCCTTTCTTTGGATTTGATTTTACCTGAAAAACTTCCCTAATTAGTCTCCCACTGGAAACTTTACGTCCAGATGAACAGAATCATCTTATTGGTATGGCATTAATTAGTGTTAAGATCACTGTGTGTTCAACTGTCTTTCTTATCTTATGTGTTAACAAGCAATTTTTTATGCCTGTGAGTGTGAATGGTTGTCTGCCTCTCTGTGTTAGCCCTGGTGACCTGTCCAGGGTGTACCCTGCCTCTTGCCCTATAGGGGCAAGAGCATATCCCAGCCTATCATAGGGTTTTGCCCCTTGACAAGGATAAGCGAAAGAGAATGGATGGATGAGTAAGACAAAATCTGCGTTAGTTCTATTTTATTTCCTGAAAGTTGGTTATATTTGCAGTAATCTTCTGTAATCTTCTGTCTATATGATTGTTTATCATTTTTTCTGGTTCTTTCTTGCAAGTTCTTTAGTTCCTAGTTCTGTTGCATTGTTTAGGTTTTGGTTTAGGTATAGGTTTTGTACCCTTTGAATTTAGTAACCTTACCCTTTGTCGACTTTTGTTAGATCTTTTTTAAAATAAGTTCACTTTCTACTCTGTGTTATGGTGAACTGAAACGTGGCAGATGTGAGCCATTATAACATATTAATAAAATGTTGATGCACAAAAGTACCAGGCAAACAGATTTGTACATTGTATCTGACATTTAGTTCTATGGTAGCTGTATTTTTTGAACACTACAAAAGTTGGATGGATGGATGGATGGATGGATGGATGGATGGATGGATGGTTCAATTCTCTGACCTGTTTGTAAGGTGAATGGTACGCTGGGTTGGCTCCTGCAGCCTCTCTCTATGGTGACAACAGTGACAATGACTGTTTCTCCGCAGTGGAGGTCTGTAAGGGAGCAGCTTGTTCCATTGGATGAGCAGTTGTGGATGTGTTTGTCCGTGAGAGAAGGTGCGGTTGTGGCCAAGTAGAGATCTGCTCGAAGGGCAGGGTCCCAGGTCACACGGCCCACATTTCCATCGCACTGCAGAGACATGTAGACGTTGGTGGGAGGGCAGGAACCTGTGAAAAAGATGGTGAGATAAAGTTGGACAGGTTATGTTAGATTTATATTGTTGGATTGTCATTTATGCTTAGAAATATTTAACCATATATGCTTAGAGGTGTATAATCGATTGTGTAGTGATAGGATGTGTGATCCTTGGTAGTCTGCAAAAACTTTGTGTGCATTCCAGAGGGTTCTGGCATACACACTCAGATCTTAGGGTCATGGGAAGAGGTCGTATCTTCTCTTTTGCTGATATATGGTATGGCAAACACATCTATATCTGTTTTAGTCTAAGTGCCTTTGTTCAGATGAACTGCTGGACTTCCAGACCAGCAGGTTTAGGGAAGTCGTTTATGGGGTCACATTCTGACCCCCCCCCCCCCCACACACACACACATACCTTAACATACACACAGACGGTACTCTTTGTTCACATGTATACCTATGTAAGACATCATGTGTTAATGAGCCTATGCATATTCATGTAACCTCAATAAAAGAGCGGTGTTACGAGGGAGCAGACGAGAGCAACTGGGGTCAAGCGAAGGAACGGCGCTCGTCCAGTCCTCTCCCTCATATATGAGTAACACAAAGAACTTTGCCTGCTTGGTGCTTTTTGCTGTGTAGTTGAATTGTCTTGAACGTTCCAGCGAATAGGTTTGTAGCACAAACCTATCAGGTTATAAATTTAAATATAATTAAAAATATTAAAAGCGAAATCTTTGTTTTGAATTAATAAAAGATAGATATAATAATTATTAAATAAATATTGATAGTGGTTATTTTAAAGAATGCATAAAGTTGATTAAAGCCAAGTTTATCCAGTTTATTTTTTAATTTGACATTATCTCACCTGCATTGTAGGTGTATGGGAAACTCTCTCTGCCTTCGCAGCTCATAGAGAAGGGAGTGACGGTGATAATGTAGGTTTGAGAGCAGTGCATGTTGGGTAGCAGACAACTTGTGCTGTTTGTGGCACACTTTTTGAGGTCGCCGTCTCTGCCAACTGCCTTCACACTGTAGGACACTGCACTAGGACTGTGTTGCCAGCTCACTGCTGCAGTGTTGTTGTCACACAGCAGGGAAGCACTGACGTTCACTGGAGCACAAGGGGCTGACAGGAAAACAAAAGGAAAAACCACTGAGTCTTTAAAGGAGAGTACAAACACCACCTAATTAACCCTCATTTTCATTTTTTAGGAAGTTACACCTGGTATCTCTTAAGCCAGCAGTCCCCAACCTTTTTTGCGCCACAGACCGGTTTATGTCGACAATATTTTCATGGACCGGCCTTTAAGGTGTCGCGGATAAATACAACAAAATAAAACCAGTACTGGTACCAAACGTCTCACGAACCAGTAGCAGTCCGTGGCCCGGGGGTTGGGGACTGCTATCGTAAGCCATGTATTTGCTAACAGTTATGTTTATATATATTTTTTTTAAATAAATGTGTTAAATAATTTTTAATCCAATGCATTACTCGGCATTACAACTAAGTGTTTTAAAAGAAATACATAATTTACCGTATTATATAGAGTTTACTACACTTGGATACTTGCAATAGTAGAAAAGGGAACATGGGGAAATTGGAAAATGTATTCATGGCAATCAGAAATAGTATTTTTGAATTTCTCACAGACTTTCCCAGCTGTATATACAGGTGCCCCGTCCATCACCTGCATCTACATCCTCTCCGTCTTACCTGTCTGTATAGTCGTTACACCGGGCACGCTGCTGTTGCAGGAGTCAGCCAGAGCTACTACTTTTACACTGTATGTGAGACTACAAAGCAGCGTGGGCAGGGAGCAGTCAGTCTGGCTGGTGCTGCAGGAGGCCGTGAAATTTCCAGACTGGGCATGCACATAGAATCTCTTCCTGCCCAAGGTCTCATCCCAACTCACAAAAGCAATGCCAGTGTCACAGGAGTATTGGTACTCCACGTTTGCAGGGGTACAGGGTGCTGTGTGAGAGAAGACAGGTTCAGTTCCTGAATACCTTACATTAACTTCAACCTTTTTTTTAACCCATCCCTAAACTTTATTATAGGGTTGTTAAACATTAGGTCTGGGGACCAGAATTGGCCCAGCAAAGACTCTAATCTGGCCAGCTGGTTGGACTTGGACTTTTAACTGTATTTTCAGATGTTTTACACTTTTCCTGCTAATAAAGACCTCTGTCAAGGTCTTTTAAACTACATCAAAGTAATTCAGTAATAGATAAATGATAGAAAGTACTATTATCTGTTTTTTTCCCCAAGATTTACTAGAAAATTTTCTGAGTGTGTGTGTGTGTGTGTTTTTTTTACAATGGGTCTATGGTGAAAAAGGACATGTTCTGTGAATTAACAAAAAAGACGATATGGGCAATGGGCTACCAGATTTATTTTTTTTTTAAACAAAACTAATTTTTGTCTTTATGTATAGGACCCAATAGTTCTGTTGCTATAAAAACTGTACTGTATAAAAACCACCACTATTGAAATTTTTTCAAAAGAAAATTAGAGAAAGACATAAAAAAGAAACAGCAATTGTTAAGTCAAATTTTTTTCTTATATTCTTTACCTGTAACAATCTGAAAAGCAGAGCTGGGTTTGCTCTGACACTGAGGTCCTTTTGCGACAGCCTTTACAGTGTAAGTGTTTCCACACAGCAGATCCAGGACACAGCTGTTGTTGGAGGATGAGCTGCACGACTGCAAGTATCCCATACTGGAGGTTGCATTGACCATGACAGTCATGGCATCCTCATCCTTAACCCAGGTGACCAAAGCTTGGTTGGAGCTACAGTTGAGTGAGTGGTCTTGGATTACTGGAGCACAGGGAGCTGGACACAAAATACATTACAGATGTGCTGATTAAAGGAATCTTTCTGGTTAAGTAATCTATAATTGTAGGCAGTTTTAGGAAGTTTAAGATTTCATTCTTTTTTGCATGAGGATAATTTGAGCTACTCAGTTTATCCTGAAGTCATTCTTTGTGCCGACGAGCAAAACTGAAAGTACCTGTTGTAATGTTGGTTTTAGCAAATATGGAGCTGTTGCACTTTGTGTCCCCTGCCAGAACAGTCACAGTGTAGTCATTCCCACACTGCATCTTGGTTAGCTCACAGGAAGTACCAGTGGAATTACAGGAGTCGACATGTCCACTGGCCTCAGCCAGGATTGTGTAATAATTTGCGCCGGCGCTGGCCCTCCAAGTTACCGTCACCACATCAGAGAGGCAGTTCAGAGAAGCAGACACGTTTGTAGGGTCACAGGGTGCTGGAAGTCAAAGTAGAGAAAATGAACGCTGAGATAATTTTCTTTTGCCCAACTTGAAGAATCACTTGTTAGCAAATCTAATTTGTAAGCTGTGCTTTCACACCCTACAAAAAATATTTTAGTCCATATTTTACCAGTTGTTGCTGTGTCCATGGCGCTCTTTGAGCTGTTACACCTGTTGTTGGAGGCCATCGCACTGAACATGTATGTCTGAGCACATTGCAGACCAGAGAAGAGGCATCTTTGGTTAGCTGTTTGACAGGATGTAGAGAAACCTCCTGCTCCTTTCAGTGTGGAGATGTAGTACATTGCCCCAGGAGCTGCATCCCAGGATCCCCACACTCTGTTAGTGGAACATTCCACCAGGGTTTGGATGTTCAAAGGAACACAGGGAACTGTGAGAGAAATGATGGTGACAAAGAGGAAAAGGAAGACGCAAAAAAACATTTTAATGTCGAGTGAGATCATGGCTCGTAGAGTCATAAACTTTAACAAGTCAACTAAAATACCTGAATTTACAATCTCCGGGACACTGCTGGGTCCTTCACATGTGCTGCTGATGGGCTTGACTCTCACACTGTACTGCTGTCCACACTGTAACTCAGGCATTGTACAGCTAGAACTCTGCGTGACACAGCGAAGTGTAGTGCCATTTGTCGTCACCGCTGTGGTGCTGTAGTTCACTGGCATGGATCCCAGTGCCCAGCTGATGGTCAGTATGTTGGTGGTACAGTTAAGAGTGGTCAGCATATTCTGCACAGTACATGGGGCTGAGATGACAGAAAAACAGTTAGACTTACTCGTCTGCAATATCTCAACTGCTGTTTGGGATTCAATAAGTAAGAGAGGGTTATTAAGACGTAGAATAAAAGCAGAGGTGCTACTGCTTCTTACCAGTTGTATGGATGACTGGCTTGCTGTCTGGACTCTGACAGTAATAATCTGAGGCTGACACAGTGAAGTTATACATCTTTCCACACTGCAGACCCTCCAAATTACAACTGAGTTCTGTCGTTGTGGAACAGGTCACATTGTGACCATCTGCGGTTATGGCTTTGCCAGTATAAGACACTGCGTTGGGGCTGCTCTGCCAGGCTAACTTGGCAGAGTTACTGCTACAGTTCACTGAGACGGTGAGCTGAGAGGGTGGGCAGGGCTCTGCAGAGGAACGACACAGAACACATGCATGGTGTAAGTTTGACAATGATTGCACATAAGCAGTGTTAACTTATATTTTAGCCAGTGTGTACCTATCTGTAGTTGCAATGTGCGGCTCTTCATGCTGGTGCACGTGTTATCCACAGCAACCACACTGATATTATACACATGTCCACACATTACATCGACCAGCCTGCACGATGTCTCATTGGATGTACACTTTAAGTAACTGCCATCTGCATCCAGAGCAGTAGCAGTGTAGTTTATGGCACCCCGACTTGCTTGCCACATGACGTCCACAAAATTCTGGCTGCAGCTTCTCCTTTTTTCGACGTTAGTGGGTACACATGGAACTGGGAGTGAAATTTTCTGATTAGCTCAGCTGTTATTTAATGAAGAAACTATCTTAGTAGGTAGCAAAGTAGAACCACTGATGTCAATGAAATAAAAAAAACTTTATAGAGTTAACTTCTCTTACCTTCCCTGAAATATAACTCTGAAGGACGACTGACGCAGCTGCCATTGAAGGACATCAAATTCACTGTGTACTCCTGGCCACACTCCAGTGTGTGGACTGTCAGGTTTGTCTGTGTGGTGTTATACGTCAATGGCATGGTGCTGTTTGAGATTTTGACGATATAACGTTCTGCATTTTGGGATGCGTTCCAGCTTATTGTCACATTGCCTGATGCACAGTCCACCCTGGCACGTACGTTGGCTGGCCCACAAGGAACTGAACAAAAGAGAAGAAGGGTGGGTGAAGGCAGGCAGCTAAGAAATGAATCGGTGAATTAATAACTTTCATTTAATTTTATATTCAAAACTAATCCTTCTGTCAAACTTAATATCGAAAGTATGTTTAGGGAAATGGAAAGGCAAAGATCCACTATATTAGAGCCTCACTGTCTGTCTTAGTAGAAAAGAGATCATTTGTATCTGGGTGTGAAAACTAAGCCAACGCTAAAGCGCCTTTAACCTACATTCTTTCTAGTGGCCAGCAGGTGGTGACTCTTCAAGATCTATGACCTCTGTAAATACTTTCATAGTATTCCTAGTATAGGGCTCAGTGTTGTAGCATTAGTGAATATAACATGTTGATCACTTTAATTAATGTCATTCATTAGAGTTAAGAAGCTAAATTTGGCAGGTCTACCATGCGATTGACAGTCTACTGTACAAGTGTGCAGTGTCCCTCAGTTTCTCAGTTAGTCTCTGTCTAGTGTCAAAAACAGCTGACTCCAAACTGCTAAGCTCTAGACTTCATAGATGGATGTAGCCCCTGGTTAGTGATTACTGGTTAGGTGCTGGTGGAGCAAAATGACTCTTGTGGTCTCAGGATAGTCCGAGGGAACACACCTTTTTGTTACAATAAATCAAAACTGTTTTTTCTGTGTACAAAAAGCATTTTAGGCCTTTTCAGACTATCAGCATCAGTACTATGCTAGATCTGACAAATTGACATGAGGTCAGTTTTTAATGTATTTTAAAATTTTTCCTACCAGACTCCATGTAGATGGACTTAGAGGGCATGCTGGAGCAGTTGCCATCATGCTGGCTGACAGTCACAGTGTAGAGCTCACCACATTTCAGGTTACGTATTTTGCAGTTGGTTGCAGTGGAACTGCAGCTTAAAAGTCGCTGATTTGAATCTATAATGGTAGCAGTGTAGGAACTGTTACTGAACGTTCCATGCCACGAAATCAGAGCCTCATTGGCTGCACAGTCCAGGGTGGCAGTGAGGTTATTTGGTGGGCAGGCAGCTGAAATGACACAAAGTGGGCCATTATCAATCAGAAAGAAACAAAACAGTATTTAACTTTGAATAAAATAACAGAAATGTGCAAATATGACTGTGACATTTTAGTCATTAATGCTCACTCAGAAAAAGCTGCACATCTTGACTTAATTTTAAAAGAATTTCAAGCAACTTTTACATGAAGTAACTAAATGAGCATCTTCACTGGAGGTTACCTGATTCTATGGTAAACATGTCACTCTCAGAGCTGTTGCACATGAAGTTGGAGGCAATAACATAGACTTTGTAGCTGGTGCTGCACTTCAAGCCACTGATTGTACAGAACATTTCCATGGAGTTGCAGCTATGAATGACCCCATTGCTGTCCTTTGCCATTGCAACATAGAAGAGTGCTGCGTTGCTCATCCCCCAGCTCACAGAGATGGAGTCATTTGCACAATTTCTCACTGCTGAGATGATCTGGGGAGTGCATGGAACTGACATAGAAAGCAAGTTAATAATAATACCAACCTGGAACACTTTCACAGTACTAGAATTAAGTAACTGATCTATTTTTATTTATTTATTTTTTTATTGCAAATACATCTACGGATTTCTTTTAATTACTCTTCAACTTTAAAAAAGCCTTGAAAATTCTAGTCAAAATTTCCTACAGTTTCAGGTCATGTCTTTTACAGTTTTTTTTTAACAAACCAACAGTCAAACCAACTTTTAAGGTAATCAATTAAATTATACAGCAAGACATTAAAAAACATTGTTCTTAGGAAATAGAATTAGTACTTGCTTGTTTATTGGCTATATTCTATATATATCCAGTGGCAAAATGTAACAAAGACATCTAATATAATATTCATAATAATGTTTTCACTTGCAGTTAATCATTTGTCAAGCTTAGAGTGAATCTTGCATAGCTGTGTAGGAATGGGTCATCCACCATAGACTGCATCATGTTGTGCTGCCATGTTTTACTATAACCAAACACTGAGCCTAGATTGAACCACCTGTGTAAACGTTACTACCACCATAGGTTCTCTTACATGCTTGGTAAGGTTCAGGTATTCAGTTAGCTGCAATCTGCAACCTTAACGCAAGATACCACTAAATACTACACACTGATTCTTTAGTAAGTAAATTGTGAGCCATCCTTTTTTATTATTATCATCATACTTTAATATGTAAACAGCAGAATTTACAGTAATGCAACTTAGAGTAATGTAGATACAATACAGATTATCCTGTTGCATATAAAATATTGGCTTAATTAATCCAATGCTATTAAAAAATAAACATTTAATTAATCAAAATATGCAAAATATGTAAATATAACACTGAGATTGGTTTGGTTGGCATACTAAATATGTTTTACTGATAAAATCTTAGTTATCATTAAGATTTGTATAAACTAATTAACCCATAAGAACCTGTGTCACTGCCCCTTTACACACTGAGGAAAGTCATGTTAAAGTTTTAACATGGGCTCTATTATAGTTTTCCTGGCAGTAAAAATGGGTCTGTGCTCTTTTGGGTTAATGGAGTGAATGCACATACAGATGTCTGAGGCTCTAACATGCGTTCCTCACCTGTCTCAGCCGGTAACCCCAGCATTGTTGGACTGGGACAGTCATTGTCAAAAGATCTGATGGTGACAGTCAGAGCGTTTCCACACTTGACGCCCTCCATAACACAGCTGTTGGACTCTGAGCTGCAGTTGTAGCTGCTGTTTCTGTAGTTGCCCACAGCTTCCACGGTGTAGTACAGTGCCCCCTCAGCATTGTCCCACTTGCTGAGCAAACTGTCAACGCTGCAGTCGGCTGCTGTTTGCAGATTCTGCGGAATGCAGGGCGCTGGAAAGAGTGGAAATAAAGAATTGCATAAATGTACTAAAATGTTTTCATTTATAAACGAGAAGCTGAACACAACTGATATACAATTGTAAAATGGATTCATCACATTCATCACAGAGAGCTTATATGAGAACTCACTTCAGTTTCTCTCAGAACCAGGAATACTTTAAATTTGCTGTTCAAAAACTGCTACAATTTGGAATGTAAAAACTGTAATCATTTGCAGATCAAAGGCTATTTAAATAGTTAGTCCCAGTGAGATAAATTTGTCACATCATTCCAACCCAAAATTATGTTGCAGATTTATTGAAATCATACCTGTGCGAACGCCAACAGTAGAGCTGTAGTTGCTTGAGCAACTCCCCGACACAGATTGAACTGTGAAGGAGTAGTACCGTCCACAGAATGTATTTGTGAAATAACAATTGTTTTCTTGAGTCATGCATGTTTTGACCATTCCCTGGATGCAAAGAAGAATATTTAATAATATTTAGCCGGTGCTAATTTACATGTTCTAGTTTATCACAAAGGTTTACATTTGAGGAAAGATTTTTAGGTTTCTGTTGATCTGACCACTTTAAGGTAATGTGTATGTCAAGACTCTTAAAAACTTTCGTTTTGAAATCCAACTTCAATGATTCTGTTTTCTACTTAGGTAGATAAAGACTTGGGAATTTGAAGACCTCAGAACAACAGTGTTAAACAAGCAAAAATTAAGGAGCTAGTTTAAGAAACAGGCTGGAAATGTTCTAGTTCTGCATGAAATCTGCCTACCAGAATTTCTAAAGCTTAATAAATAAATCTTCTCATTCAGTTCACAGCAAGATGTTTTTATTGGCTGAAAAAAGGTTGTGCAATTATTATTTGACAAAAATAACCCATTGTAAATCTAAAATATAATACCTTGGAGTCGACTGCCCTGGCCAAGTAGTGGTCTACTTTGTTTGTCTGATTCCACAAAAAAATGATGACATCACTGTTGCAATCCCGCAACAACATCGGGTTGGCTGGAGGACAAGGGGCTTGATGGGAAGACACAGAGTCATTTTAAAAATTACACATCATAGACATGACATATATGCTGTATATAAAGGATGGATGGTAGAGCTATCTATGGATAGATAGCAGGAGAGATAAAAACAAACAAACAAAACTAGTTGGATTAAATATCCTCATCAAAGGTGAACTTCTCAAATCTCTGTTCAGGTTAAAACGCCCTGATACTAAAGATTGCGCTCCAGTGTTGCTTTTCACTGTATAATGTTTCAGGTTTCACTTAAACACAGGCTCATTCTTAACTGGCTGAACACAACACAATATGATATAGACAGCAAATCTCAAAAGGAGACCCAGTTTTCAAAGGAGACGCCTAGTGATCACTAAAACAAGTGTGTGAACTTGGAATGAAAAACTTGTAAACAAGTATTCCCATTAGGCGCAAGACTAATGTGACACCAGTAATCGCTATCCTGAGGTAAAAACAAGTGGGTGTAATATACTTGGAAAAAGCCCTCTTCTTAAATTTGACATCAATCCTTGTCTTAAAATTAATTTGTAGCTGATTGGTGGAGATTGTTATTGTTACTATAAAAAATAGAGTTTTTCTTTGCCCTTTCCAGGGATTTGTGCTTTTTAAAAAGGTGTTATATCACTTGATTGACTTAAGGATTCATTGTCCCGTATTAAATACCTGCATGGTTGACATGTTAGAGCTACTTGTCATGAAATCATATTCAGCAGCATCCAAGTCACGACAACTTAGCCAAGCACAATGTGACCCATTGGGTGGGGCTGAACACGCACTCTCAGCCCCGAGATCCCCGACTGAATGGAGGGATATGTGAGACGAGAAGATTAACTGCCTGCCCAAAATAGACAATAAAGTACTGCAATAGTTGACTGTTGCTGGAGGGCCGAATTACTTCCTATGTGGAAAATATTTACCAATAGAAATTATGCAATAGGTAAAAAATACTTCTAGTTATGAATCGTCTCTCCAGATAAAGATGTTCAGTGTTTCAACGTCTAATCTAAAGGAGCATTACAAACATTTTACACATGCCTGTGTAACACTTTAAGGCTTGCTGCTGAACTTATGAAAAGAGTTGCATATTGTCTCCAGTAGTTCAAGAGCAGCTTTCTGAAAGTCTGACATTTATAACAGAAGTTCCCTTACAAGGTAGAAGCTTGAAATACGTGACCACTTACTAGGCAGTGAGCGCCTTGCTGCCCCTTATGCTTGATTTGTAGACCATTATAACTAATTTGTGGGACATCAATGTAGAATCACTGCTTTACATTTCTTTGTTAAAACAAACTCTTTTATATTTCTTCTTCATTATTTTTAGCCCCTCTTCAGATTGGTTTCTTTATTCTAAAACTTAAAAGTAAAATACCAGATTTTTCAATACCAAACCTATACGTGTATTCGGAATATCAGCTCTCAGATTCTTCCTCATTTAAAACAAGATGGATTATTTCAGCTTTTACAGCTGAAGAAGGAAACAATCCCGCTGTGAACAAAGGCTCAGCTGGTTGGGTATGCTACTTACACACTTCACAGAAACCCTGATAAAAACAGACTTTAAAGGGAACCACATTGCTTTATTTTCTTTGTGTGTGTGTGTTTATTCGGTCTCACCAGTATTAAAAGTGGCTGAGGTGTTGTTGATTAAGTTCTTGCAGTTGTCTGACATGGGCGTTACATACACCTTGTATTCCTGGCCACAGCTCAGTCCTTTAATCGGACAGTTGGTGCTTTGGCTGGTGCATTCCAGCTGTGTGCCATTGCTGCCAACTGCCACGGCCCTGTAGGACGTGGCCCCCGAAACAGCCGGCCAAGACACGGTGGCAGAGTTAGTGGTACAGCTGTAGTCCACTGATACCGATGAAACAGGTGTCAGCTCTGCAAGCAACGCATTGATATAATTTTATTTCAGAAAATTATATCTTTTCACTGATGTTTGATGGTACATTGCCTCTAATCTGTATTTGAAGGGAAACCTCATATCTAATAGTAGAGTGCTATAAAACCCAAATAATCGTCTCACATGTCTCTTTTCCCATCAGACTCAACCTAACCTAACAAATAGGTTTTCGGAACATCCGAATTGTCCTTGAGGATCATATTCTAAGTGTCTGAAAGGGACGCTTCAGAGAGAATGGCTGACCTAGATCCTAATCACCAAGTTATTGATATTGTGTGGCTCTGCAGACTCACTGTTGGTGGTGTATGTGTAGTCCGTGGGCTCGCTTGGCACCAAGAACCTGCTGTATGAGGACACTGATATCAGATAGGTGGAGCATGGGTGGATGCCTTGAACATCCAGCTTGGTGTCTGAGACATTGTATGAAGAGGGTTGGCTGCTGGGATCATCTAGGTTGCGAATCCTGACATGGTATAAAAGGACTGTATTCACCGGCTCCCATGTTATTCTTGCCGTAACCTGGTTAGTTTGTGTTGCAGTAATACCCACTGGAGGCTGCACCACTGAAAGAGAGTGGGATTTATTCAGATATGAATACTCTCAAATAGTTGACACAAATCAGTGAAATACTTTTTCTACACAAGTTTCTAATTCTTAGAGACCTTTGATTAAAAAGGGTCAAGCTACCATTTATAAATGCATACAGCCACGTTTAAAGGATCAGTTCATGTGTTTTCTAATTCACTTAAAGAAAGGTGCATAGCTTTAATGTAAGTTTTCACTTTCTATGCATTTATTTTGGAATATCTGCTCCTGTCCCCCTGAAAAAGTCATGAGATTTCTTTGAACGTTCTCTTTTTTAAATTTACCAAACATTTGCAAGAGTTGCCTGTTTTTCAGAGAGCGACTATAAAATACCCATCCACCCTAAAACACTTCTACATTCTAATTGAAGTTGGTCACTTACAGGTTGTGATGGTCTTCACTTTGCTTCTGTTTCCCAGGCCTGCCTGGTTAACTGTGTAGACATAGCAGTCATAGTTGGAGGAATGCTGCAGTTTTGTTACCACAGCTGTGGTGTTGGTGTATGTAAAGTTCATCGTGGTTCCAGTGGTCTGAGAGTACACCTCTAGATTGTATTTCTGTGCTGAAGGCACTGTTGTCCATGTTACTTTGATTGAAGTACTTGATAGTGCTCGCCCTTCAACTATCTGTGATGTGTCAGGGACTGGTGGGAAAGAGCAGGCGAGACTATTTCACATAACCTGCTAAAGGAAGTCTGCAGAGTCCACATAAAAAATGACAGTATTCTCAATCCCGATCAATCAGTGTTGTTATAAAAATGTTGGACTTACCTGTGGAAGCCAGAGTGGAATTAACACATGCCACACTGAAAAAGACAAAAGCTTTAACAGTCACATTATACTCAGTTCCTGGTTTTAGACCAAAGATGTTCTTCTCAGTCTGGTATCCGGACGTGGACGCTATAACTGGTGCAGACTGTGGAGAGTTTTTCTCCCGAAGGTCCAACACATAGCTTGTTGTTCCAGGATATTCCTTCCATTTTACCAAAATTGATGAGGCACCTGATGGACTTGCTGACACGATGTTGCATCCTGAAAGAAATGGAAATGCACTGCAGTAAACTTTGACATTAAAGGTTACACAGCAACAAATAATACAGCCACATATATGTCACACTGAACAGAAGCCAGTGTGACATCTTGAGCTTTAATGATATTTTCTATTCTATTATAGTCTAGTCATTATCATGGTCATAAGTTTAAAAATGACTAAATTATGCTAATACATAGCTCTTTAGACCTGCATAGTCACGCAAATTTCTCCATTTTCTTACCTTCTGCAATGTGAAGTATCTGTAAATAAAAACAATGAAAAATCATACAACTGTTTCAGTTTTATAGATTTTAACATAAAAAGTTATATTTAGCCGAGTTAGACTTACCAAAGCTAAAGACAAGCATATGGCTCCCAACAATCCCATCTTTGACAATGAGAGCGGGATTAAAATTACTTTACTATACAAGGGAGTCAAACGCAAAAGGTGTGCTGGATTCTTTTGAGCTTTAACTCAGTATGCCTGAGAACCAATCAGTATTCCCCAAATAGAGGGCAGGCTGTCCCTCCAACAGCCCCAGGCAGCATAAGCTGCCCTGGGAACGCAGCATGAGGGAGGGATGGAGGGTGGGATGGATGAATGGATGAGAGTTTACCTGAAATGAGGATGACAGGAAGGTCATCACCCTCTCTCACTCCCTCTCTCTTTTTTCCCTGTAGCTCAGTCTATCAGCAGCCATAACCTCGATCCAGGCATTTTCCTTGCTGTCTATTTGTAGTATCTATTATTTTGTGTTTATTATTTGCAATATCAAACAGTCTTTTTGTTGTTCAAAATCATTGATAAGAATTCATTTATTGTATGACATTGTGGCAAGTCTTCTGTTTTTTAAACTACTAAAAACAAAACATTAGTTTTAGGATCTCTCAGTTCAGCCATGTGTATTAAATCACAAGAGAAAAAATAATAATTCATCCACATAAGTCATATGTCACATGTTAACACAGCCTTGTCGTACCTAATATTTGGAGCCGTAGTTTACGACATAATGTTACGGACCTATTAAGCCTTACTGCTCAGTAACCCAAGCATGATTGATTCATTTGTTCAGTTGTTGTTTTTCTTTTCTGGCGAAGTAACTGAATGTTTACACATCTTTATTCATTTAGTGGTTTCTTTTTCTTCAAGAAACAATACATGAGAGCGTGGTAAATGACCTGAACTTGGGAGGAGCTGCTTAAGCAAAGAAAAGAAATGCACCTGAAACTAAAGTCAGGAATGTAAACTTGTGAACTGGGACTTCATCTAGATGGGATGAAATTCCTAATGCATAGAGCTTTTACTAACTTGAGTAATTCATAAACTGAATTTTTGCAGGTGTTTAGTACAAACAAAAAGTGAAGCTGATTTCTTCCTAGATATCTTAATCCCAGAGCTGACATTATGTAGGCTACATGCTGGGCTGAAAAAGATCTTTGTCACACTTGAATAAAGGCCTATGGTTCCTCATCGTGTATTACAAAAAAGGAAGTCAGTGTGAAAATGGATATGGGCTAGAATACTGTGAGGAAACTTTAGCTGTGCTTAGGCAAAAGAGCAATTATGAACAAATGATGTGAACATCTTGATATTTTAGCTGTGATATTGTCCTGAGGTAGACAATATTACAGGTCGGTGTTAAGGATCCTGTGTTGCAACTTCCCAAAAATCAGCCTCCATAAAAATGACATTGCAACACAGAAAGGCCGGGTTGTTTCTGGCTTCTCACCAAGCAGTAATCTCCAGTGGTTAAAAATGAATCCATTGACCAGATAACAAAAACTGCAGATCCTTGAATGGCCACTTGAGTTTAAAAGCAAGTCAATGCTAATTCACGCCCATGTTAAAATGCACAACTTTAGAACAGAAATAAACATGTTTACAGCCTGATGCAACTTCTGTCATCACAACAGCTACGCTCATCTTTATATAAAGTTGGCTTTACACTGTAAGGAACCTAGAGGTGAATTAATGACGGCTACATTCAAATCAGCGACACTATTATGCATGAAGGCTGCTTGCTCAGACACATATATTCAATCTCTGATTTCCCTACTGCAGGGCTTCTCAAAGTTAGGTGCTTGCTCTTTTGGTGGGCATAGGTCTCCTGCAGGGGAGGGTGAATGACCAGAGTAAAAACATGAAAAACATGCAGTGAAATGAAGTCAGGTGTACAGATGTTGGCACTAGTTATAAACAAGAAAAAATAATTTAAGGCCATGTTTTACCAAATGGAATGTATAAGTTTAATTTGCAGAAGAAGAAAGTGAATGCGAGGGTCAGCACAACAGAGTTTTAAGGTTTACGTTTGATATCATCAAGAAAAATGATATCAGCAAATGAATTTAGAGTTATTCAACATGCTAATTTAAGACTTACCTCTCTAGAAATGTACCCCAACATTTTATTGCAGTTCAGCTAACATTTTTAAAAGATTGAATACTGCACACATTATGTGAAAAAAAGAAATCTTTTTTTCAGACAGACATTTTATTTTCTCTGTTTCTACAAATATAAAGGCCTTCTGTCAGAATTAGCATCTGGCGTCTGCCTCTTCAGTATCTCTTTACAATATAAAACACTTTATTGAGCAGTAGTGTATAAAACACTGTAGCTATACTGTGAATGTAATGGTTTAAAGGAGCGCTTTGCAGTTTTCCAACCTTACTTATTATGGTTACACAAATAAGCAGGCGCCTATCTGGTGAAGCGAGTCATATTAAAATGAGACATTGCTTTGTTGATACAAGCATTAGTGAAAATGATACAGATGGTGTTAAAGGAAATGTTGCTTTTAATCAAGTAATATTAGCGTTTAAGGTAGTTATCATAATCATTTATTCAGTATAACATACAGTGTACCTAGACAATATAATAGTGGTTAAATTAGTTATGTTATGCACATACTAAAATAAAAATATATATAAAAATATACACTGCTTGTGTTCAGTTAGTGCGTAATTGCACTTTTTCATAATTTATTGTGTTATCTCTGAATGATGGTGATAACAATAATAATAATAATGAATTATTATGTTAATCAATAACAGTTCATTTTTCTTTCACGTCAGGTCCTTATGCTCACTGCTAGGTGTTAACATGTCATCCCCTCACCTTAACCAACTCATGTTTAAATAATAATCACATTTCTCTACATTTTTGTCAAAAATATTGTCTAAAGCAAGAACATAAGAACATGTTGTCAAGAAATTAACCATAACTATGTGCAGATAATAATACTAAAGAAATACTGAGAATTGAAAGAAGAAAAATCCATTTAAAGTTCTCATCACTGAAGGATTTGAAAATCATTCTAATACAGTTTAAGTATTTTCTGCAAAATAAGTGATGAAACCTGTTGACATTTTGTATTGAATGAAAAGAAATAAACTTGATAAATACAACCTGTGGGTATCAAATATAATAATTTGTAAATTGCACAATGGCGGGGACATAGCAGAAGAAGCTATAGAACCACTGCCCTACAGTGATGAAGGTGAACTTTCTCCAGGTATTCATCCACAGTTTAATTACACTGCACATAATACAGGAAATGGCACACTATTGGCACAATGTAAGACACAAAGGCATACTTTAATGAACAATCAAGAAGAGAGAGGGATCCTTTTCCAGATGAAAATGTAGTTCTTTCTGATGTGGAAGAACTACATTTGTGAAAGATGAAACATTGTTGCAATCATTGACACCACTTTTACTTTACTGACAGAGTAAACTCAAATGTTAAGTACATCCATACTTAAAAAATAAAAGAAGTTCCTAAATAGGCTCTGGGATGCTTTTTAAGAAGGTTGCTACGTGGCAGAATTTGTTTCTAGAAAGACTTTGGTTGCAGTCGAGCAGAATTGAAAGTGAAGATGGTCTTTAGCAACAGTTTCCAAGTTCTAGCTTTATACTGCCATGGTGGCTCATGTAACAACTGCTTCCATACATCGTGGAATACAGCTTGTTAAATCCACAAAAGCTGCAGAAGCAGCACACGGCAGCTGAGCAACGCCTGTAAACGAAGAAAAATCTACGGGAGCTCACAAATGTAACGATTACTTGAATTATTCCTGAGTAATTTCCCGTCTGCAGCCCTGCTACACTGGAACTCGAGGTTCCCCTGACTACTAAATGTCTCTTTAACCTCTGGAGACATGATCTGATAAAATGTTATACTGTGACAAAATATAGTTTAATGGTCACCATCATGGCATGAAGTTAGCCTAGGTTGAGACTAAACAGGTTTGAGATACAACAAATATCCTATAATAATCTCAATTTGGTGTTCGTTACATAAGCTGCTAAGATCTAGGTGTCTCGACAAAATGCCTTTTGCCAGAGTCATGGCTCATGTTTTACCATTCAATGCCAACTATTCACTACAGAGAGTTACAGTTTCCTCACTAATAACCAGCACTGTTCACAGTACGATGAACATAATACCAGAGCCATTTGTGATTTCAAAAACTTCAGCCAAGTGAAACTTGCGCTACGAAAAAGTCCATGGCAACCAATGTTTCTGGGAGGAGCGCCGTGCAAAGCTGCAGAGGTGCAGCTGTCTTATGTAAAGGCACGTTATAGGATGTTTAATTAATCTGAGCTCTCTTCTCTGTGTGTTCTTCTGCGATACTGGTTAAAAAAAATATATTAACACCATAATATGGAACTGCAGCAATGAATTTCTTCTAACTCACTATAGTTGTGGATTTAACATTAAATATATTTAATTGTAAAAGTCAGTCTGCATACTGATGACGTTCAGCTTTACATTTCAGGTAATTGCATCTCTGCTGGAAACAAAAATCTTTAACAGAAGTAAGAGATGTTCTAATAATGAATAATTTTCCAATCATTGGTATTTGGTAGAAAGAAGGAATGATGTGTATTAACAAATGAGAGGTAATCATTTTGGCTTCCAGTTTGAGTGAATATGGTTCTGAGTAAAGGTGTTTTGCATTGATAACCAACAGCATGAATAGCAGTTTTGTTAAAGAAGTTTAATTCAGTTTTATTAGAACTAGATTCACTATTGACATGGAATAAATAGAAAACATGTTGTCACTGCAAATTGATGCTGGAAACCACCTACCTGCAGTAGGCTCATTTTTGCACACATGCTGCACAAAGTTAAAATTTAATTCTCATAATTATAAATAGCACAAAGAGAATTTAAAGCAAACAGGCAGATCAGGAAAAGATTCACAGAGCGGTGTCTTCATTACCACTTCATCACCAACATGCCTCCTGCCTGGGTTTAAACTTTAAAAAATTGTATTTTAATGGTTACTTCATACAGTGAAGAGGTCTCTCCCATGTTCACAAGCAGTTGCTACAGCAGGTAGCTACACCTGTGTGGTTAGGCAGATTTTTCCACCACATGCCCTTTCTGACATATTTTGAGCAGAACACACAGAAAGAACTGCTGTTACACTACGATCTCTGCTTGGTTTTTCATTCGACACATGAAAATCATTTAACAAAACCATTTCTCATTTTCTCGCTCCACGACTGATTCCTGGTTGACATTTGTTCCTTTAGGAGCACGACTTTCTTCCTGTGGTGTAGTAGCATATGATGAATATGCTGTGTAATATCTTCTGTGGAAGCAAAACATCAAGACACATCAACATTGTATTCAGTTTGCAGTATTTTTAGTTTTTGTTTCTTTATTGTAAGTCACTCATGTGCACATATAGGTACACATGTCAGTGTGGCCAACACACAATTACAAACTGTGTTGCAATGTATTGTATGTAGTTTGTATCTTTTCATCATTGTGCAAAGAAAATTACAAAATAAAACATAGCAGAACATTTGCAGATACTAGCTAAAATTATTTGCCATATTTTTAAAACTTAAATTTAAAAAAGCACAAAGGAATTACAGTCTCTGTCTTCACCAAATGGGTTTTTTTTCTGTTTATTCAAGCACAAAGCTACATGTCAGATATAATACATTCACTTACCATGTGCTTTTCTCTTCTTTAAATCACTGGGGAGGAGAAGAGTGAAGTGATTTAGAAAATAATACCATAATGCTATTAAAGCGTGATTTTAATAATTTCCCTTAAGGGTGCTAAGTAGTGTTGATCTGTATTAAGTCTGTATGTATTTAAATGTGTTTATAAATATTGCAGTTTTACGTGAATTTATGCATGTGGGCACTGACCCCTGATAAAAATGTTGAACTTACCTGTGGAAGCCAGGGTTGAATTCACACACGCCACACTGAAGAAGACAAAAGCTTTGACAGTCACATTATACTCAGTTCCTGGTTTTAGACCATAGACGTTCCTTTCAGTCTGGTGTCCGAATATGGGCGCTGTAATCGGTGCAGACTGTGGAGAGTTTTTCTCTCGAAGGTCCAAAATATAACTGGTCGCTCCAGCATGCTTTTCCCATTTTACTAGAATTGATGATGCGTTTGAGGCACTTGCTGACAAGATTTTGCATCCTGGAAGAAATGGAAGCACATGCAGTAAGCTTTGTTATTAAAGGTTGTACAGGAGCAAATAATCCAGCTACACACACAAAAAAAAGTTTGTTATTATTTGAATCTATCTGTAGTGCTTTTTTATTCACAATCATGCCTTTGTATTTAAAAAAAATGGATAGATTATTTAAATGACATTTTTTTCATTTTCTTACCTTCTGCACCTTCATGTCTCTGCAAATAAAAACAATAGAACATTATTTTTCTTTTGTTATCGATAAATATTGATCATTTGATAGATTTCAACAAGTTCAAAAGTTGTATTTACCTGAGTTAGAGTTACCAAAGCTAAAGAAAAGCCTATGGCTCCCAACAACCCCATCTTTAACAATGAGAGCGGGATTAAAATTAGTTTACAATACGAGGGAGTCACATACAAAACGTTTGCTGGATTCTTTTAAGCTTTAGTCCACTCTACCTGAGAACCAATCAGTATTCCTTAAATGGGGGCAGGCTGCCCCTCCAACAGCCCCAGGCAACCAGAGATGCCCTGAATCAACAAAAAGAGGGATGGAGGGAAGTTTTCTCTGTTTTCAATGTAAAACGTGGCAGCAGTTTTTCAGCAGGAATAATGTCTGGTGTTTGGGAACTATTTTTGTAATTTGAGACTTTGAAAACTTTTTTCAATGCATTATATAAAACCAGTGTATCTTTCCCGGTATTATTGAGCTTGACCTAATAAAAAACCTCAAGGTTTGGCATTTGAAACAGGTGGCAACTGGCAGAGCTGAAAAATGAAGCCAATGTGGGAGTGACACAAACTGTAGTTGTCTAGTTGCCACTTGAGGCTGGTTGCAAAAAAAGAAAGACCACAAACTCCTACATCACAAGAACATTCTGATGAATGTCTTTTATACTCTGAAGTTAAAAAAAAATCCCTATATTTACAGGTACTGTATGTTATGTATGATTGTCCATTTATGTTTGACACTCTGGAGATGGGGGAGTGTGAAAACCAAAAGATGGTTGCAGGCCAAATTTCTGATTTTAGAGACCTCTGTTTACGGGAGAGCTGGAGGCAGTGGCACAGAGCTCTGGGATCTCTTCTTAAATTGCTTTCTCTGCAACTTGGTTATCCGATTTACTGGTTTACTTACAGTGTCAGAACTTTATAAATGTATTGATATCTATAACTTGTAACATTTTAGTCCAGTCTAACATATTACCTGCATGTAAGTCCAGACGTCAAACATTGTCACCCAACTTGATCAGATTTGATTAAATTTCAAATGTAACACAAAGATGAAGATGATGCTGTTTGTCTTACCAAATGTAACATTCTCATCAGAGAGCCAAGTGTTCACTGATGTGTAATCAGTTTGAAGAAAATACAGCTGATCTTGAAGAAGGGAAAGTTTCAGACACAACAAAACAGCTTCTAACATAATTAACCATTTAAAGCCAAATGTATCGTTGATACATGAGGTTATGAGTGTTTGAGACTTCTACATCATCAGTGTGATGTATTGAAATTCACTTAAACAAGCTTTCTTGCCCATTCTAACGCGTAGTTTGAATGTCAGCAGGACAGACTGAATATAGTAACCGCTGCCATGTGACTGTTAAACAGATTTAACTAACAAAGCATTATCAACATCCTGATTTACAGATCACATATCTACATCCAAAACAAAACACTATATGATGATGATGCTGGGAGTTCTTTATTACCAGGAATGTCCATCACTTTGAGACAATGACACGTACTGAAAGCAGTTCATTACATCCTAACAATATGAAACAGAGAACTGACTAGTTGTTTTAAAAGGAAAAAATCATGTATTTAAAGGTGAATATATCAGTTCGTGTTCCTTGATTGTCAGGAGGACTCCTAATTGGGGCATGAGCTACACATTTATTGTACTTCAGTCATCTCTATGACAAATTTCTTGAACTGAAGAAGAAAAATCCATCATATGTAGTTTGAATTAGCTATTCAAGCATAGTAAATGTTTTACTTTCAACTATCAATTGCAATTTTTACCAGTTTAAAAAAAATCTTTTTCCTATTAAATCCAGTAATTTGTGGTTAAAATTAATTTAGAATTTCCCCAACTTAACATAACTTTAGTTACTTTAACTTTAATCTATGATTTTCACAGATCACAGATTTGAATCTTAAATGTTGGAGCAGACTGTGGGTTTGCTTTCCTATGCCACATCAAAATCATGTAACAATATTATACCAACATGTTGCATGGCTAAACATTTGTGGTTGTTTCTCTATATATTTATGAGGCTGGGATCATTCCGGTGAGGATGGGGGTGATGGATGAGGAAGAGGAGGATGAACATGTTTTCTGTAGAGGAAAAAGATCAAAACCCATGAAAACTGAATACTGGCCTGCAATATTTGTACTTTTAATTTCGCTCATTGGTTTAATGTGCTCAAATCTGATGACAACAATGTCAAGTGTCGCTGTGTTTTTTGTAGCCAGAAGATAGACATTAATATACACAAGCAGGATTCATAGAAAAGACGGTAGAGACAAAAGATGGTCAATTATTTTAACTGTCATTAAAAATGTTATCATAAATTCAAGACATAGACCGTTCCACAGTTTAGCACCATAAAAACAGAAAGTGAACTCTGATTCTTGTATGTGACATTTATGGTACATTTTTTTAAAAAAGGAATGGCGCTGACTAGAACTAAACATTAGCAAAGTTTCAGATGGAAGACTTTTGAATCTTATCTTAATGATTTCCATCTTTTTATATTTCATACCTTTCGTGTAGTTTTTTCTCTGCATGATACATGTGTAAAATTACAGAAAAGGTTCTGGTAACTCAAACATTAAATTTTCGTTAATTCACAGAAAATGTCCTTTTTTTATTTTATTTTTTTTAACCATATGTTGATCTATAACAGGTAGACTTTAGTGTAGTATAAATGTCTGTGGGTATCAGGGATCTTTATCACCAGGAAAAGCTAAAAATTCCTCCTTCAAATTTTCCAAAGCTGTCCAGTGCACCAGATTGAAGTCTTTACTGATTCGAGCCCTCAGGCTTTATTTTTGACACCACTGCTATAGCTTATATGCTCTCTCTTTAGCCAGCTGCTTACCATTTGTTGCTAAACATGCTAGTCCACGCTTCTCTTCCCTCTGTAAATAACTGATGGAGAAGAGGTTGAAGCATATTTAGAAAAAAATGCATGCATTTTTTTTTTTACAATCTAATGCAATCCAAAATAACATTTTTTGAATCCAAATTAAAAAAATGTAGAAAGATGGCAAACTTACCTGTGCCAATGTTGTCTCCTAAACAGTTGACTAAAGAGCAGAAACAGAAAAGTCTAAATCTGAGGTACTTTTGTTCTAATCACAGTTACTGGTTCATGTTTATATAAAACTTTACCTTGATGAAACATGGAAATAATGAGAACAATGTGTGAAAGGGATCGCTATAATAATATAATCAATGGAAAATAAAATAAACACAAAGTCTAATTTTATAAAATTTCACATTGAATTACCCGAGTACAGTCTCTCCGGGCAGAATTGGACTTTGCTGCCCTCTTGTGTGAGTGGAGCGACCACTACAATGTAGACGTCCCCGCACTGGACGCTGCCGAAGTCACAGCTGTTGTCTCCAGGAGCTGCGGTGCAGTTGTAGTTGCTGTTGCTCCCCACCATCTCTGCGATGGAGCTGTGGTTGCTCCCAGTGCTGCGCCAGTAAACCCGCAGAGAATTACTGGTCGTGCTGTATAATTTGACACCAGACGGACAGCAGGGACCTGCAACAAAGACATGCTAATGAAGTGATGCATGTCTTGTGACTAGAATACTACTTTGTAATTAAAGGCTGAAGAAAAACAGATTACTATGACTGTAACAGCTTTGGTTTTGCTGTTTCATCTGTAGGCATATCTTCTGTTTGTATACACTTATCTTGATACTTCTAAAAAAATTCCACAATTCCTAGTAAGTTTTTACTTCAATACATAAAATAAAGGCCTTTAAGTCATATATTAGTTTTTTTTAAGTGACTTACTACACTCCTTTCCACCTCCATATTTTTAGTTTTATACTCTGTTTTTGTAGTTTTGCATGATTCACCTGATTGCCAGAGCTCCTCAGTTCATCCTCTCTCTAAAAGAGTTCTTTTAACTTTCCCCCTTTAAATGCAACCCTCTTTGTAAGCCTGCCTTCTTTTGATTGGCTGTCCTTGGCAAACAGAAGCTTTGATCAGCAGGTGGCTGGGGGTTGTGACCAAAGCCATTTTGGGTCATTGGATGGCACATAAATTGCCATGATTATTTAAAACTATGTACATATTTGAAACGAGTAACCAAAGTAAAACCATAATAGTTTACTGCATGTTTAACTAAACTTGTCAGAGCTCTGACAGATCATTTTAGCCTTTAAATTTGTCCATACTTCTTCTGTTTTATGTTTTCTTTTATCTTTCACTGACCACTCTTTGTTACTTATTGTCACAGTTTATTAGAAGACCACTCACTTGATGAGAAACCCTGATAGGTGCAGTTGGACCTGCGTCCGTTATGGCTGATTGCCTCCATGGTGACAGTGTAGTTGGTGCTGCAGGTGATGCATCCCATGAGGCAATGGGAGTCCTGGGTATGGCAGCGGGCATGACCGTGTGATGACGTCAGAGTGGCGATGAACAAGCGTGCCCCTTTGGCGAGAGACCACGACACGTTGGTGATTGCCTGGGTCACCTGATCCACCGTCAGATTCACTGGGCAACACGGTTCTGCGATAGAAGATGAGGTGTGGGAAACAGTTATAACATATCAATTGATGTACAGTTCAGTATATTTTTATA
The DNA here is from genome assembly GCF_036321145.2 of Pelmatolapia mariae. NCBI lineage: Eukaryota > Metazoa > Chordata > Actinopteri > Cichliformes > Cichlidae > Pelmatolapia > Pelmatolapia mariae. The sequence goes on along the minus strand of NC_086242.1, from coordinate 31,360,142 downwards.
TTGCAGCTAGGCAAAAGTGTCTAAATATGAGTCTTGTAAACTAGAAAAATTGACGTAAAGATGGGCAGTGTTTAACTGAACATAAACTCTTTTAGGTCCCATATAATTACCTGGAATAAAGTCACATATGAAGTTATGCAAAGTTGTAAAGTTAAGCAAGAAAGGTCAGGAAGCAGCACTGACTGTTCGTGAGTGACAGCATTTGACTGCTCACCTGTTTCTAGAAACTCAGAGTAGCTGGGTAAACTCCGACCAGCTGTGCTGGTTGCTTCGACGCTCACTTCATAGGTGGCGCCACAGGAAAGGTGGGTGATGTCACAGCTGCTTTCATTGGTACTACAGATGTGTTTGTCATCATCTCCATTTGCGCTTACAGTGTAATTAGCGGCCCTGTTATTTGCTATCCAGCTGACAGTGACGCAGGAGGAGTTCTTTGGATTGAGCATCACATTGTTTGGCATGCAGGGAGCTAATGAGAATGGAGAGACGGCTGAGTTAATGGTGTCCACGTTGTTTAAGGACCCCTCAAAATTATGAGGAGACATCTTTTTTTTAGATATTGTGGACTTTTTCTCTTTGGATATGTCTTTATACCCTTATTTATATACATAGGTTTTCTACCTGTGTCTTTGGTGTGAGCTTTACAAGCACGGTTGCAACCGCTCATATCACTGCAGGGAATCACCACCACACTGTAGGCAGTGTCACAGCTGAGGTCAGAGAGGACGCACACCGGTGCGGTGTCATTACAGAGGATGACCTCTGAACTGTGTGCAGCCCGGGTCTCATACAGCACTGCCCCCCGTAAGGGCATCCAACTGATCTCCAGAGTGTCAGTGCTCACTGCTGACACTGACACATCCTCTGGGCAACACACCACTAAAAGAAGTTTATGAATGATCAGAGAGTGAAGAAAATGCATCTCATTGTGACTAAAAAGTGCAATTTCTGCTGCTACTTACAAGTGGTGTAGTTGAGAACTTGTCCTTGAGGACTGCTGCCAGCGTGGTTGAAGGCCAGCACAGACAGGAGGTATGTTTGCCCACACGGGCAGTGAAAGGTACAGTTGTTGCTGGTGGTGTTGCAGGTTTCCACACTGCTGCCAGCTGTCTCGATAAGAGCCATGTGGCTGTCAGCATGAGCCACGGTTTTCCACGTTAGAGTGCAGTTGCCTTCTGAAGACTCCACTAATTCCAAAGACTCAGGTGGGCAGGGGACTGCAGCACAAGGCAGCAGGAAATTTAGTCACAGTTACACACTCATAGTGTCAGGTAGGGGTTTGGTGTAGAGCACAAAAAACTTGTGTGCCATATTTTATAGCATGTTTTGCATTGTAGTTATTAAAAGTTTGAAGATTTTTAATGAATAAATTGTTTTCTTTAAGATATATAAACAGTGTGATATAAAAAAAAATGTTGAAATTGTTTTATCTGCTTATGAGTTTTAAAATGTTGTGGTTATAAAGGGTCAGAGTTCAGAGGTCAAAGTATTGCTACCATTGGTCCATAGTTACCCTTAGTGGTCATTAATTTCACAGGATACATTCAACTTTTGTAATGTGGAATTAAATTTGGGTGTTTTTCATGTCATATGGAATATAAATCTTAATTTAAATCAATGCATTAGAAACAAAACAAGTTTCTGCATTCGGCTTCATACCCGGAAGGTAATTCCAGTATTTTTATAAACATTATGTGGATGACACATTCATATCTCTGCTACTCACAGGTGATGAAGACTGCAGGGCTAGATGGATAGCTGGGCCCAGCCTCATTTGAGGCAGTGACTTGGATGGTGTGTACCTCTCCACACCCCACTACTGAGAGGGTGCAGAAGCTGGATGTGGTCTTACACATTAAGCTCAGGTCACTCATCACATTGTACTCAATGGGTCCATAGACCTCCTGGTCTAGCTCCCAAGACACCAAGAGTCCAGCCACACTGCCATTCATCACCACAGACACATTGACAGACGCTGGGGTCCGAGGTCCTGTTAAATGACAAAAAATAAAAACAAAACCAGCGAAGGACTAAACTGGAGTAGACACCAGAACCAGTGTGATATAACTGCATTTGGTTATTTTTGAATGCATGCTTTTATTTGTTGTAATTAAGTGGAAAATTTTGCTTTTTTACTTCATTGTTTTTTTCAAATGTCTACTAAAACAGGAAGTTTTCAAGGTTCTAAGTTTAGAAAACAAGTATTTCATCCTTGTTGTGTTCCTATATTTGTCAAGCAGCATGTTCATTAAACCTTATGGATAATTTCCCACAATAAGACTCCTCTGAATTATAATACTGTGTGAGTTTTTGGTGGCTTTACTGCTTTGTAGCATTGACCCTAGATCATGGTTAAGCATTCTTCATGCTGTCCAGGGCTCTTACCGAATAACACTCTGTATGCTAGAGTAAACACAAAGTGTACAGTCACAAACAGACAAGTGTCTCAGTGCCTGCTTACGTGTAGCCTGTTTAATGTTCGAGCTGTCTCCCTTTCGACCTTCGAGATCCCAAGCAAAACAAGTTATGACGTAGAGTGAGCCAGCATCCAAGCCGGAGAAGGTCAAACTGGTGTTGGAGGTGTTGTACACGCCCATGCTTGTGTTTGAATCAAGCTTGCATATGGACAGGGTGTATTGGACGGCATGAGCAACTGGATCCCAGGATACAACGATGCTGCTGTTGCTCGTAGAGGAGGGCGAAAGCTGAGGAGGAGCCAAAACTGTGAAAGACAAGATTAGACTGTTTTATATGTAGTAACTGGTGTGGGGGATGAATACTGTAGCACATTATTGAAAGTTCAAAAGTTTCTTCCCTCCCCATCCTCGGCTACCTCCCTCTTCCCGCTCTACCACACCCACCCACACACGCAGGGCTTGGGGTGCAGATATGTCACCAGGGTGCAGGGGAGGCACCCCCCCCCTCTGTCCCCTTCTGGCCACCTGTGCCTCAATTTTATTCTGCAACCTAGACATCCACATTACTCACACTCTCACATAACACATACATATAGGGCCTTGGGGGTTGGCACGTTTTACAGCATCCAGAGGATGGTCGGTGTATTCCAACCCACCTCTGGCGCTGGTGCCCTACCCTCAATTTTAATGCATATAGACACTGAGGGTTTTCGGGAGGAGCCGTGCTGCTCTCTGGCAGGAAGCACCATGCCCTCCTGTGTTTTAAATGCACTTTAGAACAGCACACAGCAACACTACATATGAGCGGGTGGTGGGAGATTTGGGGTCTTCACTCACCCCGGTTCTGTTAGCCGTCAGGGCTGGGGGGCTGGGAGGAGGTGCTGGCCGTCAGATTGGGGTCTGCGATGCGGGGCCTCCCTGCTACTGCAGATAAGGAGGCGGTCCGCTTGCCTCCACCCCAGAGAGAAGGGTTACACCTCCTGGGTCTAGGTGCGGCTTGCCCCTCTGGGGGCGGGGGTACCTGGACCTGGGATATAGAGTATGTTTGGGGAGTGTGAATGTCTGTGCAGTGTCTATTTGTGTCTGTCTACATGTTGGGTAAGTGCCGAGTATTTGGTTGTGTATATGGGGGTGGGGATGCACGTTTGAGTCTGCATGCGCCTGTTCGTCTGTGTCTATATGTCAGGTTGGGTCTTAGACTCCACCTCTCTGGGAACATCTCAGGCCCTCCAAAGTACGGAGGCCTATCTCCCCTCACCACACTCCCTGCCGGTGGCTGATGCCCTCAGACGTTGGTGTGCTGGTGGTTCTTGTCGGCTGGGGCTGGGCACTCATGTATGTACCGGCTCACTCCTGGTGGCCGATTGGCGGGGCCTGGTGCCTGTGGCCCGGCTGGACCCCTTCCGGGGGGTGGGGTGTCCTCAGGCCTCTGGCCTCTGTGCCTGAAGCTCGGTCCTCTCTGGCGCAGCTGGCTGCCGGCAGAGCCCGCGGGCACGCCACTGCAACCCCCTCTGGCCTCTGCTCTGTGGCTGTTGGGTGACCTCTCGTTTGGGGCTCTACTCAGCTCTTCCCAGGAGGGTGGCACGGTTCCCCCCCTTTGGTGGTCCTCCTTGGGTCCTTGTACTCTGGGGCCTCTGGATGTCTGGGGCCTGGATCTCCTCCATACCTGCTTCATGCCCTGGGGGACGGGGCTATGGCTCCCCACACTCCCTAGCAGATCGTTACATGGAGAAACCTTCGGAATACAAGCATGCTTATCCACACAGGTGTACACACGGGTGTTCACAGACACAAACTACACCTTTCTTGGCTGCTACCTCAAAGCACATTGTGCGCTGTCTATCTTGCGTGCTGCACAATAACATTTAATATTTAGTATCTACTGTTATCTACTGCTAGCTAGTTTATTGTGATGGTGCTGTATTTATTATGTTGCTGTTTTTTGTTTGTTTGTTTTCTCTTCTGTTTTTTTTTCTCCATACAGGTGATCCAGGTGTTTTGTTTGTTTTCTCTTTCTTTCGTCTCCCCTTTCTCACCATCTCTTCTCCCCTCTATTTTTCTTTCTCTCCCTCTCTTTCTTTCATTCTTTCTCCCTGTCCTATCCCCCAGTCATGTCTGTCCCGACTGTAACAACCGAAAATAAAATAAATACATAATTATAATAAAGGTCAATCAAATGGACCAATATGGCAAGGCCATGATGATCCACTTGGTAAAGTAAATCCGCTTGGCATCTCTCTTGGCCTTAAGACAACAATTCTGATGGCTAAAGAAGTTTAAAAAAAAAAGATTAAAAAAGTTTAATCCAAGACTATGTGAAGGAAGTCAGTGTGTAACGTCAGCTTAATAGTGGGTTAAGTTGACGTTACACAGTTTGAAAGTTGCTTAGAATTAAAGCGTGAAAGGTTCAAGTAATTGTATGTTATCAATGAAAACTGTTACTAATATATTAAGTTAAGTTAAGTTAAGTAATCAGTATTATTAATAGATAAACTTTGTATTACTTTGGTAATAGTCACATAACTTTGTCTTCATTTTTGTTTCAAGTTAATCAAGTTTGCATAAATGAAAAAGTTTAGAGGACATTTCTCTGAATTATTAAAAAATGATTGCATCCTATCTGAAATTTGACAGACAGACAGAATATGGGAGAATTAGCCCGACACAGAGTGACGGGATTAGTTGAACAGGTACAATCTTAAGAGATTTTTAAACAAGACCTGTTGACTGGTGCAAGATCAGTAAACTCATTGCACCACTGAGAGGCTACAGCTGCGAGTTCATGTTTCATGTTCCTGAGAATCGAATGTTGCCCCCCGTAAAGATGAGATTAGAGCTGGTAACCCTTTAGTCAGGATGAGTTCAGCTCTTTATGTTTGACATAGAGGGGTCAGGTATGGTTACCACCGATGCCAGGGAGGCCCGTAGGGTTGAAGATGAGTGTGTATACTGTACCTTTCACTTGAACAATTGAATATAGTGGTTGTGCTGTTTAGACAATAAAACAGATCAAGTGACTTCTGCAGGGCATGGGGTGTGAGACCCATTTCACATGAGTAATTTGAAAATCCCACCTGTCTTTCCAGTTACAGGAATTGAGGGCTGGCTGCGGCCTGCGGTGTTCACAGCCATGATGCTGAGCGAGTACTCAGTGTACGGCACGAGGGACTCAATCTCAGCTGGAGAGGAGGACGCTGCAACCTCTCTGAAGAAGCCGTTGCTGTTCTCGACACGTATGATGTAATGAGACGCCCCGTTTCTCAAGTTAAACTCCACAGTCAAGGTTGTGCTATCCAGTGACTTCACTGTCAGAATGGGCTCCATCATATCAGGGGCTGAAAGAGGCACAAACAGTTCACAACTGGGATGGTATTAAGTCCACTCTTAAGTTCATTTTTCCTGTATGTGTCTGCGGGCTGAACTTTAGATTTAAGTGGTTTAATTAAGTGGTTTTTTAATTAAAAAAACAACCAAAACAACCCCAAACTTTATCGACTGTGAATCTCCCCTGGTACATTTACTGAACATAACTATAGAATAAATCACATGTTTATTACTAGTGATGCCTCAAGTGATACTAGTGATGCTAGCCTGAAAAATGGCAGTAATACCAGTAGTAAAACTGCCAACAGATCTAGATAGCTAGATTTGCATTGCAAAATTACTTATTTTCATAGTTCTGGCATAGCTTTTTTGCCGTACATAATTTTATTTAGATCAGTGATCAGTGTGCCTAAACATGGCAGCTTTACAAACATTCTAGCCCATCGAGCTTTACAGGCTATTCTTTGAAATTTACAACTCAAATAAAATTAATTGGGAAACTGTAAGTTCAGAATTAACAACCTTGAACTCTATGGAGAACAGACACTTAAAGACACTGTGTAATAAAAGTTTAATAATAGGTATTACCAGTCCAGTGGGAAGTTTGAAAAACTTAAGAAACACTGGAAAGTTTACTTCCTAAATGACATCCTTTTCATAATGAATCAGTTCTATCTTTTCCATTCAAATTATAAGCTACAATCTTAACACTCTTATGTGATGCAACAGAAATGAAGCTTGCTACAAATACTTTAGGATTTCATTGTGGTGTACAGTGGGTTCATCAGCTGCTGTAGCGTGTTCTCCAAACTTTCTATGCAACAGCTACACAACCTGGACCCTCTAGAAATGAACAACTTATTAGGACAAAGTCATGTTCAATAAAATTTATTTAAAAACTGTTTGTTTTAGAAATAAATAGTGAAGGACAACACAAGACTGTATACTTCATATCTTAAACAGCATGAGCATGGACCGAAGTGCATGAAGTCTCACCTGTTGATGATTCAACTGATACAGTGCTGAGTACTTGGGAACCACTCATTGCAACAACTACGAAGTTATACATGACGTTTGGAGGCAGCGAGGTAACAGAGCCCATCACTGTGTTTGGACCAAATGATGCAAAAGCGACAGGTTTGCTCTGTGATTTTACAGTGATCTGGTATGAAGTGGCTCCAGAGTACCTGGTCCATCTGAGAGTCACAGTCTTTGATGTTGCAGAGAACACAGACACTTTAAAATCTAATGAGGGTAGAGCAAAAATCATTATAAGACACATCTGGCACCCTGAGAAAAAGATTCTTTCAGACAAGTCAAGTTTTTTTTCTTGTTCTGTGATAAAGCGCCAACAGTTGAATATAGTAAAAGACAACATACAGTACCTGATTGGGCTGCAGCCTGCAAATTAAGATAAAATATATGTATTAAGTGTTCTGATCAATTTCCTATAACAATTATCTCCTCACTATTTATTACAATACCTGTGAGCACATGCCCAGTAATACAAAAATCTCCAGCCACTTCATAGCACCAGTTTTTCTGGTTTGTGTCTTCTCTCCTTCTCTTGATAGCGTCTCTTTGATTCTTAAAAACACTTCTCTCTAGTGGTTTGATCTTTTCTTAAACATCTACCAGCTGAAATACCTGCAGCAAGCCCCTCCCACTGGGGGGGGGGGGGGGGGGTAAATGTCTTTTTATATTGAAGCAGTGAGATGGGGCCGGTGTAGGTTGAATGCCATGAAAACAACCTACCTTTGAAAGCATCATCTTCTGCACTCAAGGATATATCCACTAAATGTGACATGGACATAATTACTGTCTGGAGGCCTCAGAGCCACCCCTTTGACAGTAACAGAGATAGCCCGTTAGATAGATAGATAGATAGATAGATAGATAGATAGATAGATGTCTTGTGCGCTACATCATTAAAAAAAACTACAACTCACTGTCGCACACTTGGTGACGCGAATGACGTCAGAGTTTGTGTTCGTGAATTTCTCGACGGGAAGAGGCGCAGTGGGGAAAAAAAAACAAGATGGCAGCGGGCTCAGATCACGGGCTGAAAAGAATAGTTTGGAAAAGTAAGTTTACTCCAACAGGAGAGTATTTCTTGTTCTTGAAAATAGCACAACTGCGTTTGTTTAGCACGTGACAGGCCGTGAACTGTGAGCTGTTTTAGCTAACCTCTTCCTGCGCGACTTTAGCTTTTGGAATAACAGCGAACATTTTCATTCAGCTGTTCCCCTTGAGCGGAAAATTACAAATTTACCAAACGCAGTAGATACAATAGAGGAAACAGCCGCAGACGCAACTTGACTTAACACTTGGCCCGGTCAGAACATAACGATTTTAGGCTACTTGTTTGTAGGAGTAGCCATGGGTGAGGTCACTGTACGTCTGCAACCGCACCTCGTTTATGCAGCGGGATTGCTACAAGCCTGGCGTATGATTTGTATCCTTATCCTGATGTCTTGCCTTCCTCTTGTTGGCTGTGGTTAGGTTATGTCACCAAGAAGGCTGGTTTGGGTTGCCGTTAAAATGGGGGTCAAACAAGCAGCTAAAACTGATGCAGCCCAGTAGAACAGGGGTAATGAAGTTTTGCTGCTGCTGACATGTGTTTTTAGAACTTCGTCAAACTGGTGACCTGTACCCCACCTTTCGCCCTGTGACAGCTGGGATAGACTCCTTCAAGCGATTATGAATTGGATAATCGGCCGAAAATGTACGGATGATTCAAGTTTACGCACTACAGGCTACAAAATGACCATAACGTCGCTGAAGAGATTTCCCTAAATTAATGAGAGTGCTATCACTCAGGTTTACCCAATAACAGGCTAATAGTCAAGTAACAGAGTTAGACAGAAACAGCCGTTGTTTTTAATACTCCACTCATGAAAGCTGAAATAACCTTGGCAGTACGTAAATACTTCAGTTAGTTCAAAGATCTTTCCTTCTCAATTATTAATTTTTTTACAAAAATCGCCGGAAAAAATACTAAGTTTAAGTTTACTGCTTAAGAGAAAATATGTAAAACTCCAGGACTTCACTGTTTCCTCACAACAAAATAAAAAGTGACGGGATCTGAGTTTTTTTGGCACTTTTTTATTTTTTATTTTGAGGAGCTGTTTTAAAATGCCATTATCTAGAAAACTACTAGTGCCACACCCTTTCGTTTTTTCTTAGATGGTCAAGTGGGAGGCATTTGATGGGCTCATGTGATATGACCCAAACAGATATCAAAAATCAATTGTACAATTGTACCAAGATTCTGAAATATTACGAAACACAACTGCATAACGTTTATACATTAGGCTTATGCATCATTTATATGTTTTAATTTGATGCATAAGTAGCGAGATAATGGATATTTGCAGTTCTGATTACATCACTTTCTGTTTTGCACACTTGAACTAAGAGGTAGCTTTAACAGTGACATCATGAACGATAATTTGTTTTCAGATTATTGTCGTGTTTTTCATGTTGTCATGTTATGTGCTCCTTACAGGAATACAGGACACAATTGTTACAGACTGCAGAAACTCTGAAGTATGGAAGGTAAGAAACCCACCATGTGCTCATTACAGTCCCAGGATTGTACTTGGATAAATGGACAAGCTCCGAGTTACAGATTCAGCTTTGATATGATTGATTCTCACTCATACGCTTTGTCTCGATATAGAGAAATTTTTATGTGGTGCTGCATAGCATGGGAGCATATTACTGTTTAATGCATAATTAAAGGAGCATTTTCACGTTGTCTTCTTCACAGATATTGATTCTGGATCCCTTCACCACCAAGCTCCTCTCATCATGCTGCAAAATGTCCGATCTGATGTCAGAGAAGATAACAAGTAGGTGGAATGATGTCCTTATATTTATTTTTACATCATGAAGCTATTTGATTAAAGATAATTTGTGCGTGTATGTCTTTAGCTACTATTGACTACTAGTATTCTGTTTCTAGTTGTGGAGGACCTGTTCAAAAGCAGAGAGCCTGTTCCCGAAATGAAGGCCATTTACTTTATGACACCTACTGCTAAGGTTTGCTGTTAAAACTTTTTCATTTTTTTAAACATATCACTGCCAAACTCTGTTGTGAGTTCTTACATCTAATTTATTTTCATAGTGTGTGGATGCCTTTATAAAGGATTTCAAGCCCAAACCCAAATACAAAGCTGCGTACGTCTATTTCACTGACTGTAGGTAACTCCTGTGTTGGTGCTTAAATCTGCTTCATCAGCCAAATAGCAGATATACCTTTTACGATCAAAGTGGGCACTGAAAGCTTTTTTGATCCGCAGACTGCCCTGATGACCTGTTCAACAAAATGAGGCAAGCCTGTGGAAAGCACATAAGGGTCTGCAAGGAAATAAACATCTCTTTCATGCCTCAGGAAGCACAAGTAAGTGTTTACAATTTAGCCAAGTGTGCTTTTTTAGTTTATTTTGTAATAGTCCATTTCCTCTTTTTGTCAAAATTTCCCTCAGTTGACAGGCACGCACGCAGGCTGTGCACTTGCCTGTGCACTTGCCTGTTATTGAAGGAGGGGAATTTGCCTCGTGTAGGGTGTTTCTTGAAGTCCTAAAGAGAGTAAATCCTGTAGCTTCACATTTTTCCTTGATATAGCATTTCAACGGCTAGGTTGTCAACCTTTCCCATTTATAATTCACTGTGTGTTTTCAATGGTTTTTGACTGCAGGTGGGATAGTTGCAGAAACAGAAAACTACTGTTGTATACGCCTTACTGGCATTGTCTTGCTGCAATGAGCGAAAGAAAACACTGGTGAATTCAACTTTTGCAGATATGAGTTGTTACTGTCATGAAATTAAAACAAAAGGGTGTTTTCATCAGGTGTTGTAGGTTCACAAAGGCTTAAAACGGGGTTTGTTTGTTTATTAGCCGCTTGCTTCGTGTTTGGCAGGCAACATGCTGCCGTCATATCATGTGTAATTCATCATATGTTGATGTGAATTAGAAATTAGATGTTGTCATTGAAGTAAAAGGTGGTATATGTGCATATATTCTGAAAATGGGTCACTTTAGCCTGTTACTAGGCGCATGTTAGGAAACACAATGATGTCATAATTTCTGATATAGATGAGAACCTTTAGGGGTCTAAGATATACCTGTGTACCAGGTTTGATTGCTCATCTGCTGATTATCTAGGAGATGTGAGCAGACAAAGAAACACACAAGCAGGTGCTTAATGTATTATAGCCTTGAGTTCGGGAAACGATGAGAAATTAAAAATGATCCTTGTGCTCAGTTTGTATCTTCTGGATCTTTAATGATGACAGCTGTGGTTTACACTGTGGTATTAAATACTTTGAAGGTTTTCACCTGCGATAATCCCGGGGCTTTCCGAAGCATCTACAGCCCCAAGAGTCAGGACAAAATGAAGACACTGGAGACACTGGCAGACCAGCTCGTTACACTCTGTGCCACATTAGACGAGTACCCAGGGATCCGATACAAGAAGTAAGTCAGACAACATGTAGTGTCTTAGGTTACAATACACCCGAGCCCCCAAGCAGAGTGAAACTTTTTACGAGAAAAAGTCAGAATAGGTTCCGTATTAATGGCAGGAATAAGGCTGGGCTCTGAAAACAAAACGTTGGTATCACTTGTTTCTTTGAACAGACTGGTGTTAGAATGTGTTTGTTCCGAGTGAATATAGTAGAGATATATCTTATAACGTTCACTGTTCAAAGAAATAGCTTTGTGTAGAAAGAATCAGTTGGCAGCTGAGCAAGTGAGTTTACTCGCTCACAGCAGCGCTGATCCTGTTCAGCCTGATGAAAGTAAGAGTGTAAAGATATGTAAAGAGCAGAGTGTAGCTGTTATTTACAGAAAATACAGTTTTGTGTTTTATAACTACTGGATTAACCTTGACCTCAACGTTCACTTGACTCACGGAAACAAAATTTATATCATAACTAGAGACGGCAACATGGAGAATGCCAAACTCCTTGCAGAGCTGGTGGACCGGAAGCTGGCTACACACTACCAGCTGGATGACAGTGGCAAGAAAAAGGTGAGAGGCCTGCTGAACAAAGGATGGTTTCAGGATAAACAAGGTCGTAGCCCTGGGAGTAAATGGGAATTTGAAAATACTGTATTGTTTATCCCAACTAAGTATCACATGAAAGAATAAAATAATCCCTCCTTTGCCTCAAGCACATTAAACAGTTCCCTTTACTATAAATTTGAAAAGGCAAAAGTTTGGACAGCTTGCTTCGTGGCAGTGAATTATCACTGTTTTTATATATAATTTAATAATATATAAGTTTTTTGTTTCCCCCTACATCACCAGGAGAAGACCCAAGCCCAGTTGCTGATAGTTGACAGAGGCTTTGATCCTGTGACCCCCATCCTGCACGAGCTGACCTACCAGGCCATGGCCTACGATCTCATTGAAATAGAAAACGATACCTATAAGTAATACAGTCTACTTCCTGTATTTTATATAGAGAGATATATGTGTACAATATGTTTACTGTTTCATACTTTTGTGCTCATGAGAAACTAGATACTGATATTCTGGGTCATTTTGTGTCCAGGTACAAGGCTAGAGACGGCTTAGAGAAGCAGGCCCTGCTGAACGAGGATGACATGCTCTGGGTGAAGCTGAGGCACCAGCACATCGCAGAGGTTTCAGCGTAAGTGTGTGAAACCAGAAGTATGGCAATATCTTCTTCTTGTCAGAACACTCATCTTAATATTTTTGTTTTCCCTACAACAGGCAAATTCCCAAGATGGTGAAGGAGATATCTGCTAGCAAGAAACAGCCAGATGGGAAGGTACAGTGCAGTGGTTTCTGCTTGTGGGATCGTTTCGTTTTGAAAAGCGTATCTTGAGCAAACATTTAATGTGTTCATATATATATATATGTAAATATATATGTATGTTTTTTGTTTGCCCAGATCACAATTAGCAATTTGTCTCAAATGATGAAGAAGATGCCTGCGTTCCGTAAACAGATGACAGAGGTATGCAGTAAAACTTATGTCGGGATAACTGAACTTACTTCGAAGTTATGTGTTCATCTGAAATGTGAGATTAAAGCAGAATTTTCTCCAGGGTCTTTTTGTTGGTTTTAAGACAGATACAACTCTTACAACAAGCCCAACTCCTTATTGTAAGGACTGTGCAGTCATTATATTGTGGTTGGGTGTGGCGCCTCTGCAGCCTGTTATTACATAGGGGGCGACCAGGGGCGACCGTGGTTCAGGTGGTTGGGAAGCTCATCTGTAACCGAAAGGTTGCCAGTTCGATCCCCTAGCTCTCTCTGTCCTGGTCGTTGTGTCCTTGGGCAACTTTACCCTACCGCCTACTGGTGTTGGCCAGAAGGGCCGATGGCGCGATATGGCAGCCTCGCTTCTGTCAGTCTGCCCCAGGGCAGCTGTGGCTACAACTGTGGTCTGCCTGCACCAGTGTGTGAATGTGAGAGTGAATGAATAGTGGAATTGTAAAGCGCTTTGGGTGCCTAGAAAAGCGCTATATAAATGCAATCCATTATAGGGTTGACCTGATGTTTTTAACAGTTTTCTGTCTGGATTCTAGAAAACGATTCATCTGCAGCTGGCTGAGGACTGCATGAAACATTTCAAAAACAATGTGGAGAAACTCTGCAAAGCTGAACAGGTCTGTTTATGCTCTGTTATCAAGATCTAGCAGTCACACTCTTCTTGACCTGCAGAGTACCGTTAATGTATGCAGCCGAGTGTGACCTTCTAATCAAAGCTTTAGGGAAGTGTGTCATGTGTACTATGTGTAATATGCTGTATGTTTCTGAGCAGGACCTTGCAGTAGGCGCCGATGTGGATGGGTTAAAGGTGAAAGATCCCATGAGGACTCTGCTGCCTGTGCTGCTGAACCCATACAGTAAACATGACAAGATCAGAGCTGTGCTGCTCTACATCTTCAGCCTGAACGGTACATCAGCCTTCTCGTGAATAAAGTAGTGCTGTCAGCGTTAATCTCGTTAAAATGACGTTAACGCTATAACGCATTAACGCGGCAAATCTCTGTTAGCGAGTTAGCCTGGATCGCCCCGTGCGAGGACTGCACGGCGTCAGCGCGGTTAGCTCGTTAAGGCAGTAGCGCCATGCATCCCCTCGCACGGTGCGATCCGTGCTAACTCGCTAGCAGAGATTTGCCGCGTTAATGCGGTTATGGCGTTAACGTCATTTTAACGAGATTAACGCTGACAGCACTAGAATAAACTTTCTTTTTTTTGATTAAAAAGTAGAGGTGCTAATTTGTCCATTGGTCTTTTTTGCTTTTTGGTTGTTTGGTGTTTGTAAACAGGGACAACTGAGGAAAACTTAAACAAACTTATTGAGCATGTAAAGATCGAGGGAGAACCGGAGTATATCCTGAACTGGAAAGAGCTGGGTGTGCCCATCATCACAACGGTAGGTTGAGAAAAGAAAAACGTTGTTTCAGTGTTTTGATTTATCTATTTTTTTTTAATTTTCATTGATGTATTTTTCTTTCCAGCCCAGTTTCTTCTCTCGTAAACCCAACCGACGAGAGCGTTCCCAAGAGGAGACATACAACCTTTCGAGATGGATCCCTACGATAAAAGATGTGATGGAGGTCAGTGAGATCATCATGTGGCATCCTGGCTTGTCTTTGCACCCATTATCTCTACATTAGTAAGCATCCATAAACTGTACCTTTGCGATTCACAGATTCAGATAGCTGCTAATGATTGCTAAGTGATGGATTTTATTAATCTATCTAAAACTAAATTCAATGAAATTAAAGTAAAAACTTGTGGGCTTTGTTGTTGCTCACTTGAGTCGTTATTATGCTTTAGACAGTGAAAGTAAAACTGCTCCACAAGGCACCAACACACAGACGGGGTGTAGATGTTTCAGTTCAGTTGGTGGAATGAACTTTTTCGACACCTGTCAATCAAAGCTTTGAGCCTCTGCAAGTAGAAATGTGTGAGTTATAAATAAAAAGTTACCCTGGCGCACAGTTGTTATAAAGGATGAATTTATCCATTGCCAAAGCAGTTTTTATATCAGGCTGTAAAACGCTGTTCGTTTCATTGCTGATTTGGGGCATTTTAACATGTGTGAGCTGACTCTGTTGTGGACCCAGCCTTGAGCGGTCATTAGAGTAGTTGATGCTTGCATCTTGCCAAACTGAACATGTAACTTTATCTGTTTCATTGTGCTACCCCAGTCCTCGTCTAAGGGGCATTCATGAGCACAACTATGGAAGCAGAACAAAAGGAGGTTATCAGATTCGGGTCATCTGATAAGCTGTGTCACACAAGTTTGTGTTGTTCTGTACCGTTTTCTGCATCCTAGCAAGTGTAAACCACAATAAGGCATTAGTTGTTGTTGTTTTTGTTGTTTTTCTTCAGAGGATGGTCCTTCTG